>NW_006921850.1:4267467-4272914 GCF_000298275.1 Orycteropus afer afer | reverse complement strand
ATCAGGAAAGTTCTCCTCCAGCAAATCTTGGACAATTTTCTCAGTGGTTTTGTTTTTCTCTTCCTGTTCTGGAATTCCAATGACATGTAGGTTATTCGTTTTGATGGTATCCCACATGAACCTTAGGCTTTCTTCATTTTGTGTTGATTTTTTTTCTGATTGATCCCTTTCCAAGGAAGTATATGGTATTTGTCTTCATTCTCATTAATTCTGCCTTCCATTGCATCAATTCTACCCCTTTGCCCTTCCAATGTGTTATCTAACAATTTAGTATTAATCTTCTGGATTTCTATCTGTAGACTTAGAATCATTTCTAATTTTTTATTTATTTTGTCATTTTATTCTTGTATTTCTTCCAAAATTCTTCTAAGGTTTTTTCTGTGTTTTCTTTGGTCTGTCTCTCAATCCTTTGAAGATACCTAAATACAATTCTTTCAAATTATTTATCAGAGAGTTCCAATGCTGCTTCTTCCTCAGGGATGTGTTCTGGATCTGTATCCTGTTCCCTTGTTTCTACCACTTTATCTTGCTTCTTTGTGTGGAGTGTGATGGTCTGTTGTCTCCGAGGCATCTTGGTATTGTATTAAGATCTCTGTTAATTGTGAAGAGCAGCCAAGGGTGATTCAGGCTTTCTTGGTGGTTTATCATTGCCTGTTGGTAGAGAAGGACGTGCTGGCTCTTGCTCAGTAAGTGAAGTTGCAGGAGGTTTGGGTATACTTGTATCTTATGGGGACTGTCGCTGTCTCCCACTAATCAGTTAGGCAAAAATTACAATTGAATAACCACCAAAAAACTAAAAGCACATGGACAAAAAATATATACCATTAAATTACACAGGAACAGTAATCCAAAAAAAGAAAAATGAGAGAAAAGAAGAAGAAAACAGGAAAACCTGCAATATCTGGGGATAGGACATTAAGAGAAAAAAGGTAGAGAAGGAGAATAATGAAGGAAAAATAAACTAACAAGGAATGGGGTTAACCATGAGGGAAAAAAAAAAAGGAAAGAAAGAAAAAGAAAAAAAAAAGTTTTTAATAAGGAACTGGGAAAAGAGAAAAAAAAGATGTAAACTAGGACCTTTTCAGTCATGCAGGTCCAGAGAATTCTTGGAGTTAATGGAAAGCAGAACCTCTTCTTAAGCCCCTGAAATCTGGTAGAGCGCTGTCTCTAGGTTGTCTCTAGCTTCTGGTTATGTGTTGATTTGTTTTGTCTTGGTTTTATGGTTTAACATTTTGAAAAGGTGAAGCTAGTGTATTTTATGTTATTATTGATTCAGGTATGTTGGGTCGCTCTGCTGTTTTCTTTGTGATGGTGGAATCGCTGTGTGGAATGTGGATATGTGTTTCTGTTTGTCGTAAAGAGGGTTTAGAGTTCAAAGTGGGAGGTTTTATGGTAATTGGCTGAATATGGTTTCTTCTATTGAATGAGTGAAGTTATTGGTGGATAAGGTGGGAGTAGAGGAAGGAAAGCTTGGTGTTGCTAGGGTCAGTTTCTATGGTTTTGCACAGGCTATCATTGATGACGTAGTTATTTGCAAGACCACGGCTCAATGCCAGGAAAGATTCCCGTCTTAGGAAGTCACAACCCTCCCTCAGGCTCAGGCACACTCAAAGACCCCGCCTCCGAGGTTCCCCAGTGCCAAAGAGCCGATCCAAGGCAAATTCCCGGGACTGCACTCAGCTGTGGCCCCCTCTCTACCTGCCCCGTCTACCCGCGGTGCTGGCACAGTCCCGCCAGGTCACTAATGGCTCTGGAGTTTGTCTGTGATACTGCCCACCTGTGGCCCCAAAGATGCGCACAATTTCAGCTGTGTTGGAGTTGGGGGAGTACCCGCCAGCAAACTGCGGTCCCATTATCTGTGACAAAAATAAGCACAATGTCTCCCAGGCTGACCCAAGCCCACCCACTGACCCGCTGAGAGGGGTGGGAGTTTGCCTCCCTGGAGCAACAGTGAGCTCTCCGCCCGAGCCTCAGCAATGGTGCACACACCCACCTGCACCCAGATGACCCAAATCACTGACAAAATCAGGTACTGGAGGAAGATCTCTGGGGCCACCCGCTGGGACACTGGAGTGGGCACTGGCATGCTGACACAGGGTGTCTTCTTTCCTGGCTCACAGGGATCCCAGGTGGCCGTCCTTGCCCACCAGTCAATGACTGCCCCAGGGAAGTTTCCAATGGCCTCTCTCGGCTGCCTGTCCATGCTCTACCAGGTAGCTCTTTCTTAAATAATCTCCTTGTGCCTTTCCTCTAATTCTGCGCTTCTGTGTTTGGTGCGCTCTGATTCAGTGAGCTGTTCAGAGCACCAAAATCCTTAATTCAAACTGCTGTACCTGGTTTTTCA
The DNA here is from genome assembly GCF_000298275.1 of Orycteropus afer afer. Classification (NCBI taxonomy): domain Eukaryota; kingdom Metazoa; phylum Chordata; class Mammalia; order Tubulidentata; family Orycteropodidae; genus Orycteropus; species Orycteropus afer. The sequence continues at coordinate 4,270,570 of NW_006921850.1, read as the reverse complement.
AGCATTAAGATGCTAGAGGGAAATAGCATGGTGCTTACTGACGAGACTCCATTTTGAATCCTCTTGGGCTACCCTTATGCAGAACAGTCTCAACATTACTAACAATACTTTTGTTTTTCTTTCCCCCAACTCAGGGCTGTTGACTTTCATTCTTCATAAATTTTGACATCAAAAGAATATGAAACTTGAGATATTTTTCTCTAAACACAGATGCAGAATAAAAGACTTATAAAAACAAAACAGCAACAACAAAAACCAGTAATGAGTCACAGATCATCAGTATCTATGGGAAAGCTTCTAAGGCTGAACAACAATAAAAACATCAACAACCAAACCCTTTGCCATCAAGCAGATTATGACTCGTAACCAAAAATAACCAGAACGACTGCCATCGAGTCGATTCCAACTCATAGAGACCCCATAATTTGCCTAGAAGAGAGGAAACTATAAAAAGAAAAATGCTCCTTAAAGCTCTTTTGGGAAAGCAGCTAGATATTTCATGTACATTTTATATAAATTCTGTAGTTTTTGGACCATCATAAAAATAGTAAAGAGATTAAAGATATAAATTCTAGAGTCAGATTAAACCAAAAAACCCATTGCCATCAATTTGATTCCAGCTCACAGCAATTCTACAGGATGGAGTAGAACCGCCCCCATAGAGTTTTCTTTGTTGTACATTTTTATGGGAGCAGACTACCACATATCTCCTCCTATCCCCCTGGAGAGACTGGTAGCTTCAAACTGCTGACCTTTCAGAGTTAGCAGCCGAGTGCTTAACCGCTGTGCCACTAAAGGTCCTCAGAGTCTGATTACCTGAGTTGAAATTCTGGCTTTGTCACTTTCTGGCTGTGTAATCATGAGAAATACACTAAACTTGCTACTCAGTCTCCTCATTCATAAGTGAGGATAACAGTATTGTTTACTTCATGCTGTTGTTGAGAAAATTTAGTCAATGCTTGTAAAGCACAGCGTCAGGAACACAAAATATGTAGTCAATACATGTTAGCTTTCACTGTATCAGCACTGGTATGTTATCATTCTTTATCAAATGCAACACATGCATGACAGAAAAGCTACAGAAAAGCTCACATATTTTAAGTTAAAATTTACCAGATATGATTCAAAATGGAGTGTCATCAGTAAGCACCAGGCTATTTCCCTCTAGCATCTTAGTGCTTGAAAAACTAGGTACAGCAGTTTGAATTAGGGATTTTGGTGCTCTGAACAGCTCACTGAATCAGAGTGCACCAAACACAGAAGAGCAGAATTAGAGGAAAGGCACAGGGAGATTATTTAAGAAAGATCTACCTGGTAGAGGACGGACGGGCAGCCAAGAGAAGCCATCAGAAACTTCCCTGGGGCAATCACTGACTGGTGGGCAAGGGTGGCCACCTGAGATCTCTGTGAACCAAGAAAGAAGACACCTTATATCAGCACACCAGCAACCACACCAACATCCCAGCAAACAGCCCCAAGGATCTGCCTCCAGCACCTGATTTTATCAATAACTTGGGTCACCTAAGTGCAAACAGGCACACACAGTACCACTGAAACTCAAGTGGAAAGCTCACTGGTGCTCCAGGAGGGTGAGCTTGCTCCCCCTTCAGCAGGTCACTGAGTGGGCGTGGATCAGCCTGGCAGATATTGAGAGGTTTGTGCTTATCATTGTCACTGATATTGGGACCACAGTTTACTAGCAGGTAGTCTCCCGACTCCAGCACAGCTGAAATCGCATGCATCTTTGGTGCCGCAGGTGGGCGGTATCACAGACAAACTCCAGAGCCATTTGCAGTCTGAAGGGATTGCACCAGCACCACGGGTAGACAGGGCAGGGAGAGAGAGGAAGCTGCAGCTGAGTACAGTCCTGGGAATTTGCCTTGGATCGGCTTTTTGGCCTTGAGGGGCCTCAGAAGCAGGGTCTTAGAGTGTACCTGAACCTGGCGGAAAGTGGCGACTCCCTAACAACAGGAATCTTTCCTGAGATTGAGCTGCAGACTTGCAAATAACTGCGTCATCAATAACAGCCTGCACAAAGCCCTAGAAACTGACCCTAGCAACACCAAGCTTTCCTTCTTCTGCTCCCACTTTATTTGCCAATAACTTCATTCATTCAACAGAAGAAACCATATTCAGCCAATTACCATAAAACCTCCCACTTCTAATTCTAAACCCTCTTTACGACAAACGGAAACACATATCCACATTCCACACAGCGATTCCACCATCACAAAGAAAACAGCAGAGCAACCCAACATACCTGAATCAATAATAAAATAAAATACATTAGCTTCATCTTTTCAAAATATTAAACCATAAAACCAAGACAAAACAAATCAACACGTAACCAGCAGCTAAAGACAACCTCAAAATGTCTAGGAAACAACAGGCAACCTCAAATCAAACCAAAAAACAGGACATTAGAAGCAAAACCACAAACAAAGGTCTCATTATACATGGAGGAAGAGGAGGCAATAGAATTACCTGAGAAGGAATTTAGAAGATATGTTTATAGAGCTATACAAAAGCCAAAGGAAACCCCCCCAAAAAAACAAGGAGAACACAGACAGTTCCCTGGAGGAACTCAGGAAAATCACTGAGGAACAGAATATTAAGATTAATGCCCAATCAGAACCCACACAAAAACAGCAGTTAGAAATGCAGAAAATGTCTATTGAAATGCAAACCATGAACACCAAAATGACAGAACTACACAACACAGTAGAAGCTCAAAAGAGTAGATTAGAGCTGGCAGAAGAACCCATATCCCAAGTAGAAGACAAATCCCTGGACACTAGCCTGTATAAAGAAAAATCAGAACAAAGATTTAAGAGAAATGAAGAGAGCCTAAGAATTATATGTGATGACACAACACAAAACAATACACGACTCTTTGGAATTCCAGAAGAAGAAAAAGGCAAAAAAGACCACCAAGAAAATTGTGGAAGACCTGCTAGCAGAAAACTTCCCCCATATCATGAAGGAAGAAAAGATATTTGTCCAAGAAGCTCATAGAACCCCATACAAGACTGACCCCAAAAGAAAGACATTGAGGCATATTATAATCAAAGTTACCAAAACCAAAGACAAAGAAAAAATTCTG
>NW_006921850.1:4266655-4267367 GCF_000298275.1 Orycteropus afer afer | reverse complement strand
CATAGCGACCCCTCCTTGGGTTTCTGAGGCAGTATCACTACAGAAGTAGGATTGCCCAACCTTCCTTCCAAGGAATGGCTGGTGGGTTTGAACCGCCAGCCTTCCGGTTAGCAGTCAAGTGCCTTAGGTACTAGGCTACCAGAGCTCCTATGCCACATATTAGGGCCCCTACATTTGCATAGTGGCTTTCTTGCCTTATGGCCCTGGCTAGGACTTCCAGTACAATGTTGAATAGAAGTGGTGACAACGGGCATCCTTGTCTGGTCCCTGTTCTCAAGAGGAATGATTTCAGTCTCTCTCCATTGAGAATCATGTTGGCTGTTGGTTTTGCATAGATGCCCTTTATTATGTTGAGGAATGTCCCTTCTATTCTTATTTTGCTGAGAGTTTTGATCAGGAATGTGTGTTGGACTGTATCAAATGCTTTTTCTGCATCAATTGATATGATCATGTGGTTCCTCTCCTTTGCTTTATGTATGTGGTAGATGACGTTGATTGTTTTTCTACTGTAGAACCATCTTTGCATACCTGATATGAATCCCACTTGGTCATAATGAATGATTTTCTTGATATGTTGTTGGAGTCTATTGGCTAATATTTTGTTGAAGACTTTTGCTTCTATATTCATGAGGGATATTGGTCTGTAGTTTTCCTTTTGAGTGATGTCTTTGCCTGGTTTTGGTATCAAGGTTATGTTTGCTTCATAAAATGA
>NW_006921850.1:4264909-4265551 GCF_000298275.1 Orycteropus afer afer | reverse complement strand
CAATTGACAAAGAAGAGGTTACAATAATAAACATTTATGCACCCAATGAAAATGCTCCAAAATACGTGAAGCAAATATTAACTGAATTAAAAGGAATGATAGACAACTCTATATTAATAATGGGGGATTTTAACACACCACTTTCAAGGAGAGATAGGTCAATGGGAAAGAAGTTCAGCAAAGATTCAGAAGAACTTAACAGTACAATCCAACCAACTGGAACGCATAGACATATATAGAGTACTTCACCCAAAAACACACAATTCATATTCTTTTCCAGTGCACATGAATCCTTCTCCAGAATAAACCATATGCTAGAACATGAAACAAGCCTCAATAAATTCAAAAGCATTGAATTACTGCAAAGCATCATCTCTGACCACAACGCTATAAAACTAGAAATTAATAATAGGAAGAGCAAGGAAAAAGCATGAAACATATGGAAGCTGAACAACTCTCCGCTTAAAAACTATTGGGTTGCAGAACAGATAAGAACTGAAATAAAAAAATTCCTAGAAACTAATGAGAATGAAAATACATCCTATCGAAACCTATGGGACACAGCAAAAGCAGTACTCAGAGGACAGTTTATAACAATAAATGCATACATCAAAAAAGAGGAAAGAAACAAAATCAACACTC
>NW_006921850.1:4254720-4263524 GCF_000298275.1 Orycteropus afer afer | reverse complement strand
TTTTTCTACACCAGCAAGGACTCCTCTGATAAAGAAATAAGGGAAACCATACCATTCACTATAGTGACAAAAAAGATAAAATATCTCGGAATAAACCTCACCAGAGACACAAAAGACCTATACAGAGAAAACTACAAAACACTGCTACAAGAGACAACAAGGGTACTACATAAATGGAAGAACATGCCTTGTTCATGGACAGGTAGACTAAACATTGTGAAAATGTCAATACTACCTAAAGCAATCTATACATTTAATGCAATCCTGATCCAGACTTCAACAAAATTCTTTAAGGACATGGAAAAACTAATTACTAATTTCATATGGAAAGGAACGAGACCTAGAATAAGCAGAGCATTTCTCAAGAAGAAAAACAAAGTGAGAAGTCTTACACTCACAGATCTGAAGAACTACTATATAGACACAGTAGTCAAAACAGCATGGCATTGGTACAATGATAAGACAGATAGACCAATGGAACAGAATCAAAAGCTCAGACATAGACCCATCCATCTATGGACAACTGATCTTTGATAAAGGCCCAAAGCCCAATAAATGGGGGAAGGGATAGCCTTTTTAACAAATGGTGCTGGCAAAACTGGATATCCACCTGTAGAAAAAGGAACCAAGACCCATACCTCACCCCATACACAAAAATACACTCAAGCTGGATCAAAGACTTAAATGTGAAACCCAAAACTATAAAATTAATCAAAGTTAAAATAGGGGCAAATCTAGGCGTCCTAATTTACAGTATCAAGCATAACCCAGAATGTGCAGGATAGAGAAGAGAATCTAGATGACTGTAACCTTTTAAAAATTAAATTCTTGTGCGCATCAAAAGATTTCATCATAAGAGTAAAAAGAGAACCTACGGATTGGAGAAAATATTTGCCTATGACATATCTGACAAAGGACTTATATCCAAAATCTACAGGAAACTTCAACACCTCAACACCAAAAAGACAATAACCCAATTCACAAATAGGCAAAAGACTTGAACACTTCACCAAAGAAGATATACAAGGAGCCAACAAACACATGAGAAATTGCTCACGATCATTAATCATTAGAGAGAAGCAAATCAAAACAACAATGAGTTATCATTTCACCCCAGCAATAATAGCAAAGTTCAACAGATCAGATAGTAACAAATGCTGGTGGGGTTGTGAAGAGATTGGAACTCTTGTGCACTGCTGGTGGGATTGTAAAATGGTATAACCATTGTGGCAAACGGTATAGTGTTTCCTTAAAAAACTGAAAACAGAAGTACCATTTGACCCAGCAATTCCATTACTAGAAATATACCCTAAAGAGGTAAGAGAGAACACAAACAGACATATGTACACCTATGTTCATTGCAGCACAATTCACCACAGCAAAGAGATGGAAAAAACCTAAATACCAAGTTATGGTATATCCACACAATGGAATACCATGCCACATTAAAGACCAATGAGGGATATGCGAATCATCTCGCGATGTGGATGAACCTGGAGGACATTATGCTGAGTGAAATAAGTCAATCACAGAAGGACAAGTATTATATGAGCCCATTACTGTAAAAAGACACAGAAGGGTTTGCTTGGGAAAGGGAACTCACCTAGTAGGTTACCAGGATGGGGAAGGAAAAGGAGGGATTAACTTAGGGCTAGTTGGAGCTTACACACTGACATGGGTAGTGGAAGGGATATACAGGAAGTATATATGACCACCATGATAACACTGGGAAAAGAGAAGGCACCGAACTGTGCACATTAAGAGATAGATGACAGATGTTAAAACCAACCAATGTGTCCACAATACCACATTGCCATTAACACCAAACACTAGGCTATACAGATAAACACATAAACACCTGAGATGATCAGACAGGGATCAGTGAATAGAAGCATACTCTAGACCAAGGATAGACTCAGCTGAGGCTTATCTTGTACAGACACCAGTGATACAAAATACCTGCACTCCTTACAGAAATAATAGAAGACAGATGCAGAGTAATCTCTCACAGACATCCCAACACTATGGGAGAGAGATCCAATAGAGCTACTACCTCAGGACCATAGTACTGGGGTACACCAGACTCAATTGGCACAACAAAATACATAAAAGCATTGCTCCTCATCCTACATTGGTGAGTAGCGACTGGGGTCTTAAAAGCTTTCAAGCAGCCACGTAGGATGCAGCTAATGGTCTCCTAGCATCGGAAATGAAGAATAACGCACACACAAAAATGGCCCGCGAGACTAGAAGAACCAGATGGTGCCTGGCTACCAATGCCAACCACTCAGGAAAGGATCACATCTGGAGATCCTGGATAGAGTGGGAGGGAAAACGTGGAACAAAATCCAAAAACTCAATAATGACCAGAATTACTGGGTCAGATGAAGTCTGGTGAGAATCCCAATACTATGGCCCTGAAATACATTCGTAGCCTGGAATAAAACTCACCCCCAGGGATGGGCTCTCAGCCCAATAGTTAACAAGATGTACACACAGACCACTCAACCCAGGATGCCACACCCACACACTCAATGGTAATACATTCCTTAAAGCAGTAGACATGGGACACCAAACGACCAACATTCAAACTGAGGAAATGCAGGACAAACAGGAGTGCATAATTATGAGGGGTACAGGGGCAGTGTTGCAGGGTAGGGAGGGGAGGAGACTTGGTTAGGGTTGGACATGGCAAATGGGGAATGAAACTAAATGTATGCGTGACTTTGAATGTAAAACAACCTCTTAAAATAAAAATAAAAATAATTAAAAAAAAAAACGTTGATGTGATCTGGATAGGGATTGCATTGAATGTATAGATTGCTTTGGGTGAAACTGACATTTGCACTATGTTCAATCTTCCTATCCATGAGCATGGTATGTTCTTCCATTTATGTAGACCTCTTACGGTTTCTTGAAGTAGTTTTCTTTGTACATGTCTTTTGTGTCCCTGGTAAGATTTATTCCCAAGTTTTTGTTTTTTGTTTTTTGTTTTTCTTTTGGTAGTTAATCTAATTAAATGGTATTGATTTCCTTATTTCTTTTTCAGCAATCTCTTTGCTGGTGTAGAGGAATCCAACTGAATTTCAACTATTGAAAGAGATCTTGAAGATCAAACTTAGTTCTGATATTTATAACATCAAGGTGGCAGTGCTATGTGTGTTTTGTTTTAGATAAGATATAAAGGAAAAAACTTTTAAATATTTAGTGACTTCAGATTATTTCAGAATGAACTGTAATTTTATCATTAATATTATTATAGACAAAAAAATTAAGCTGCATCCAAATGGTGAACGCAAGTTCTATTCACTGTAGCTTCATTTCTGAATGTGAAATATGTCATGAAATTTTGGAAATATAAATTCACAGAGTGTTACTGCTTTTACTCTGTACAAGCAGACCACTGAAACCAGGGTGACATACCCACACATGCTATGGAGATGTATGCCTTGGAGCAATTGACCATGAGGCACCAGAGGAGGAACATTTGCAGGGAGGAAATGCAGGACACACAGGAGTGCGTAAATATGATGGGCCCCGGGGCGGGGGAGGCAGGTGTTACTGGGCAGGGAGGGGAAGAGAGTGGGTAATGGTGGGGATGGTAATTGGGGAGTGAAAAAAAATGTACACAAAATGTTGAATGTAAAACAAACTCTGCTCTGTAAACTTGCACCAAAAGCACAATAAAAACATAATTAAAAAATTTTTTTTTTAAATTACCAGATATATCCCCATTGGAAAAATATTCATTACTAACATTACTAATAACCTAGGAGGCATAAAATTATCATTCACAAGAAATGGCCTCAATAAGCTGTAGCTGGTTTCTGTTCCCAAAACTGTTATTTAAAACCTTGCTATACAAAGTGTAGAAGCTCTGGTAGCACAGTGCCTAAGGCAATTGACTGTTAACCAGAAGGTTGGTGGTTCTAGCCCACCAGCCATTCCATGGAAGGAAGACAGCAATCTACTTCCATAAAGATTTAGAAACCCAATGAGTGTCTCTATGAGTCAGAATCCACTTGAGGAAGCAGGTTTGTTTTTTTGTTAGACAAAGTGTGGTCCAGATGCCAGCAGCACTGTCATCACCTGGGAGCTTGTTTCCAATGCAGGATTTTGGCTCCCCATCACCCCCAGGCCTACTGAGCCAGAATCTGCATTTGAACAAGAATCCCAGGTAATCTGTGTCCACAGTAAAATGTGGAAAGATCTTAGAGAATGGAGAATATTGTGCACGTACACCAAAGGCTGATTTATTCATAAAACTAGGATAATTAAAAGCACAGATCAGCACATAATTAAAAGCCATTTTAGCAGATTACCACAACTGTGTTGCATGTGTCTGTCTAATGTTAAAAAAAGAAAGAAAAAAGCCACTGCTGTGGAATAGACCGATTCATAGCCACCCTGTATGAGAGAATAGAACTGTCCCATAGAGTTTCCGAGGCTGCAAATCTTTACAGATGCCAATTGCCACATTTTTCTCTTGTTGAGTGTCTGGTAGGTTCAAACTGGCAACCTACCGGTTAGCAACCAAGCACTTAACCACTGCACCACCAGGGTATCTTAATCCTATTAATCCACGTATCAGAGTGAGAAGAATGTGAGAAATCTGGCCTTATGAACTACAGAAGAAAGAGACGTAGTAATATCTGTATTGGGCTGATATTCAAATCTAAAAGAGGCTTAAAAAAAAGTATTCTATTACAACTTCTGCTCATAAATTTTTAAAGTATGTACTTAATTTTAGATAAAGTTAGCTTTTCTAGGCACATGCTTACTCAGAAGAAAAATGATTATCTGGTTACTATTTATTATAACAAATATAAAACAGTCTATATAATTAAGAAAAACTCAGATACGGGTGATCCTTCTTATCACAGATAATTGATAACAGGAGCAATCTGAGTGAACATATTCATAATGGGAGCAAAAGATCTGACTGGGAATTATGCTTAAAAAGTGCCCTGTAAACAGAAGATGAAGAAAACTTCCCTTGACAATTTAATGTTTGTTGTCATTGTTGTTATGTGCCCGCGAGTTGGATCTGACTCATAACAACCCCTCCTTGGGTTTCCAAGGTGGTATCACTACAAAAGTAGATTGCCCAACCTTCCTTCTGAGGAGCAGCTGGTGGGTTTGAACTGCCAGCCTTCTGGTTAGCAGTCAAGTGCCTTAGGCACTAGGCTACCAGAGCTCCAATATATATATACCTATGAACTAATTATGCCCCAAAAGGCACAATTCAGAATAATAGTATAATAGTGATGAATCCCTGGGAGCTCTGGTAGTTTAGTGCCTAAGGCACTTGGCTGCCAACCAGAAGGCTGGTGGTTCAAACCGACCAGCCCCTTGGAAGGAAGGTTGGGTAATCTACTTCCGTAGTGATACTGCCTTGGCAACCCAAGGAGGGGTTGCTATGAGTCGGTTCCGACTCGACGGCACATAACAACAACAACGATGATGAATCCAAATAACTACAATAAAATATGTTAAGTAAAAAACCTCAGAAATGTGGGGTAAAAACGGTAGAAATAATTGTTGGGAGAAACATTAATAAACCACTCAGTTTCTTATTACTGTTGTTGAGAGTATACACAGCAGAATGAACACCAATTCAACTGTTCTGGTTACATAGTGCCACTCTAACAGAAATGCCACAGGTGTGTGGCTTGAACAAACAGGAGTTTATTCTCTCAGTTCTGGAGGCTACAAGTTCGAGTTCAAAATGCCAGGCTCTAGGGACTAGGTGAAAGGCCCTCTACCTTACGTCTCAGCTCTGCCTCTTGCTCCTGGCCTACTGAAGCTGGAGGCTTTCTTCACTCAGGCAGCTGCTGGCCGCTGAGGCTGACAAATCCAAAGTCGACAAGAAAAAGGCACAGACCTGATATTACCAAATCACACGACAGGCCATTAATTCAAGTCCATTAAGAGTCCCAAAGACAAACAGACAACATGGCAGACTGCTGAATAACGACTCAGCCACACAAAGGAGTCACATGCCCAAAGCTACAGACCATTCCTAACGCTTTTCCTTATACACTTGGAGCAGACCACATCCCTAAGGCTGCTACTCAGCTGCTCACAGTAGATTCCACCATGGAGTTGATTACCAGACTCATCATGGGTAATACTATATTCCAGCTGCCCAGCCACTCAAAACCAGGCCCAGCCAAGCTTGTCACATAACCTTAACCACCACATCAACACTTCCATATGTGCAAGTCAGGTTGATTATGTTTGAACTGTGCAACCATTCTCATTCTATTTTTCTGAATTCTTCCTCCCCTGTTGACATATACCCACTGCTCCCAAAATTTCCTATCTAATCTTTTGAGTTCCTGTTGTCAATTTGATTCCAATCTGATATGTTGTTGTTGTTGTTAGGTGTCATCAAGTCAGACCCGACTCATAGCAACCCCTCCTTGGGTTGCTGAGGCAGTATCACTACAGAAGTAGATTGCCCCATCTTTCTTCTGATGGGTTTGAACCACCAGCCTTCCGGTTAGCAGTCAAGTGCCTTAGGCACTATGCCACCAGAGCTCCCCAATCTGATACAGACAGATCTAAAAGAGCATAATATTCAAGGCTGACATTCTTTACTAGTTAAGCTACACTATTGTTTGGTTTTAAGAAGACTTTAGGGGATATTTTTGTTTAAGGTTTAAAGATTATCACAGGGCAATGGTTTCAGGGGTTCATTCACCCTCCAGGGTTCCAGCAAATTTAGATTCTGTAAGAGTTTCAAATTCTGTGCTACATTTCCCCCCTTTTGATCAGAATTTTGTGATAGAATGTTTGATCAAAATGTTCAGTAATGGTAGCCAGGCACCATCCAGTTCTTCTGGTCTCATTGCAGAGGAGGCATCTGCTCACGGAGGCAACTGCTACACATTCCATTTCCTCCTCCTGTTCTGACTCTCCTTCTTCCTCTGTTGCTACAGGCAAGAAGAGACCAAATGCTGTGCCTTGCATGGTCACTTGCAATGAAATAGGAAGTAGAAGCACTAAAATTATTAGGCTGATTAACTGTCATGTCCCATGAAACCATGACCCGAAACCTCTAAATCAAGGAACCAAATCTCATAAGGTGTTTGGTCGTACATAATCAGCCTCAACTTAAGAAGCCTAAGCAGCTACTCTTTGTGTGTGTGTGTGTTATTGTTGTAAATATATCAAACATATTTTGTTAATTCGACTTTATACAGGTATATAACTTATTGATAGCAATGACATTAAACAATTGTGCAAACCTATCCTTAAATAATGCAATTGTTCCATTACCATAAACTGAAACTCACTATTCCAGAAGCATTAATCCCTACCATCCCTGGTTAAATCACTCAGTTTTTGACAAGTGAAGAAAACAAACAAAAGAAAATATCGAGGATTTGAAGAAAATCTTAACAAAGATGAATAGGTAAGATTATTTTTTTTATTTTGTATTGTGATTTGGGTGCAAATTTACAAAGCAGATTTGTTTACTCTCAACAGCTCATACACATTTGGTTTCACCGCCCCATTACAGTTGTTGTTGTTGTTGTTATGTGTCGTCCAGTCGGCCCGACTCATAGCGACCCCTCCTTGGGTTTCCGAGGCAGTATCACTACGGAAGTAGGATTGCCCAACCTTCCTTCCGAGGAGTGGTAGCAACAATAAAATGCTCTCCATCTCCTCCCTGTGACCACCCCTTCCTCTTATCTATGCATTCCTGTTAGATAAGATAGTCTTCAGAGAAAGATTTTAAAGAAAACCTTTTTAAAAATTATAAAATGTTAAGTCCCTTATTATGTGTGAATTTGATGGAGCTGAAACAAGAAATGGCTTAATTTTTTTCTCTCTAATTTGGTATCCAGAATATCCTTTACTGTCTCTGAGTATCTATCTCATCAACTAGTTCTTTAGCTTTTCAATCACTTTCAAATATTTTTTTTTTAAGAAGTCCAATCCAGGTCAGTTTTGCCCATTTAAAACTTCTACACACATTCAACTTAAAGCTCTTTTCCTTCCCATAAGTGAGGCCTGGCCTAAGTCCTAAAGAGAACTTCACTGGGAAAAACTAAAACTAAACTCACTGTCGTCAAGTCGGATCCGACTCATAGCTACCCTCCTTGGGTTTCCAAGGCAGTATCACTACGGAAGTAGATTGCCCAATCTTCCTTCTGAGGAGGGGGGTGGGTTAGAACCGCCAGCCTTCTGATTAACATTCAAATGTCTTAGGCACTACACCAGGAAAGGAGGCTCAATTAGCGATTTCATATCTTCTCATCTCACTCCTGCTTTCTGGACCTCCCTTTCCCTTCAAAACATTAGGAAGAAATGGACAAACAGCACCCACGTAACCAGTTCTGCTATGGTCCTCCTGCCTTGATTTTATGCTGAAGCAGGCATATCAGGGTTCTTCAAGGCCCCAGAACAGGGGGCTTCACTGCAGCTGCTGACTAGTCCCCTTTCAACAGACTCTTGATTCCAACAGTCTGTAGGCAAGAAGATCCTTACAGTAGGCTAGTAACAAAATAATTTCTTTGAAATAAAAAAAACCCAACTAGAACAGCCTAAATATCCCCAACTCATAGTGACCCCTCCTTGGGTTTCTGAAGCAGTATCTCTAAAGAAGGAGATTGCCCAGTCTTCCTTCCATGGAGTTTGAACATGGGGTTTGAACTGCTAACCTTCTGGCACCACTACATCTCCCTATATATACACACACATTTATACATATATAGTTTCTTAGCCTAATATTTAAAAAAAAAAAAAAAAAAAATGGAGGCGGGGCAAGATGGCGGACTAGGCAGAAGGATTGC
>NW_006921850.1:4245264-4246515 GCF_000298275.1 Orycteropus afer afer | reverse complement strand
TTGAACTGCCAGCCGTCTGGTTAGCAGGCAAGTGTCTTAGCCACTATGCTACCAGATATATATATTTGCTAAATTATGGAACAGTACATTACCTCTGCTCACAAATCTATCATTTATAAACCTTTCTTTGGAGAATAAGAAGATACTATTTTTAATAAAGGTTTATATATCTTGCAAGCATCAAAAAAAAAAAGTTTTCAGAGAGATGGAACTTAGAACAAAAAGGAAATACATGCAAAATAAGCAATTGTTTTATAGGAAGGAAATGGTACTCTCTCTCCTGATCTGGATGTCAATTACAATGCTATACAAAACAGAACAGACCATTATTTATAATGCTACAGCACTGCCATCTCATGATCTTGTAGAAGCACTCTTATTCTCCTTTATAAAAACAAGAAGAGTAAAGTGTTTTCAACAAACAGTGCTGAGACAATCAGATATTCACACAAAGAATGATGTTGGACCCCTACCTCATATCATTCAAAAGTTAACTAAAAAATGGACCAAAGACCTAAATGTAAGCATTAAAGCTATAAAATTCCTAGAAGACAACGTCAGTGCAAATCTTTGTGACTTGGGTTAGGCAACAGTTTCTTAGACATGACACCAAAAGAACAAACAAAAAAGCAAATAAGAGATTAGTTGGACTTCATCATATTGAATTTTTGTTCTTCAAAGGACAGCATCAAGATAATGAAAGATAATCTGCATAAGGAAGAAAATGTTTGCAAATCTTATATTTGATAAGGGACTTGTATTTAGAATATATAAAGAACTCCTACAACTCAAAAGTAAAACCAGAAATAAACCATTTAAGATGTGGGCAAAAGATCTGAAATAGCTTTCAGGAAAATACACAAAAGACCAATAAACAAATCAAAAAATGCTCAATATCATTATACCCATCAGGGAAATGCTAATCAAAACCAAAATGACCACATCCTACTTTGGCGAGTAGCGACTGGGATCTTAAAAGCTAGCAAGCTGCCATCTAGAGGCAACGATGGGTCGCTCCTCGTCCAGAGCAAAGAAGAATGAAGAAAACAAAAATTCATGGAAACAATTAGTCCTAGCGACTAGTACACCATCCGATCTGCAGCCTATACAACTATGAGACCACAAGAAGTAGATGGTGCCCAGCTACCACTCTCATCCACTTGGAAGGGGATCTATGTAGGAGATCTTTGATAGAGAGGGAGAACAATGTGAACAAAACTCAAAATCATTTGGAGAAAAAAAAAAAAGGTG
>NW_006921850.1:4237877-4245032 GCF_000298275.1 Orycteropus afer afer | reverse complement strand
TAACTATGGGGAGGAAGTGGGAGGGGAGCTGTTGCATTGCGGTAAACTGGTCAATGACATGAGACAAAGTATATATGAACTGCTATATGGAAAGTGAATTTGCTCTGTAAATCTTCACCCAAACCACAATTAAAAAAAAAAATGATATATTACTTCTTACATACTAGTTAAAATTGAAAACAAAAACAAAATGAAAAGAACAAGGCTGGGAAGGATGTAGAGAAACTGAACTCTCATATACTACTGATGGAAATGTAAAATGATACAGTTAATCTGAAAACCACTACAGTGGTTAACTTCAAAAAGTTAAACATAGAATTCTGATGTTGTTCTTATGAACTGACATCTAATAGATTCCAACGCATGGAGACCCCATGTGTGTCAGAGCAGAACTGTACTCTGCAGGGTTTTTGAAGTTATGACCTTTTGAAAGCAGATCTCCAGGCCTGTCTCCTGAGGCACCTCTGGGTGGGTTCGAACTCCCAAACTTTCAGCTAGTAGTCGAACACTTAACCAGCTAAACCCAAAGATGCCTTTAGAATTACTATATGGCCCACCAATTACATTCCTAGGTATATACACAAAATAAAACATATTCATGCAAAAATCTGTATACAAGTGTTCATTGCAGCATTATTTATAATAGGCAAAAGACAAAAACAACCCAAGCACCCATTAGATGGATAGATAAAATGTGGTATATCCATACAATGGAGTATTATTCAGAAAAAAAAAAGAAATGAAGTATTGATTCATGCTACAGCATGAATGAATTTAGACATTATGCTAAGTGAAAGAAACCAATCATGAAAGACCACATATTGTATGATTATACTTATATTAAATATCCAAAATGGGCTAATGCATAGAGATAATAATAATAATAATAATAATAATAATAATAATAATAATAATAATAGGTTGGTGATTGCCATTCACCTGGGCTGGGAGTGCAAGAAGGTTGGAAGGAAAAGGGGAGTGACTTCTTTTTGAGATGATGAAAATGTTCTGGAATTAAGATGGTGGTGATGGTTATACAACTAAATTCCCATCAAATCTGTCTATATAAACGTTTCAGTATTGTCATACATGATCCAACATATAAACATTCCAGAATCTCCACATTCTGCTGAATGATCTGCTGTCTGTGTACTTGATTATCTTGTTTACTATTTAGCAATCTGGAAATTTGACCATCAAGCCACTTCAACAGTCATGTGCTAAAAAGCTATCTCCCTTCTCAACTGCAGTTTCCACTCAGGAAAAACTACATACAATGAGAACATTAACACAGTATGAGGCAGGGTGGTGATGTGGAAAGACTGGAAGTCAGGAGACCTGGTTCTACATTAGGGTCCTACCATTTCCGGACTGTGTGATCTTAGGTATGTCATTTTACCTTTCTCAGGTTTAACTGCTTCACTGTCAAATGGAGATGAAAATCTTTGTCCTACTTACCTCACAGGTTGCTGTGAGGATGAAATCAGAGAAGAAAGACAGAGATAGAGAGAAAATGGCTGTGAATGTGTTTTGTAATCTATATCCCATGTGACTACAGCCTACTTAAATTTTAGAAGACTGCTGGGTTTTAATGTTAGAATTTAAGGTTAACTGAATTGCCCTCCAACTTTTTTTTTTTTTTTTTTGAAAAGTGAAAAGGCAAAGTTTAATGAATTTGATGTTAAATATAAGAACTTTTATTTATCAAAAAAATCACATAATGAAAAGGTAAGCCAAACTGGGAGAAGCTATTCGTAACACATTAGTATCCAAAATATATAAATAACACCTAAACCTTAAAAACGACAAAACATAATGGATATTAAAGCCATAATGAAACACCACTTAATACCCATCACCTCAAGTTTTGGAAATGACGACAAACAACTGGAACTATTTATTTAGCGTTGGAGGGAGAACATGCTGAAGAATTAAAAAAAAAAAAAAAAATTAGGCCTTGAGTTGCAATATTGAGAGATTCTGTGGGCAAAATATTGAATGATGCAGATCATCTCAATAGATACAGAAGAAACAATATGACAAAATTCAACACCCCTTTATGATAAAAAAAAAAAAAAAAAAAACCCTTCAAGTGAATACAAAGAGTATGATATCCTTTAAGTAAACTTCAAAAACTTATAACACTAAGTCATACATTATTTAGGGAAATAAACATATAACAAAACCATAAAAAAAAAAACAAGGTATAAGGTAATGATAAAAAGCACCATTCATTTAGTGATTATCTCAGATGAGCACACTAGAAAATTGAAAGGTAATGGTAATTGTTTATTGCGGCACTATTCACAATAGCAGAAAGATGGAAACAACCTAAATGCCCATCAAGGGAGGAATGGATCAACAAACTAAGCTACATACACACAATGGAATACTATGTAACATTAAAGAACAATGATCACTCAGCAAAACATAACATGGATGAACTTAGAGGCCATTAGGCTGAGTGAAATTAGCCAATCAGAAAAAGACAAATAGTGTATGAGACCACTATTGTAAAAAATAAAGAAAAGGGTTTTACAAAAAAAGAAGTATCTTTTGATGGTTGGGGCAGGGAAGAGGGGATAAACCAACTATCTAGAGGGTAGATACATACTAACTGGGGTGAAGGGACAGGAAAAATATCATAATAAAAAATCAACTCTATGGGGCAGTTAGTTCTACTCTGTCACACAGGGTCACTATGAATTGAGAATCTACTCAATGGCACCTAACAACAACATAACAATAAATGGAATTAATTGTCCATCACAGGAAGGATCAGACTCAGGTTCTCTATTTGTCTATTCCATCTCCCCAAAAAAGAAGTAATAGATCAAGAAAACATTAATGTTCTTAAACTGGTTCAATGTATCATTTTCTTGATAGCAGACATATTTTATAAATGATTCTTTGTAACTATTCTCCAGTTAGTAAACATAATTTTTATTTTAAAAAAGGTATCTTCTCCAACTGACTCTCAGTACCCAAGATAATTTGACAATAATTTCCCAAAAATCACATACTGGCTCAAAAGCCTGGAGAGAATACTTCTTAACATTTGGATCTGAGCAACTTCTGGCAACCCCAGTCCTTTTGGAAACTGAGTTAGCATATTATTAACAAAAGGCTATAACTGAGCACACTATTAACAAAAGGCTGTAACTGTTAATCAAGGGTCAATCTTTAAGATGTGTCTTGGACTATTCAATAATTAGGCATGAAAGAAATGCATTTTAAAAATATTTTAGTTGTTGCTGAGAAAATACATGCAAAACACACAATTCAACAGTTTCTATATGTACAATTCACCACCAACTTTTTATTCAAGTTAATGTTCTTCCTGACTTGCTAATTAATATCCAATCCCAACCTTCTCTTCATTTCCTCCCACTTTTCAGAAAATACTAAAATCTAAAACTTTTCCCCAAAAAATACTCAATATCTAGTTTTAAAAAGACCCACATTATGATTTACATAATTTATTGGCATTTTTTGCTGAATAGGTTTAAGTCAGATAACAGATTTTTAAAAAGCAAATGAAATGTGTCAAAATAGAAACAGGTATGTTCACTTAAAAACAAACAATAACTCCTAGGAGAGATCATCCAATCCTTTAAGCCTGTGTTCTCTAAATTGTTTTTTCCAGAAAAGAAATTAACAAGATAACATTTTTTAAAAGATTACAAGATATTGGATTCCAAATATTGGAAGATATTAGACTTAACAAAATCAAACAAAAGACTGTTCTAAGCCTTTATTATGATACTAGGTGTGGTGAATTTTGAAGATAAATATTTTGTTTTCCAATTTACATGGCCCCATTTTTTTATGTCATGTTGCTTAAACCAAAAAAAATCAAACCCACTGACATCAAGTTGATTCCGACTCATAAGTGACCCCATTAGGTTTCTGAGGTGGTAAATCTTTACTGAAGTAGATTGCTCCATCTAACTTCCACAAAGGAGTTGGTGGGTTTGAACCATCAATCTTCTGGTTAGCAGTCAAATGTCTTAGGCACTATGCCACCAGAGCTCCTTAGTGTTCCTTGAAAATGTTTACTTCAGCTAAACATGAGATATACACACAAACACTCACACAATGTTGGTATTTTGAGATTTTCAGAACGAAAAGCAAAATTCCAAACACTGAATGATTTTTTTCAAAGATGGCTATTGCTTCTTGGTAGTATATTGTGTATATAAAGATCTGTGATTACTCAATCAGATCTATTGAAGGCATTGCTGCCACATCCTGATGGACATTAGAGCAGGAGTCACACACTCAAATACCTGTAGTGACAAGCTGCAGTAAAGCTGTGTATAGCTGGTGGATATAACACATCTGGAAGAGGCAATAGAAGAGTATCCTTATATTCCAGTATTTTAAAAAACACTGTGCTGGCCAAACAAAATGTATATGCAGGCTGCATCTGACACATGGGCCACAAATTTGGATTCTTTGTTTATTATAAAATATTTAAATTTCTGGCATATCTCAATAAGGATCATTCATTCATCTAGTTATTCATTCATTCATTTGTTCTTTCAGTCATCTTTATGGCTACCCTCTATATGCCAATTACTGCTACTTTTCTTCATTTTTCTATTTAAGAACTCAAGTCCCTGTACTACATTTGACTGATAAAAAAGACATATAAACAGATACAATGTAGTAAAACACTCTGATGGAGGTATAAAATGTTGTGAGATCATAAAGAAAGGTAAATAGAAGTGGGGAATTAGAGGAAACAGAGGTATCCCAGGCAAAGGAGAATACTATTGATGAAAGCATATAGAAACCAAATAAAATTAAATACAGTTTGGCTTGACAAGATAATAGTGTTCCTAGGATGGACAGGGGCCAGAAGACCCACTTATTCAGTGCCAGGAACTCTGCTAGATTCTGGGAGTAGTTAAAATAAAAAGCACTTTTATGAAAGAGCCGAGTCTAATAATGAGGACAAACAAGAAACTTAAGGCTGGCAGTGTGAAAACTGCTATAAAATAAATACCCGCACAAGATGCTGTAGGAGTATAGAGTTGACTTTGGAAAAGTAAGTATGAATCAGATCAAGACTTTTTAACCTATGCTACAAATTTTGAATTTTATCCTGAGTTATGAGGAGCCATAGATGTTTTCATAAGTGCACTGACATGACCAGATTTGTATCTCAGAAAGATCACTGACAACAGCAGGCAGAGCAAGGTAGAAGCGGGAGGTGGCAAAAATACTTTTGCCAATGATCCAGTTTCCTTTATAATGAACTGCAGATTATGACCAGATTATACAAGTGCAAGACCCAGGAGACAAACAGATCTGAGGCACTGAGTCCACCTCTAATTAATGAACAAGTGCAAGAACATAGCTGAGTTAAGAAAGATGTCATTTGCAGTCTGCTCTCCCTCCCTTGGTTTTCTTCCCTATTTTTGTGTTGTCAGAGTAGGGGGTAGTTTGAATATACAATGTTGAGTGGAAACACATGAGGGTGAATACTACCAGGATAAGATATTTATACACAGTTTACTACTGCAGAGTTTTCTTTCACCATTTACAGTGGAAAAAGCAGCGATACTCAAGCAGGTTAGTAGGAAAGACACTGTTAGAATGAAAACCTGAGAATGGACATGTCAGGCAAGTTTTTAAAGACAAATCAACAAACTATTGTTTCAAGGAGTCATCAAGGCTAAACCTTCTTCCAAGGACACACAATCTGATTGGGATGTTTCCATCTCTGACCTGTAAGAACATCTTTCTTGTTATTAAGAAATGACCTCACTTCTACAACCTAATATATGAAGCTATTATGGAACATATTCAGCTCAAAAGGACTTTTAAAAATCTTATGACTTTAGGGTATCTGTGAAGGTTGTAAGTCACTGAAAAGAAAATGTTGCTATCTAATGAGAGGTATAATTTAAAGAAAGCTTCCTTTTTCTTCCTCTCCATTGTTTTGACAAGTTGATGTTTACAAAAATAAAATACTAAAATGCTAGTACAATGAACAATTTAGTCTTAAAAGAATTTTATTTCAGGATATGCCACTATCAGTGAAGGCACTTGATTTCTAATTATTTTTTTCCTACCGAAAAAAGAAAATAAATGGTTGAAATGGCAAATGTTTTATTACCAATTTATCTACTACAATACAAAAAAAAAACTATTGCCATCGAGTCGATTTTGATTCACAGTGACCCCCACTGGGGTTACCAAGGCTGTAAATCTTTACGGAAGCAGATTGCCTCATCTTTCTTCCATGGAGTGGCTAGTGGGTTTTAACCACTGACCTTCTGGTTAGCAACCAAATGCCTTAACCATTACACCACCAGAGCACTTTATTACAATAAAAAAAAAAAATGAACATCTGTCATACTTTAGAACATGATGTGATTTTATGTATTTATTTTGCATGTGCTTTAACATAACAATGGATTACCAATCTCATTTACTCTATAAATTAGAGACTGGACATTAAGGACAGCAGTTAAGGGCTCAACTGATAACCAAAAGGTTGGCTGTTCAAACCCATCCAGAGGCTCCAGGGGGGAAAGACCTGGTGATCTGCTACTTTAAAGACTCTCCAGATAAAAAAAAAAAAAAAAAAAAAAACCCACTCACTGCCGTTGAGTTGGATCCGACTCAGTGACCCCTTCTTGGGTTTCTGAGGCAGTGTCACTACGGAAGTAGATTACCGAATCTTCCTTCCGAGGAGTGGCTGGTGGGTTTGAACTGCCAGTCTTCTGGTTAGCAGTCAAATGCCTTAGGCACTATGCCACCTGGAAAAATCCTGTGAGGCTGTTTTACTCTATTACATGCGGTCACTCACTAAGAGTCAAACACCAACCCCACAGCATCTAACAACGTTTTGCTAATCACTGACAAGAATAAAATTGAATTTGCGTTTAATAGAGTTGGTAAGCATACCTCAGCAGTAGCAAACTGCCAACCTAAAGGATGAATCTGGCCTACAAACAAGTTTTCATTGTTTGGAAAGCTGCTGTTTAACTGAATTAACTGTCAACATTTACAAATTGAAAGACTTCCTATAAAAATTCAGGTTTCTGAGGCGGGGCAAGATGGCAGACTAGGCAGAAGGATTGTACAGACCCTCTTCAACAAAGAAAAGGGAAACCAATTAACACAGACACAGAAGATAAT
>NW_006921850.1:4215996-4223920 GCF_000298275.1 Orycteropus afer afer | reverse complement strand
AAAAAAAAAAAAAATTCAGGTTTCTACCTTCTCTTGAAAACTCTGAACATGTGGTAACTAATGCTACACCCAATTGTGGCTCAAGATAAATAACTGCTGTTTGGTTTCCAATTTGCTATTGTGCCTGGCCGGCTCCTACAATCATTTATGCCTGCCTGGATCCTGTAGGCATATATCCTGAGTACAAAAGTTTTGCTAACTATGAAGACAAATATTAGACTTCATTTCCTAATACAACGAAGTTAGTCTATCTAGGTGCTTACTTGAAATATCTGCATTTGACTGCTAACCAGAAGGCTGGCAGTTCAAACCCACCAGCCACTCCTTGGAAGGAAGATTGGGTAATCTACTTTCGTAGAGATACTGCCTCAGAAACCCAAGGAGGGGTTGCTATGAGTCAAATCAACTTGATATCAGTGAGTTATAAATGAAAGTGCATTGCCCTGCCATAGAGTGGTGTACTGCTGTTTTAGTAGAGGGAAAAAAAAAGAAGTTATCAGAATCAGGGTCCTTTATTTTTCTGTATTTTAAATGCCCCTAAGATTTTATAATAACTCTACCAAGTTATACTTGATTGCATGGAACCATTAACTTCCACCATTTAATTTTAAATAATAAACAAAATTTTAGGACACTTTATTGACATAAGAACAGTTTTTCACTTAAATACATATTGTTGCTGTTATGTGTTGTCGAGTCAGACTTGACTCATAGCAACCCCTCCCTGGGTTTCCGAGGCAGTATCACTACGGAAGTAGATTGCCCACCCTTCCTTCCGAGGAGTGGCTGGTGGGTTTGAACCACCAGCATTCTGGTTAGCAGTCAAGTGCCTTAGGCACTACGCTACCAGAGCTCCTGAAATACATATAGAATATATTAAGTATTTCATATGTGGTTCTGATGGAAATGGCTTCTTTTGAGAATCATCAGATACCTTTTCAAAAATGAACTGTTTCTTGTAGCTTTCTCTTCCAACCCCTATCTACAACTACACTGTTCCTTAGTTATCTAGTGCTGATACAACAGAAATACCACAAGTAGATGGCTTTAACAAACAGAAATTTATCTTCTTAAGAGGCTAAAACTCCAAATTCAGGGCACCGGCTCTAGGGGAAGGCTTTTTCTGTCAGCTCTGGAGGAAGGTCCTTGTCTCTTCAGCTACTGCTCCTTGGAATCTCCATGTGTCTAGGCATCTATCTTACTCCATGTCTGCTTCTAGGATGCTTGTCTTTTTTTCTCAAAAGAGCTCAATTTTAGACATACACTACATTAAGCCTATCTCATTAACATAATAAAGACAATCCATTTTCAAATGGGATTATAATCACAGACACAGAGGTTAACAACACATTTTGGAGAACACAATTCAACCCATAACATTCCCTCATGGACAAGTAATCCGGAGTATGTAATATTTAATGTGTCGTTATTAGTAAGCCAATATGCTTGCCTTCGGTGAAATTAGGAGACTGTATTCTCAGGCTCCAGGCAGCCTGAACCCCAGCTTGCTCTGAGGTATGCAGTGGTCCCAGAAGGCACTTGTCTGTGCTTTTCTTCAAGATGAGACAGCATGTCTGGTGACAGGGGTAAACCCTACAAATGAATAATGTTAATGTATAATCTCCTAAGGGTTCATTTAAATGGCTGCTTTCTGTTGACAATGGCTTAGTACTGCTTCTGTTTCTCACAAGTTGCCAAAGAATCCTGGAAAGATGCTCCTTGTGGATTCCTAAAGCACCCATTTTACTTGAAGAAAAGCAAGTTCCATTTTTCTATATTAGGAAAATTTATATAAATTTAAGATAAAACATAGATTTGTATGCACTCTGTCTTGGTGACTCTTGTCCCATCTCTGCTCTTAGGGTACCTTCTTGGGAAAGTTTGAAAAGTATTCTCCTCAATTGTTAAGGGGAATACATACTGTAGAAAGAACTACATTGACATGATTCATCTTTTCTTTCATTAGGTTTTATTGCTTAAAGAAATGGGAGTTCTGGTGGTGTAGTGCCTAATGTAAATTTCACTTTTTTGGAAAATTCATTTCAGCAAGCCAAACTATCTGAAGTAAAAAGAATTTTAGTTAACATGGCTGGCAGAAACTTTGAACTTTTCTGTGACTAACGTGTGTGGAAGAAGAGCTAAGTATTTTTACAAAGTAAGTGGCACAATCAGATATATAATGTGACATGAAATGGAATCTTAATTCAATTAGCCATACTGTTTCTGGACTAGAAACTTTAAAAAGATGTGTGTGGTCCTAGAAGGTGCACTCAAGGATTATTTAATCTATTTCCCTTAATTTGTATATGAGGAAATTGAAGCAGCGACACTGTACAACAATTAAATGAGTATAGAGTTTGGAGGCAAAAGTAAAAATACAAACACTCATTCTGTACCAGTGTGTTGGAGGTTGAGTTAATCTCTCTCCTACAGGGCAAGATCCTACAAATCAATCATAAATCAAAGAGGTCCTGGAAATCTCTGGCTTTGATGGGGAGACCAACTGGGGATGACCAGAGCCTAAGCAGCGCCTCAAGTCCACTGTGGTAGACTTATATGTGCCTGAAAAATTAAGCATCAGTCTGCCAATCTGTGCCCTAAAGAGGACCACTGACAGTAATCCTTTTACAGTACAGATTGCTTCCTTTTGAAGGTCCAGATTGTGAAACTCAAGAGCCTGTCAGCTGGAGGTTAGCAAGTTCTTGATGGTGGGGGCATGAACCCATAGGGCAATTTGGCAATCCTGGGCCCTTGGGCAGCACTTCTCTCAGTGTCCTGGAGGGCAGCCCTGAAGCTGCTACTTTAGCTTCACAGCTGAGGAGGGAAAGGATGTATGACAACATGTCATAATTCACATAGATGCTGAATCTGGTAGCATAGTGCCTAATGCACTTGACTGCTAACCAGAAGGCTGGCGGTTCAAACCCACCAGCCACTCCTCGGAAGGAAGGTTGGGCATTCCTACTTCCGTAGTGATACTGCCTCGGAAACCCAAGGAGGGGTCGCTATGAGTCGGGGCCGACTCAATGGCAAATAACAACAACAACAACAGCTGAATAGGAATTTAAGCATAGTTTTAGGAAGACCTTGTTTTGATTAATTTCTTTTATTTAACTAGTTTGAGGAGTACATGTGGCATTTGTTGAGAGTATTTTCATAAATTGTATGTGTGAGGTACTTGCCAGAGTTAGGAGCTCTGGTGGCATAGTGCCTAAGACATCTAACTGCTAAGCGAAAGGCTGGCAGTTCAAACCCACCAGCCATTCTGCAGAAGGAAGATGAAGCAATCTACTTCTGTAAAGATTTACCAACTCAGGCTCAGGACCACAGTCGCAGGGAACATCAAGCTCCATTGGCATAACGTACAACACAAAAACATTGTCCCACATCCTACTTTGGTGAGCAGCGACTGAAATCTTAAAAGCTTGCAAGCGGCCATCTAGATGAAATGATGGCTCTCTCCTCGTTCAGAGCCAAGAAGAATGAAGAAAACCAAAGAACTAGATAGTGCCTGGCTACCACTGTCAACCACTTAGAGGGGGATCTATGTAGGAGATCTTTGATAGAGTGGGAGAACAATGTGGAACAAAACTCAAAATCATTAAAAAAAAAAAAGGGGGGGACCAGATTTGCTGGTCTGATAGAGCCTGGTGGAACCACTGAGACTATGGCCCCTAGCTGCCCTTCAGGTCTGGAACTGAACCCACTCCTGTGGCTTCCAGCCAAACAACAGACAGGCATATGAGCTGAACATTTACATTAGGTAGATACACTCCTTGGAGAGCTCAGTCATGGGAGAATAGAAGGGCTGTGTATGCACAGGGAGACAGTTTGTAGGGCAGGACACAGGGAAGAGGTAACTATGGGGAGGAAGTGAGAAGGGAGCTGTTGCATTGTGGGAAACTGCAGTCAATGTCATGAAATAAAGTATATGTGAGCAGCTATATGTAAAATGAATTTGCTATGTAAACTTTCACCCAAATCACAATAAAGATTTAAAAAAAAAAAAAGATTTACCACCTCAGAAACCCAATGGAGGTCACTATGAGTTGAAATCAATTCGATGACAATGTTTTGAGTTTTTTGGAGGGCTGCTGGTACTATTTAGAAGTCTTAAGCAACTCAACTATGAGTTTTATTTCCTATAGCTGGAATTGGGTTAAAATAAAGATTGTAAAGCCACAGGCCAAGAAGTGTCAGTTCTCAATCTGTTCGCAGATGATGCTCCCTAAGTGCTTTGCAGGGAGATGAAAGTGCATTCATTTTATCTAAAAGCGGGAAATTCCTTCCTTACTAGCCAGTCTTTTGAAGCGCCAAATTAAGACTCCAAATTCAAAACTGTTGGGAAAAAAATTTCAGCTTTTTCAGCTCTAAGGGGGATAAAAAGTAAATGGCATTCTTGTAATTATCATACATTTTAAATTTGTGAAAGAAAGCTCTGTTCAGTCAAATGTAATTTGCACACACACAAAAAATAATGTGTAAGAACGACTGCCAAAATAAAAATAAAGTCTAGTCTCTTTATTAGTGCCTATTGTAGGTCAAGTACTATGCTTAATGTTATATATGAATTAAGAATTATCTCATTCAATCATCATAATCTGCTTTTTATTCCATTTTACACATGGGAACTAGTAGAGACTAAATGCTTAATCATTATGTTAATACTCCCATCCAAAAAAGATAATAGTATACCATTGGCTTGTCCTTTAAAGCATAATCTATAGCATAATTTCAATCCATTTAAATAAACAGTGCTCACATAAAAATACAGAACAGTAGAAAAGATTTCTTTTAATAAAAGAATAAAGTAGCAAAATTAAAAATACTTCAATCTTAATATAAACTTTAATGTAATAGCTTCAAAAGACTGGCCCGATTCCATGTTATTTATAACAAATAGAATAAATCTGCTAGCCACACAAGTCCAAAGAACTGTGTTGGACTGTCAGCAAAAATACTAAAATAGGCCAAGCACCACAGGCAAATGGAACCATGCAGTTTTACCTATCCTATGAACAGATTTTCAATCACTGACAAAGCCAAATTGACCTAATACATTATAAAAATCTGTACAAAATTACTTTAACCAACTGTAGTCTGCTTTTATGATTTCAAACTATGCCCCAAAGGTAAAGAGACAATTTCCCCTCAAAGACTGAAGTGGATATATGGAGTTTATTACAGCAAAAAACTATGTGCCAAGTGTCTACATCGAGCAATCAGGAAACAAACAATTATTCGGATCACTCATATCAGATTTGTTAACTTTGAGGATAATTTTTAAAATCCTACTATTTCCTTCTTTAAATGAATGCTTAAATATTTATGTGATGATGATTAATGATTTTAGTAAAGCATTAACAAGTTCATGGGCAAAAATCAAGCCAAGTTCTCAAAACTGTCTATAAGGGCCTAAGCAAGCTGGAAATGTGATACAAAAGGGAGAACCAGTGTAAACCTCATCAAAGGGATTCAAAATCAATCAGAAAACAAAAACTTAAGTTGGTACACAATACTTGACTGTGGGCTGGCTAATAGGCCACAGGTTTGTAACTCCCAAATGAAAGTTTGGAACCAGAATCCAGAGATTTTTTCCTACTATAGTTGCTTCTTGACCCAGTCTACAGATTTTGATTAGGGCAAAGCAGTTTACATACAGGCTATGGCACTCCCCTACAGATTTTTTGTCATATAACTCTATGTCCTGGATGGAAGTTAACTTTAACATCTAAATTATTGGACTCTTTAAAAATATCTTTTTTTCCTTATAAAATTGCAAATGTCTTAGCTACATATAAATGAAATATCACTGTTGGGATGGCATTTTACCTGCTTAAGGAATCGGTCAGAAGCTTGACTGTGCTTGGTTAACACACTTGGCAGAGAAGGATTAGCATATTCAAACTGAGGATTGTAGGTATAGTCAGACTTGAAGAATCTGAGTTTTTCTTTCTCCAAGTTGGTAGGTTTTATTGCAGTCAATATACAAAATTTCTTTCCAGAAAAGTCATCTTTTTCAAAACTTCTAGATAGCTGAGGCTGCTGCTTTGGCTTTGGTACAGTGGAGAAATGACGCCGCTTGACCTTGTTTCTGGGTTTCGGTGGCAGCACTATGTTGTTTCCTGTAACAGAGATATCATAGGCAAACTTTACCGGACTTGACACTGAACTCGTGACAAAGTCAGCAGGCTGCCTCTCGAGGCAGTACCAAGTACCACCACTCATCACAGGCACTGGAACCTTCATCTTGCGAAGATCTTTACTACGAGAAGAGCTAGGAGGCTTGACCGGTTTTCTACATCGTTTGTAGTAGGTAGAGGAAGACTGTTTTTGTGAGTGATGCTTTTTCTCTTCTTTACTCTGTAGTAGGACATTGTAGCTACTGGTTCCAGTTGTGAAAATATCCTTTAGTACTCCAGAAGATAAATGTAGGATGCTTCTTTTGCTGTCAACGACCAATGAATCTTCTGCATTTAAAATAGACGTCTTAGCAAGTTCTTGCTCGGGCCAGTGAAGCTTTTCTGTGTTAATAAACAAAATCAAAACAAAAGAAATGATAGAGATACCAGATGAAGCAAATTTCTTATTATCAGGAAAGCATTCTGAAGGTTTTTTAAATTTTATAGTTTTTCAATAAGCTTTAGAAAAGACATTATAAATACTAAAACAGTATGTTACCAATCCTACTAGAAATGCTGTCATACCAGATACTGTCAGTTTTCTTACATGTGAGTGTTCACATGTTAAATTAGTTATACAAATCTCAGTTTCAAACTTTCTAGATGATCACAGTCTAATACAGATGTGAAACAGACAACACACAAACACAATCATATATGCAAACAATTTGAATATCCAACTCTACCAAAGAAGGTGAATTTCAGAAAAAGGATATATAGTGTTGTTAATACCAAAATAAAACTCCAAAGCATTTTTAAGGGTAAAACAATCTCAACACTTGGCACTGTATATAAATCCAAAAAAAAAAAAAAAGGAAAAAGAACCCAAACCTACTGCCATTGAGTCAATTCTGACTCACAGTGACCCCCACTGGGTTTTCAAGGCTATAAATCTTTACAGAAGTAGATTGCCTCATCTTCCTCCCATGGAGCAGCTGGCAGGTTTGAACCACTGACCTAGTTAGCAGTCAAATGCCTTGCCCACTATGATAACAGCTCCATATATAAACAGCCACCAGTAAAAAGAAGGGCAATACCTTTTCTATCTCAAAAATCATTTTTAATATCAAATAGATAATATATATGTATGTTTAAGCATGTTTTAGTATGTCTTCAATATCAATAATTGGTTAATTCTCCTGAAAATTGTAGGCTATAGATTAATATGGAAGAAAACAAGCCCCCCCCCACCGTTGGCTAGTTTGAAAAACTATTTTAATTACAATTACATAGATTCTAATATACCAAATGGCAGGTTCAGTAGATGTCAGTTTAGCCTTCAGATCTCACAAGTGCTTTAGACAGGGGAGAATCACTTGATATATACCATTATTCATGAACTTACTTCAACTGTGTTTATTTGCCATCAACAAATATATGGACTACTGGACTACTGGACTACTATTAATTGGGCACATGGCTCTGAGAAGAGAAGCATCTTTATAAAGACATTACTGTCAACTAGGTTCTAATTTCATTCTGAAGGTAAGGCATTCTACAAATATTTAAATAATACAAGGTAGAATAATATTAAATGTGAAAAACAAAAGATATAAACAATAATCTAAGAGTTCAAAGAAGGAAGAGAGCAATGTAAAGAAAGACTGTGTACAAGTACAATGTTCATCGCAGTACTATTTACAATAGCCAAAAGTTGGAAACAACCTAGATGTCCATCAACTGAGGAATGGATAACCAAACTATGGTACATACACACAATGGAATACTATGCAATGCTAAAG
>NW_006921850.1:4209290-4215041 GCF_000298275.1 Orycteropus afer afer | reverse complement strand
CCACTGAGACTATGGCCCCTAGCTGCCCTTCGGGTCTGGAATTGAACCCACACCTGTGGTTTCCAGCCAAACAAAATACAGGCATATGAGTTAAACATTTACCTCAAGTAGATACACTCCTTGGAGAGAACAATCATGGGAGAAAGAAGGGCTGAGACAGCTCAGGGGGCAGGAGTATATGGAGGGATGGACACAGGGAAGAGGTAACTATGGAGAGGAAGTGGGAAGGGAGCTGTTGCATTGTGGTAAACTGGTCAATGACATGAGACAAAGTATATATGAACTGCTATATGGAAAGTGAATTTGCTCTGTAAGTCTTCACCCAAATCACAATAATAATAATTAAAAAAAGACTACAAGTACAGCTTTAAGAATATTCAGACTCAATTCCAAACTGACAGTGTTTGAGTTTGTCTTAAATCTTGCTCATCTGAATAAGACTCTGACCCATGACCAAGCCTGCCTAGAAACTTTTTCTAAATCCTTCCTGTACATGTGACTTATTATGATTCTCTCAACGACTTCTCTTTAGGAAATCTTACAGACCTTATGCCTCTAGGCCTCAACCTTCGGCTCCAACCATGGAGGCAGTTGCAATGTTAGATGACTTGGGGAGCTGGCCTCAGGGAAGAAAAGTTTTATTTCATTTCAATTCTGTAAAAATTGTTTATCCATGTACTTCTGTTATTCACTCATTCAGGGATCCTTTCTATAATAAGCTGTAATAATTAAATAATAACAACAGCAAAAGCAGTCACCATTTTTGGCAATTTCACCAAGAATTGTACATGTTATATCACTTAAACTTTGAAGATGGTAAGTGAGTGATTTGCTCAAGGTTATATGACCAGAAAGTAGTAGGCAGCAAGTTGTGATTTTAATGCAGGTGTGTCTGATTAGAGTCCATGCTCACTTCATTATGTATGGTCATTTGTTCAGGCAGCAACAAACATCAGTATTAAGTCTGCTGCATGAAAAGCACAGTAATTTTTCTTCCTCTGTTTAAGGCATGGCATCTCAGTAATAAATGGTAGTTTGAATAACTGAAATTCTAAGATAGCACTTGGACCGTGTTTTTACTCAGCTCTATCTTCCCAACATTATCATGGTATCTGGTAGACATTCAATAAATGTTCTTTGAATAAATAAGTGAGTGAAAGACCCTAAACATGCCATTCTCCAACAATTCTGGATAAAGTGGTAATTGTAGTTCTGGGGCCATTCTAAATTTCTATGAGGGGATCCCTGCAGAAGTGGAAATACAACAGAGAAGGACCCTACACCAGTGGTCCTTAACCAGGGATGGTTTTGCCCCCTATGTGACATCTGGTAAGGACTGGAGACATTTTTGGTTGTCACAACCAAGATCAGTAGGGAGATGGTGCTATGGGGATCTACTGGATAGAAGCCCAGGATGATGATAAACGTCCTTCACTGCAAAAAAACAACCCATTATAACAAAGAAATAGACTGAATGTTAATTTTAATTTTCAGAAATCATAGGGTTTCAGGTAAAGAAACAGTACTATATCAAAAGTGATGACAATAAATAATCCCAATGTGTAAGGACTTTACAGTCCTCTTATTTGCATTTTCCAGGCTAGCAAGAAATATGAATTCCAGTGACCAAACAGAACATTAAAGATAACATAAAAGTATGAACTTGCAGGGCCTAAATTAAAAAATGCTAGGTAAACTTACACACAAGTACAAGTTTAGAGCTAGGTGCTAGATTGCACAGGATCATGTGGAAGGTAGATTGCGTAAAGAAGCCATTCAAGAAATGTTAAAGACTCGACCCGCCAAAAATAAACAGGACAAATAAACAAAACTTTTATCAAAAGCTGGTAGGTTCCAGTTCCTCAGGAGTTCTGGCCAAATGATAGTCAAAACTGGGCAGGCTGGGCAAATGCCTAAATGCCCAAGAACAATGTCAGTTTCCCTAAAAAGATATCACATGGTTAGGAGACAAGAGGTGGTAATGAATGGAAGACTGAAATAGACACTAACAGGGAAAGAGTGAGAGAACTGAGATAAGAATAAGGGTATCATAAATCCAGAGAAGTCAAGTTAGGACTAGGTGCAGGCAGGAAGGTAAAGGAAGGTAATCAGATTATTTTCTCTTAATCTCAAAATGAAAAGGGAAAAAGCTACATCAAATTAAGATCAACTAATAAAACTACTCTGAGGAATTCCTAATTTTATGGTTCATTTTATATATATATATATGTTGTAATGATTTTTTTTTTAAAAAAAGGAATACTCAATATACAAAAGTGCTTTCTTTGGCTCCTATCAGTAGCTCTATGACTAAAGAGCTGAGCTCATAGAATTCTTTAGTTTTGTCATAAAGCATCAACCACCTCCAAATTCATAATTTTTCCCCATGTCAACCTATACACTTCATGATACTAAAAAAAAAAAAAAAAAACCTAAAGTATCTGCCAAAACAGTCAAGGAAAAGTGGAGGGTGGAAGGGGGATGATGGTGTATTTATGACAAGATCCCTTACCCCCAGAAGTTCAGCATATCAGATCACTTCTAATTATCTACCTGGGAGGCTTAGCTTTAGTCCATTCTACCTCCATCTATCTACTGTACAGGTGTGCCAATGGTATACTTATTTGGTAAACAATACTGCCAAATGCTGGATAGCCCATAAAGTTCATAGAAATGAGGCATGTGGTCCCCTTAACACAACTCATACAGGACGGATGTAAATTAATTTCCCAGTTTCACTAATCCTACTTTAATTGTTTAAAAAAAAAAAAAAGCCACCCAGTGCATTTTGACTCTTAGGGACCTTATAGAACACAGCAGAACTACCCCATAGGGTTTCCAAGAGTGTAATCTTTACAGAAGCAGATTGCTACATCTTTCTCCTGCAGAGCAGCTAGTAGGGTCAAACTGCTGACCAACCAGTTAGCAGCCAAGTGCTTTAACCACTGCACCACCAGGACTTCTATTAAAAGGTATTAAAGAATCAAAAATACCATTTTTGTAATTTTAAATGCTATTGTTTGTTTTACAAAAGAATTTAACTTATTGGGGTTCCTGGTGGTGTAAATGATTAACATGCCTGGGTCCTAATTGAAAGGTTGTTGTTATGTGCTGTCAAGTCACACCCGACTCATAGCAACCCCTCCTTGGGTTTCCGAGGGGTATCACTATGAAGGAGACTGCCCAGCCTTCCTTCTGAGGAGTGGCTACAGGTTAAAGTTTACCCAGAAGTGCTTTGGAAGGAAGCCCTGGTGTTCTAAAAACTCAGCCATGAAAACTCTGTGGGGCAGTTCTACTCTAACACACATGGGGTTACCATGAGCTGGAAAACTCAACGGCAAATGTTTGTTTGTTTGTTTAAAAAAAAAAAAAAAACAGAGTTTATTAAAGAACATCTTATACCCCTGACTCCCTTTTCCTAGAAAATTAAAAAGTTTTAAGCATAAGCAGACTTCTTTGGGAGAAGTACACTCATTCCCCCAATTGCAAAAAGCAGTAAAGTAATTAAAAATCGTACTTTCTCATTTCAAAGGAAATCACTATGTAAAGTAGCATTTTAGCCATTAGCAAATTGTTACACAACCTTGCAGTTAACAAGTAATAATTTAACTTGATCAAAAAGAGATCATTCACCCCAATCCGAATACCCATAATAAAGAAAAAAAGAGCAGTAATATTACTACTAAGACACTTGCCTGCCAACCAGACGGCTGGTGGTTCAAACCCACCAGCCACTCCTCAGAAGGAAGGTTAGGCAATCCTACTTCCGTAGTGATACTGCCTCGGAAACCCAAGGAGGGGTCGCTATGAGTCGGGTTTGACTTGACGGCACATAACAACAACAACAGCAACAACAAATATTACTACATTAAAATACTCAGTATATTCACAAGTAGGTGAATAAACTGAAATTACCAGCACAGTGAAAGCTTAATATGTATCTGGAACAAAAAAAGAGTACCAGGATTCCTGGCTTCCACTCTTAGCTTTTTCAATGACCTCTCTGTAATATTAGCTTAATCACTAAACCCATCATTGCCTCATGTTACTCATCTAAAAGAATGGGGGGGTGGAGTGGAAGGAATTCACTAAACTCTCATTATTTAGCTGTGAATAAATGAGGTCTCATAGTAATTACGAAGTCCTGGGCTGAACAGAAGATTAGACCAACAGAAATAAAGCCTGGTGCAAAATACCAGTCTTAACCAATTCTGACCTACAAAATGGCAATTTCATATAGTACATTGATACTTATGAGTTCTGAAATTTTGGAATAATTTTACACCATAAAAAGATAGGTTACTTGATTACAAACAGAAGAAAAGGCAGAACAAAACATAATGAATAATTCATCCCTGAACAATATAAACAATTTAATTTTATTAAATATTTCATCACTTAAAACTCAAATGATATAGTATCTATATCTATATATATAGCTGTGCCAGTGACAACAAAGGAATTTATTTAAAATATTTTCTCATAATTAACTTCCCATGTTTGTTGCCTTCTCACCCTTCAATTAATCAAGGTTGTAGATATTTGCATTTCAATGAAGATTAGCACTCACCTCATAGCAGAAAGGATGAATAAATTGTGGTACATTCATACAATAGACTACTACACAGCAATGAAAATGAACAACTGAGGTTACAAGAAACATAGATGAATCTCCAACATGTTGAACAAATAAAATCAAACTGCATAATTCCATTTACATGCAGTTCAAAAACAGGCAAAACTAAGCTATGGTACTAGAAGTTAGAGAGTGGTTACTCTGGGGAACTGGTTATCATCTGCAAGGGAGCCTTGTTGTTGTTGTTATGTGCCGTGGAGTCAGACCCGACTCATAGCGACCCCTCCTTGGGTTTCCGAGGCAGTATCACTACTGAAGTAGATTGCCTCATCTTCCTTCCAAGGAGTGGCTGGTGGGTTTGAACCACCAGCCTTCTGGTTAGCAGTCAAGTGCCTTAGGCACTATGCTACCAGAGCTCCCGCAAGGGAGACTACTGTTCTGTATTTTGTTCTGGCAATAGTCACATAACATTTAAGACTAACACTTTACTGTATGTTATGGCATATAAAAAATAATTATTTTTAAAAATATATTCAATGTCCAAGTCCTTTACAACTGTATGGTCAGTAACTGCAACTCCTCAAAATGGGTAGACCCCATCTTGTTTAGCTGTGCTTGTAAGAACTACAATCCATTTTCCTTCCCCCTCCCTGTCACTATACCTCTAACTCTGTCAGGTTATTAACTACCTTCCCTGTAAGGTATTAACTTGTCCCTAGAATAGCTTTAGGCAATAAAAGCTTGCTAACCGGCAGTGTCTTATCAAAGCATACACCAGGTGGTCGCATAGGGCACTGCCTGGGACCCCCTCCCAATCGGCTTGGCACCACAAAGTCTAAAACCAGTCATGGTCACATAGCCCTCATCCCCAATTCCTCCAACTCAGGTGTAAATATCCCCACAAAACAAGACGGTTTAGCGGTCATTTTGGATCCATCCCAGCCTGCTGTCGTTGGATGCTGAAACCGCTAGCAATGTTTGTAAGCCTACTTTTATGTTTTTAACTCCTTCTCTCCTGATTCTCTTGGTTCCTATTCTGAATAAACGTTCATGTCACTGTCCATGCCTCCAGGGAAGTTTCTTCACCTTTCCTTACCCACTCAGGAGGAAATTTTAACCTCCCTGGGAAAATCCCATGACAGCAACATAAAATCTTTAAATTTAGCACCCAATAT
>NW_006921850.1:4203319-4209190 GCF_000298275.1 Orycteropus afer afer | reverse complement strand
GACTGCTAACCAGAAGGCTGGCGGTTCAAACCCACCAGCCACTCCTCAGAAGGAAGGTTGGGCAATCCTACTTCTGTAGTGATACTGCCTCGAAACCCAAGGAGGGGTTGCTATGAGTCAGGGCGACTCGATGGCACGTAACAACAACAACATAGTTTATCAAGTGTAAGTGAGAAAAAGATGAAAATACTTTATTGGATAGCAGTCCAACAACTATGTGTGCAATACAGAGCCGTGCCTGTCACAACAAAGGAATTTATTTAAAATATGTTCTCATAATTAACTTCCCATGTTTGTTGCCTTCTCATCCTTCAATTAATCAAAGTTGTAGATATTTGCATTTTAATGAAGATTAGCATTCACCTCATATTCTATCCTAAAGAGGAGTAACAGACTTGTAGTAAGTTGTTCTAGAGCCGAAAAACACAGAAACCCACTAGCTGTCTCCTACAACCAAGAAGTTATACTGCGTATCAGACATAGCATCTTTTTTTAAAAAAAGGAAAAGAAATGGATGCCTGAAAAACCCCATGAAAGGAAAAACTGGAATATATCCATTAATTAAAATGCTGGTAATTTATAAAATAAGCATTATAATGTTCATAAAGGAGCTCTGGTAGCATAGTGCCTAAGGCACTTGACTGCTAACCAGAAGACTGGCGGTTCAAACCCACCAGTCACTCCTCAGAAGGAAGATGGGGCAATCTACTTCCGTAGTGATACTGCCTCGGAAACCCAAAGGGGATTGCTATGAGTCGGGGCTGACTCGATGGCACATAACAACAACAACACAGTTTATCAAGTGTGAGTGAGAAAATAATGAAAAGGCATTGCTAGTACCAGTCAGGAATTAAGAAACTCTATTATACTTGAGAGGAGCTCTGGTAGCATAGTGTCTAAGGCATTTGACTGCTAACCAGAAGGCTGGTGGTTCAAACCCACCAGCCACCCCTCAGAAAGATTGGACAATCTACTTCCATAGTGATACCCCCTCAGAAACCCAAGGAGGGGTTGCTATGAGTCAGATCTGACTCTACTATGGCAGTGAGGGTACTTCAGGATTCTTAAACTTTTCAGTCCCAGTTAGCACTATGGTGTTAATTCTCTTAACAAGGATAATTCTTACAATGTGACCTTGTTTTATGTGGGGGATTTTTTGGTCATAAACTGTAAAAATTTTTTACAGTTTGAAATATGTAGTGTTTTCTAAAATGCCAAGAAAGTGATGGTAAAAGAAATAGCATTAAACACCATCTAAAAACAATAGGGAACATGCCAGTAAACAAACTTTGTGGTTACCCTGATATTTACCTTAATCCTCTTAAAACAGTCTGTTATAGCTTGAAATCATCTTGACTACTCCCATGTTTTATCTTTTATTTCCCCTTTTCTTTTGAAGTTGTCATTTACAACATAATTTCACTATAGCAAGTTTTTTAAAGCTTTATTTTGCTTTTGTGAAGTCTTCCTTTGGTTGTATTTGGGTGATATTGTCATGTGTCTTTATCTAAGGTTTTTGTCTGATACCCTTGGTTCTCTTCCTTCCGGAAGAACTCCTTTCAATGTTTCTCGTAAGGCTGGTCTTGTTTTCACAAATTCCCTTAGTATCTGCTTATCTAGGAATGTCTTAGTCTCACCATCATTTTTGAAAGATAATTTTCCTGCATATATGATTCTTGGTTGGCAATTCTTTCCCTTCAGGATTTGCTATATGTCATCCCCTTGCCTTCTTGCCCGCATGGTTTCTGAGAAATCAGTACTTAGTCTTATTGATGCCCCTTAGTGAGTGATATTTCATTTTTCAAGAGCTGTTTTTCACAATTCCTTGTCATAGGTTTTAGAAAGTTTGAGCATGTCTTGGTGATGAATCTGGGGAAAATCTATTCTGTATGGGGTTCACTGAACTTCTTGGATGGTAACTTTCTCATCTTTCATGGTATTTGGAATGTTTTTACCCAATATATCTCCAAAAATTCTCTTTCGCTTCTGATATTTTATTGTTAATCTTCTGAATGTCTACTTGCAGCTTTTGTATGGTTTTTAACTGCCATTTAGTCTGGCATTTTGTTCTCGTGTTGTTTTCTTGAATTCTTCTAAGGTTACATTGTGTTCTTCTTGATCTTGTTGTTGTTGTTGTTATCTGCCGAGTCGGCCGGACTCATAGCGACTCCTCCTTGGGTTTCCGGAAGTAGGATTGCCCAACCTTCCTTCTGAGGAGTGGCTGGTGGGTTTGAACCGCCAACCTCCTAGTTAGCAGTCAAGTGCCTTAGCCACTATGCTACCAGAGCTCCTTCTTGATCTCTAAGGATCCTAAATACATAAATCTTTCAAATTCCTCAAGTAGTTCTATTATCACTTTATTTTGTTCATTTGTTTGAGCCTTTTCTTGTTTTTTCATATGATTTGTTTTTGTTCCATTTATTTTGTTCATTTGTTTGAGCCTTTTCTTGTTTTTTCATATGATTTGTTTTTGTCTGCTGTCTCTGAAACATTAAGACATTATTTTATTTATATATTTATTGATTAACTGTATGTTTGTTCTTTGATATATCAGGTTGGGTGGGGCAGCCATGCTCTGCTGACTGCTGGTCTGGCAGCACAGGAGCACTCACCACCTGTCACGAGGTAGGTGGGGCAGCAGTGGCAGGCCCAGCATACGGGCAGGATAGCTAGGTGAACACAGAATACCACTTGTCATCAGTCCAGTGGCACAGGAGCTAATGTTGGGGCTTGCAGGTGGGCTAGGTGCTGGGGGGGGGGGCAAGCAGTGGCTCCAGTGCACTCAGTTTCACTCACTGAGTAGATGCAGTGGTAAACAGAGAATGTAGTCAGTGACTGGGAATATGGAAGCTCTCTGTAAATCGCCTAACAAGTGGGATAGTAGTTAGTGGGTGTGGTGAGTGATCAGCAATATAAGAGTGCTCACTGCTGCTTGCCAGGTAGGTGGATGGCAGGCAGGGGTGTGTAGTGGGCAACCAGGGTCATTCGACAGGTAGGCAGGGCAACAGCAGTGGGGGGCTTCCTGCTGCTAATCACCAGGGGGCAGGGAAGGGGGAGCATGCTCCTCTGTTCACCAGGTATGGGTGCCTGGGCACCCCCTGTTGGTTGCAGCTAGTAATTAGGACCTGGTCCCAACCAAATGACAGAAAGAAGGGGAGGCACCTGGAGTCCAGTGGGGTAGGGGATCTCCTGCTGAGCCATTCTATGGATCTGTTACTCTGTATGTGCCACCCACCCGAAGGGTCAAGGACTGCTACTGCCGGTGAGTAGTCTTGTCTCCAGATCTTGGCTCTCTTCCTGCTCTGTGGAAGCCAAGATCCCTGGAGCTCTCACTCTCCTTTCTGTACTTTACCTCCTAGATCCCTACTCACCTTGCTTCACTCCGAGCATGTCTATGCAGTTTCTCTGTTTCCTACTGGGAATTCCATTGTGGTAGTTAAGTTTGTGTGTCAGCTTGGCTAGGCCTGGTTGAGTGGTTGGGCAGCTGGATGTGGTATTCCCCATGATGAGACTGGTAATCAGCTCCATGGTGGAATCTACTGTGAGCAGCTGAGTAGCTGCCCTAGGGATATGGTCTGCTTCCTATATATAAGCAGAAGCCTTGGAGGATGGTCTCTAGCTTATGGCATGCTTGAACCCTGCATGTAGCCGTGTCGTTGTTCAGCAGCCTGCCATGATCTGCTGACCTGGGGACTTTCAATGGACTTGAATTAATGGCCTGCAGTGTGGTTTGGCAACATCGGGACTGTGCCTTTTTACTTGTTAACCTTGGGGTTGTGAGCCTCAGCAGCCAGCAGCTGTCTGAGTGAAGAAAAGCCTCTTGCTCCTGGCCCACTGAAGCCCAAGGTTGAGGGGCTTTTACCCAGCCTGGTGCTTTGAACTCAGACTTAAAGCCTTCAAACTGTAAGAGAATAAACTCCTATTTGTTCAAGCCATCCCATTTATGGTATATCCCTGTCAGAGAGGTACTAGGTAACCAGAACTTTCATGAAACTGCCTTCCTATGCTCCTCATCCAGGGGCTCTGGTAGCATAGTGCTTAAGGCACTAGACTGCTAACCAGAAGGCTGGTGGTTCAAACCCATCAGCCACTCCTCGGAAGGAAGGTTGAGCAATCGACTTCCATAGTGATACCGCCTCGGAAACCCAAGGAGGGGCTGCAATGAGTCGGGTCTGACTCGATGGCACATAACAACAACAACAACATGCTCCTCATCCAGGATCGCTGCTTGCTTTGTCTCAAGTTGACCACGCTGTGCTGGGCTGGCTCTAAATCTTGACTATTCGCCGTTTTCATTCAGTTTCTTTTTCCAATCAGTGTTCTATCTAATTCTTTATCGTTCCATTTAATGCTCAGGGTTCTAAGACTGTTATCTCTATCTGTTCCACTTGATTTCTCAGGTCTTTGCTGTAGGACACGGTGTGTCTAAGCTGACTAAGCTGCCATATCTTGTGCCATCTGTTAAATGAGATCTTGATTTTGAATTTGGTGGCTTAAATCAGCATATCGTCATTGTAACATACTCACCACTATTGAGAACATGGGCTTTGGAATATGGCTGACAACATGGGATTTTGGGGTTTGAATCTTGCCTGTTTATTAGTAACTGGTAGCTTTGGCCAAGTTACTAACTTCTTTGTTTTATAGTTTCCTTATCGGGGCCGACTCGACGGCACACAGCAACAACAACAACAACAATCTTTAAAATACCATACTTCTACTACATACTTTAAAGGAGCTCTGGTGGCATAGTGCCTAAGGCATGTGACTGCTAACCACAAGGCTGGCAGTTCAAACTCACGAGCCACTCCACAGAAGGAAGACTGGGCAATCTACTTCTGTAGAGATGTCACCTCGGAAACCCAAAGGGGGTCACTATGAGTCAGAAGTGACTTTATGGCAGTGAATATGGTTTTTAATACTACATACTTCATAGTATTGTTCTGAAGATTTGAATAGTTATTATCAGTAAAGTGCTAGCACACAGTAACCTGTCTTTGCTTATTAATGTCATCAATGTTACTTTAACTCCTATAGAAACACTCCATGGAATAATGGAAATGGGCAAATGTTTAGAATCATTAAATCTGATTTTTGAAGTTAACATTAACATTAATAGATTTTATGTTTTAGAATCAATAGTTTAGTAACTTTAATAATATAAATGATCTTCAAAATGTTAAAAAAAAAAAAAAAAAAAACTGCCATCGAGTAGATTCTGACTCATAGAAACCCCTCCTTTAGTTTCCGAGGCAGTATCACTACAGAAGTAGATTGCCCAAACTTCCATCCAAGGAGTGGCTTCAAAAAGTTATGACAAGGCATAAAATCTTTTTTAGATTTGACTCCATTTTCAAACAGCGTATGTAACATGTATATTGTTCTTTTTTCATTTTACTCCTCTAATTAACCATTCCATCAGGAAGTAATATTTAGAGTATAAATTTAGATTAAATCATGACTGAAGGTCAAAAGTGGGTAATTGCTGAATTATAAAACAACCAATCTATTCTGTATTTACAGCTATTTTAAAGCTGAAAAATAATGAATTCACATTTCTATCAGTACTCTCATCACAAAAAAAATCAAGTTCTGTAACCAGGAAAACATGGACTTCTTAAATACCAATGTCATATTGAGGGAAGAAAGGGGCAGTTAAGATGATGTGTTCAGCTAAACTCTCTTCATAAGGTTTCTGGCCGTCCAAGTTGAGCTTTCTGGTATTTCAGTGATATACTACGCACAAGGTTTTGGACTACCATTTTAATTAGCCCAATGCTATATTAGGAGCTCTGGTAGCATAGTGGCTAAAGCACTTGACTGCTAACCAGAAGGCTGGCAGTTCAAACCCACCAGCCACTCCTCGGAAGG
>NW_006921850.1:4187285-4199639 GCF_000298275.1 Orycteropus afer afer | reverse complement strand
GACAAAAGAGGGGGAGGCCTTCAATGAGATGGACTGATATGGTGGCTGCGATGATGGGATCAAGTATAGTAGGGATTGTGGGGCTGGCGCGGGATCAGGCAGTGTTTCATTCTGCTGTGCATGGGGTCGCTATGAGTCGGAAACGACTCGACGGCACTTAACAACAACAATGTAATTTCTGAATCTTTATCTAGTAAGTTGCACTGTGACAGGATTCAACTATTTCCCCAAGACAATGGTTCTCTACCAGGGGCAATATGGAGCCTAAGGCGCTTGACTGCTAACCAGAAGGTTGATGGCTCAAACCCACTAGCCACTCCTTGGGAGGAAGATTGGGCAATCTACTTCCGGAGTGATACAGCCTTGGAAATGCAAGGAGGAGTCGTTATGAGTAGGATCCGACTTGACAGCAGTGAGTTTGGTGTTTTTTTTTTTTTTTTTTTTTTGGTTAGAGACATTTTGGTTGTCACAAATGAAGGGGTCATACTACTGGCATCTAGAGGCCAAGGATGCTGCTAAACATCCTGCAATGTACAGGTCA
This sequence comes from Orycteropus afer afer, assembly GCF_000298275.1. Taxonomy (NCBI): domain Eukaryota; kingdom Metazoa; phylum Chordata; class Mammalia; order Tubulidentata; family Orycteropodidae; genus Orycteropus; species Orycteropus afer. Next base: position 4,199,098 of record NW_006921850.1, on the reverse strand, counting down.
GCCCCCATGAAAAAGAATGATTAGGTCCAAAACATTAACCAGTGCCAAGGTTGAGAAACTTTGCTAAGACATAAAGAAGGTACGGTATTTTTTAGTAACTTTAAACATTTCCATTGTATATTAAGATAAAAGAGTATAATCTACTTCAAATTATAGTTTAAAAAAATCTAATGCCATTATCTGGTGGCCATAGTGCCTAAGGCATCTGACTACTAACCACAGGGCTGGCGGTTCAAACCCACCAAGCACACCTCGGAAAGAAGGTTTGCCAATCTACTTCCGTAGTGATATCGCCTCGGAAACCCAAGAAGGGGTCGTTGTAAGTCAAGATCTACTAGAGGGCAATGAATTTGGTTTTTTTTTTTTTTTTTTTTTTTCAGATGTTGGACTTCGGCCATGTTGTCAGAAGGGACCAGTCTCTGGAGAAGGATATCACTCTTGGTAAAGTGGGGAGTCAACCAAAAAGGGGAAGACCCTCAACAAGGTAGATTAACACAGTGGCTGCAATGATGGGCCCAAGTATAGCAAGGATTGTGAGGCTGGCACAGGACTGAGTAGTGTTTCATTCTATTGTACACAGGGTTGTACATAGGGTCGCTATCAGTCGGAGCCGACTTGAGGGCACCTAACAACAACTTAGATATTGGATCCCATACCTTCTATAGGAGCTCTGGTGGAGTAGTGCCTAAGGCACTTGACTGCTAACCAGAAGGCTGGTAGTTCAAACCCATCAGCCACTCCTCAGAAGGAAGATCAAGCAATCTGTAGTGATACCAACTTGGAAACCCAAGGAGCAGTCACTATGAGTCAGATCCGACTCGACAGCACCTAACAACTTAGATACTGGATCCCATACCTTCCATACTTCCTGTCAAATAAGGAGATAATTAACAGCAATGTCATGATTCCATAAAATCAGCTCCATATTTTATAACACTGAACATGAAATAAAATAGGATAAAATTAACAGCATGTATGTTACTTATTTTCAATGGAAAGCAATTTAGTTATACAATTAGAAAAGAAAGAAACTCACTGAAAAATGGTTTAATAGGGATTGCAGTGCCTTAAAGTTAAAATTTCTGGCCTTATTTTAACACCAGTTTGAGGATTAAGAATAAACCTTTACTCTCTTATACTTCATTTTTCTTAGTCACGATAATGGAAAGTTGTCTTGCAGAAATGTTAATATAACGAGGACTCAAACGCTGGTAAATTGTCCTGGGAAGTTATTATAATATTATGTAAAATAATTTTCTTAATGTTAATATCCATAATTGTTAAAAAGCAACTAAATTTTCAGCCATGGAATCTATTTTAAGCTTGAAGTATAATACATACTATAAAGTGAACTATATATAAAATGATCTCAAAAGATTCTCACTAATTTAAGAATAAGTGTATATGTATTAACATAATCCACTGCCACCTAGTCGACTGCTATTCACAGAGATCTTACAGGACAAAACAGAACTGCTCCAAAGGTTTTCCAAGGCTTTAATCTTTACAGAAGCAGAATGTCAAATCTTTCTTCCCCGGAGCTGCTGGTGGGTGTGAACCACCAACCTTCGGGTTAGCGGCTAAGCCTCTGACCAATGCCACCAGAGCTCCTTATATACAAATATATACTGTATAAGTACTGATGTACAAAGATATATTCTTTTGCCAACCGCTGACTTGTCTGAACATTCCAGAAAACTATATCCTAGTACCGTATAATGCCTAATTATGTACCAAATATACTTTGAAATATAATTGAACAATATTTAGATTGTACATTATTAGTAGGGCCAGTCACCTTTCTTTAATTATAATTTACTCCAGTAGATTCTACAATGCGTGCTTATTAATAAGTGACCAAAGGAAAAAGGACCCTTTTTCCCACTCTCCCCACCGCACATGTTTCCCGAGCGGCTCCCACGCTGTTCTGGCCGCAGGGTCGCATCCGCTCGCCGCGCAGACGGCGTTCCCTGAATGCCGAGGCTGCGGTGGGGACTCAGCCCTACACCCGCAGCGAGCGGCCAGGGAAGACATAGTCCACCCCTGCCTACTGGCACCTCGGAACCTCCGGCACCCCATGGCCAGCCCTTCTCTGTACTCACCCGTCACGCGAATAGACTCCAACATCGTCCTGCCGAAGCCGGGGGTGGCCGGCTGCGTGGGCGCGTCGAGAGAGGGCAGACCCGGATCCCGGCTTCCTCTAGCCTCCGGCCCGGGCCTCAGTGGCGGTGTCGCAGCTACTTGGGGCAGGATAGGGCGGGTAAGGGCAGACGTGGACGTGCGGGCACACAGCAGTGAGCTGCGTGCCTTCCACTTCGCAGCTGCTGGAAGGTGCAGAAGGCAGCCCTACAGTGGTCAGCAGTGCTAGGATCCCGCCACCGTGACGTTGCCACCTCCCCAGTTGCTAGGAGACACTGCCAGCTGTTCGCGAACCGAGCGTTTCACAGAGCCTGCGCGCCGGTGGGGGCGCTCGTGCGACGGAGCCTGGACTTGCGAACTCCCCACCCATTCCCCTTCCACCTCTTACCTCCCCCCCCACACCGAAATCTCCGTTTACAACTCCCGGCGTGCACAGCGCAGACCCGCGCCTCAGGGATTGTGGGCTGTGCCCGGGACCAAGGGGATCGAACCAGTTGAATACACGCGCTTTGACTATCCCCATTGACATTTGTGCTCACTTTGAAAGGGTTTAATTCCATGGTAGCCTTACGAAGAAGAGAGGGGTAATGTGTCACTGAAGTCTCAGCTGTGAATTGCAAAGCTGGATCGCCGGCGCTCTTTAACTTAAAAGGTGCGGAAAAGGTGAAACAACATTCGTTGTCTCGGGCATCCCCTCCTCCCACAAGTAAGTCAGCAGGTTGAGTGGGTAAGAGAATAAAGGTGCAAAACACTTGACGGTTGATTCCGAGTGATGGCGACCAATGCAAAAAAAAAAAAAAAAAAACCAAACCCGTTGTCATGGAGTCAATTCTGACTCAGCGACCCTATAGGACAAAGTAGAACTGGGCCCATAGGGTTTCCAAGGCTGTAATTTTTACATAAACTGACTGCCACAATTTTCTCCCGCAGAGCCCAGGTGAAACTTCCGACCTTTCAGTTAGCATTGGAGCATTAAACTACTGCACCTCTAGGGTTTCCTTTTATTAAATACAAAAAAAAAAAAAGTGATCGAGGTTGTGCTGTTTTTCAGTTACTCATTTCACATTGGCAAATATGAAAGTATTTCGTAGTGTCCATAGGAAATGTAGAAACGATACCAACTCAGTGAGGAGCATTGATAGGGCAGTGCTTAAGTGTTTGTCTGCTAACTGAAAGCTCAGAAGTTCGAACCCACCAGCCACTCCTCTTGAGAAAGATGTGGCAATCTGCTTCCACAAAGATTACAGCCTTGGAATCCTTGTGGCAGCAGTTCTATTCTATTCTATAGGGTCACTGTGAGTCATAATCAACTTAATGGCAACGAGTTTGTTTTGGGGTTATGCCATTCAGCAAACTTTTTTTTTTTTAATTTTTATTGTGATTTGGGTGAGATTTTACAGAGGAGATTCATTTTCCATTCAACAGTTCATACATGTTTTGTTTCATGACATTGATTACAATCCTCACAATGTAACAGCTCTCCTCCCACTTCCTCCCCGTGGTGATGTTTTCCCTTTGTCCTTCTTTCCTATGAATTCCTGCCTTCTGAGCTTTCTCCCTGCCCCTCTGTTCTCCTGCGGTTGGTTATTCTAAGGAGTACACCTTCCTGGTGTAATTTTTCAGCTCACATTGTTCCCATAGAGTAGGAGAAAAATGTGGAACAAAATTCAAAAATATAAAAAAGACCAGACTAGTGAAACCTCTGAGATTATGGCCCTTAGTCGTTCTTTGGGCCTGGAATTGAGCTCAACAAACATGTTCTGAGCCAGGCTTTGAGGACATAACAAGGAAAATGAAGTAAACTTACAGTCTGTAAGAGGCTAAAGGATAGTTTTGGCAACACCAATCAGAGAGCCAACATTTTTTCTTTACCCTTCCTCAGGACTACAGTAGGACACAGAATAACTGAAATATGTTTTCAAAACCAGGAACAAAAAAGTTGATGTCAGGATCATCATACTCTTAGAATGACCTGAAAGCCTGTGAGAATTTCTATCTTTTTCATCAATTTGGAGAGAACAGTGGAAATTTAATTGTAATAAAAATCATGGATAACCCACATCCTACTCTGTCAGAAAATCCTGTAAGTTCTACCTTCAAAATATATCCAGAATTCAGCCACTTCTTACCATCAGCACTGCTGCCACTCTGATTCAAGCCACCAAATGTCTGGATGATAGCTAAAGCCTCCTAAATCATCTTTGTATCTTATCCTTGCCCTCTTCACTCTATTCTTGAAACTCAGGAGCCAGAGTGACTCAGTTAAAAAGTCTGATCATGTCACTCTTCTGCTCAAAACACTTCAATGGCTTTCTTCCTTACCTATGAAGTGCTTTGTGACCTAGTCTCCTGTCATCTCTTTGATTTCATCTCCCAGTACTCACTCCCTTTGTCTCTTCATTGGTCACTCTGGTATCCAAAAGAAAAAAAACCAAAAAACCCCAAATCCACTGCCTTGAAATCAATTCTGATTCATAGCACCATTGTCGGACAGAGTAAAACTGCCCCATAAGGTTCCCAAGACCAAGAATTTTTATTGAAGCAGACTGTCATCTTTTTCCCACAGAGCTGCTAGTGGGTTCAAGCTTCAGACCATCTGATCACCAACCAAGCACTTAACCACTGTGCCACCAGGGCTCTGCTACTTTGGTAGTCTATGATTGTGCCCAACACTGTCTCACCTGAAAACACCACAAGGAGGCACTGTGATCCCCCCTACCTGGAATGTTCTTCCTCCAGATATCCATACACTTAGCTCCTTCATGTTTTTCAGGCATTTATCCAAATGTCACCTTCCCAGTGAAGACTTCCCTGGCCACCCTATCTAAAATTGTACTCCTTTCCTATATTTCCTATCCCCTTACTCTGCTTTTTTTTTCCCCTTCACACTTTTCATTGTCTAGTTTATTATGTGCTTTACTGATTTGTCTTAACTTTTGTCTGTCTCCATCCCTATAATAAGCTCTGAAAGCACAGTGGTTAAAACATTCGGCTGCTAACCAAAAATTTGGTAGTTTAAACCCACCAGCCGCTCCGTAGAAGAAAGATGAGGTGTTCTGCTTCTGTAAAGATTTACAGCCTTGGAAACCCTACGGGGCAGAGTTCTGCTCAGTCCTTATGAGTTAGAATCAACTCTGTGACAGTGGATTTGGTTTTTTTTGGTAATCCTAGAATGAAACTTCCATAAGTACAATGGTTTTTGTTTGTTTTTCGCTATATTCCCAGTACCTTAAACAGTGCCCAGCATGTAGTAGGTACTCAGTTAAGTATTTGTGAATTAATAAGTAGATAATAGTATATGCAATCCCAATGCTAACACAAAGAAAATGGGATAAAAATTTTGGGTTGCAAGCTGAAGAAAAAATATGCTTTGAGTTAGCACACTGGTTTAGCAACGAGTAACAAATCCTTTGCATTAATATGTACAGTTTTTCTTGTAACATATGTCCCAAGGAAAAAAAGTTGTAGATGAATCATGATGTTCAATTACTTATATTTCTAAAACTCTGAAACTTGCTTTCCAAGTTTGCTATAAATGCATCAATTCCTCCTGCAAGTTTCTAATTTTTAAAGTCACTGAAGTTTAAGAACTGTATTTTTAAAAAAGTCTCCTAAAAAGATATAACTAAGTCATATGTTTATTGTCTGTAAAAAGAATTTACTCTGCATGCTTTTACTTAAGTGTGCTTAGTCATATTGTCTATCTTTACTATATTTTGAAGAAACCAAGATATATATTTTATTCATTCCCCAAGTATTTATTTATATACAAGGCACTAATTGGGCTGAGTGCTTTTAGAGCATATTAAAAGACACCATACCCATACCTAACCTCAACTTACTAGGAGAGATTATATATATAGCATACAGAGAGACAGAGAGAGAGAGAGAGAGAGAGAGAGAGAGGGAGAGCTTTAGTAACACAATGCTCAAATTAAGTGTTTGGCTGTTAGCTAAAAAGGATGGTTGGTAGAACCACTGGCTCTACAGGGTAAAAGACCTGGCAATCTGTTCCTGTAAAGATGTATAACTTAGGAAACTCTGTGGGGCACTTCTACTCTGTCATATAGAGTCACAATGAGTTGGAATTGACTCAATGGCACACCACCATCGCCACAATAATATATTGTTGTGTATAATATATACATACATGCACATACACATACTTACACAAGAATACATACATACATAATGGAAGTTAGTAAGTGTTATGCTTTAAAGGTATACCTCCCTCTTAAGCATGTCCATTAAATTTAAGAATTCCAAAAATAAACATATAGACCACTGTAATTAGCCTACCTAGAATATTGTTTCATTCTTTACTTTTATATTAATTTTCATGTTTATCCTACCAATATTTTATTGACTAGTGACTAGTGGCATAGCTTCCAGCATCACAGCAACATGCAACCCCCACACTATGGCAAACTGACAGATTAGTGGTGGTCACTTGGGCTCTCACTCTCTCTCTAATATGATTATTATTCAATGTTATGCATCAACCACTAAAGCCAAAGATAAAGAAACTGAATATTTTCACTAACTTCTGCAGTCTGAAATTGATCACATATGAAATCAAGATGTATTGATCATTCCTGGTGATTAGAATGTAAAAGTTGGAAACAAAGGAGAAGCATCAGTAGTTGGAAAATAGGGCCTTGGGGACAGAATGATGCCAGAGGTCACATGATAGAATTTTGCAAGACCAATGATTTATTCATTGCTAATACCTTTTTTCAACGACATGAACGGTGACTATACATGTGGACCTCACCAGGTAAACTACATAGGAATCAAATCAACTACGTTTGTGGAAAATGGCGATGGAGAAGCTCAATATCATCAGTTAGAACAAGGGCCAGGGGCTGACTGTGGAACACACCAATAATTGCATATATGCAAGTTTAAGTTGAAGCGGAAGAAAAATTTAAAAGGTCAACAAAGACCAAAATATGGCTTTGAATACATCACACCTGAATTTAGATACCATCTGAAAAAATGGGTTTGACAAGACATATTGAACTCCAATGACCGAAGACCAAATGAGCTGGTGAGAAAACACCAAGAACATCAGACATGAAGAAAGCAAAAGGTCACTAAAAAGACAGGAAAGAAGGAAAAGAGGAAAATGGATGACAGAAGAGATTTTGAAACTTGCTCCTAAATGGAAGGTAACTAAAGCTAATGGAAGAGATGAAGATATAAAAGAGTTGAACAGAAGATTTCAAAGGGTGCTTGAGGTATTATAATGAAATATACAAACGCTTGGAGTTAGAAAATCAAAACAGAAGAACACAATTGGTATGGTTAAAGCTGAAAGAAAACATTCAAGCCTTGAGTTGCAAAGTTGAAGGATTCTGTAGGCAAAATATTGAATGTCATGTTGTTGTTGTTGTTGTTATGTGCCGTCGAGTTGGCCCCGACTCATAGTGACCCCTCTTTGGGTTTCTGAGGCAGTATCATTACAGAAGTAGGATTACCCAACCTTCCTTCCGAGGAGTGGCTGGTGGGTTTCAACCGCCAGCCTTCTGGTTAGCAGTCAAGTGTCTTAGGCACTATGCTACCAGAGCTCCTATTGAATGCCATAGTAATCATCAAAAGAAAATGGAAGGAATACACAGAAAAAACTGTACCAAAAAGCATTGGTCATCATTCAGCCATTTCAGGAGATAGCATATGATCAAGAACTGATGATACTGAAGGAAGAAGTTCAAGTCGCACTGAAGGCATTGGTGAAAAACAAGGATCCTGGAATTGAACAGATACCGATTGAGATGTTTCAAAAATGGTATGCAGCATTGTAAGTGCTCAATCATCTATGCCAGTAAATTTGGAAGACAGCTTACCTGGCCAGCCAACTTGAAGAGATCCATGAGTCACAATCAGTTGAGATTGATTCAATGGCACACCACTATCACCACAATAATATATACATTCATACACACACACATACGTACACAAGAATACATCCATACATAAAGAAGTTAGTAAGTGTTATGCTTTAAAGGTACACCTCCCTCTTGAGTATTTCATTAAACTTAAGAATTCCAAAAATAAAAATACATGCCACTGTAGTTAGCCTACCTAGAATAGGCTTTGAAATATGCCCATTTCAAAGAAAGATGATCCAACTGAATGTGGAAATTAGCTGACAATGTCATTAATATCACATGCAAGAAAAATTTTGCTGAAGATAATTCAAAACTGTTGCAGCAGTACATCAATATGGAACTGCCAGAACTTCAACTAAATCAAGCTGGATTTAGAAGAGGATATGGAATGAGGGATATCATTGCTAATGTCAGAGGGATTTTGACTGAAAGCAGAGAATACTAGAAAGTTATTTACTTGTGTTTTATCGACAATGCAAAGACATTCAACTCTGTGGATTATAACAAATTACGGATAACCTTGCAAAGAATGGGAATTCCAGAACACTTAATTGCTCATGAATTAAGTGCTCATGAAGAACTTGTATATAGACCAAGAGGTAATTTTTCGAACAGAAATAGGGAATATTGCATAGTTCAAAATCAGGAAAAATATCCATCATGGTTGTATCCTTTCACCATAGTTATTCAATATTTATGCTGACCAAATAATCCATGAAGCTGGAGTATATGAAGAAAAATGTGGCATCAAGATTGGAGGAAGACTAATTAACAACTTGTGATATGCATATCAGACAACTTTGCTTGCTGAAAGTGAAGTAAACTTGAAGCACTTACTAATGAAGATCAAACGTTACAGCCAGTAATCAGTATGGATTGCACCTTGACGTAAAGAAAACAAAAATCCTCAACAACTGGACCAATAAACAAGATCATGAAAAATGGACAAAAGATTGAAGTTATCAAGGATTTCATCTTATTTGGATTCACAGTCAATGCCCACAGAAGCAGCAGTCAAGAAATTAAATGCTATGTTGCACTGGGCAGATCTGCTGCTAAAGACCTCTTTAAAATGTTAAAGAGAAAGATGTCATTTTGAAAACTAAGGTGCGCCTGACCTAACCTTGGTATTTTCAATAGTCTTATATGCATGTGAAAGCTGAACAATGAATAAGGAAGGCTGATGAAATGATGCATTTGAATTATGGTGGCAACAAAGAATACTGAGTATACCATGAACTGCCAGAAGAATGAACAAATCTGTCTTGGAAAAAGCACAGCCAGAATCCTCCTTGAAGTAAAATGACAAGACTTCACCACTTGTACTTTGGTCATATTATTAGGAGGGATCAGTGTCTGGAAAAAGATATCATGTTTGGTAAAGTAAAGGGTCAACAGAAAGAGAAAGACCATAAGCAAGATGGATTGACACCGTGGCTGCAACACTGGGCTCAAGCATAGCAACAATTGTGAGGATGGCACAATATTTCATTCTGTTTTATGTAGTGTCACTTTGAGTAAGAACTGACTAACTAGACGGCACCTAACAATAATAACCAATACTTCCTTGTGGGTTGTTTTGATTTCTAAATATCTTTAGTGATTATCATATAAAAGTACATATCTATTTAATAAAAATACTTTCAAAGGGTATTCTTCTAGTACTGTTAGACATTGAAATACTCTTGTAAAACTGGTACTATCTTCAGCTCCTTTTACCATGTTCTTTGCTGTGCAGTGAATTAATATGGTCCTTTTAGCCATAGTCTTTGTAATTCCTACTAAATGACTTGGTGGGCCTATGGAAATGAGGTGCTTCTGGCCCACTGAAGGGTCTGGAAAGCTTTCTAATAATGAAAACAAGGTACATGGCACTCTTCTGGGGGTGGGAACATGGAAATAAGGTATATGGAACCCTAACAAGGGGATTGGACAGTTTTGCCATCTTTCTAGGCTTAAAAGAAAGCCAATCCTAGAGCAGAAGAGGGGAACTCATTATAACCAAGAAAGAAGAGCCAGGAGTAGAGAGTATCCTTTGGATCTGGAATCTCTGCACTGAGAACCTCCGAGGCCAAGGGGACAGAAAGAGAGTTAGCTGTGACATCAGAGGTGAGGACAGATGGTGAGAAGCAGCAACAAAGAAGCAGTGGCAGTAGAGGCAGCAGAACCTGGAGGCCAGTAGGGGACAGTGTGGTGGGCTTCCTAGTCCCCTGACCGAGAAAGCTAAGCTCTTCTGAGCAGGAGGCTTGCTGTAGGAGTGGGTGCTTCCAGGCACCTATTGGCAGAGCTAGAGAATTTTGTAACACTTGCCCAAGCAGGACAGAGGCCGAGGGCAAGAGAGAGGCATGCCTGTTAGCATGGCTGAGAAGAGGCTGTCCTGACCAAGAACTGCATCCTGAGTAGTTTCTGATCAGGACTTGTAAGCTGTTACTTCCCTAATGAACCCTGTAATCATGAGTATTGTCTATGAGTTCTGTGTGGCCATTGCAATGAATTATCGAACTTAGCAGGGGAGTAGAGAATGCCATGGGAGAGACTGCTGGTGTGAGAATTGGTGAAAAGGTAGTCGAGAGGAGGTGGTATATCTGATCTCTGCCTCATAAACATCAATCTTGGGCAATTAATGCTGATAATGATTCTCCTTTCCCCCTGTGAAATTAGAGGAGGTCAGACACCCCACTTTGCCATAGTTATACCCTTCCTATGCAATTATTCACTCACATCAAGATTTGTGTGTCTGCTTTGTTTATTATTGATTCCTATGCTTGCCTGGTTAGTGTTTCCATTGGGTACAGCATCTGCAGCTGTCCTTTTGGCTGCTTTTGAGTCAGCATTGTTTTTACATATCCACCAGAACAATGAACAATTCCATCTTTCTGAGAAACTTTCCTTTATACCTGTTTCTACATAAACCATTAGCACTGAGACATAAAGATTGATTTGATCATCAGTTATTACTCCATTTCCAAAGCACTGATGACCAAATCAAGCTAAGAATTTATTAGAATTGTTTTTAATAAATTGCTTACCTTTAAGGATACCCACCTTTAAAATTTTATTTAAACTTAAGTTTTCCAAAAATAGACAAGAAATGTATTTTAGATGCTGTTGTAGTTATGTACTGAAACATTATACTTCAGTTTTATGGTCATTTTTGTCTTCACTAGCATGATTATGTGGTGGATCATTTTGATTTCTGAATATCTTTAATGATGGTTTTCTTTCAGTTTTGGATACAAAAATGATAGGAAAATAGAAGTTTGATAGATATATTCTTTTATGTGTGGTGGGATTTTTATGTTATGGGTAATATATGTGAGTAACTTGTTAACTACTCTTAATGTTAATCTGTATATTCTTTTTATATATATATGGCAGAACAAGGGGTATGTGTTGTTGGCAGGCATTTACTTCATTTACTATTATTCAATTAGTTGGTGGAATATTGAGATTAAAAAATTGGTTGGAACTTACCTGTAATAGGAGAGTCAAGTTTTTTGGTTTTTTTTTTTTTAAGAAAAAGCTCAATGTCTTCCTTTTTAAAGACTCTGGAGACATTTAATCAGTTACCTTGTGGGAGGGAAGGTGAGGATGGGGATAAAGTAAAAAAAAAAAGGAGAGCAAATAAAGACTGGAGTAGGCTGCTAATAAGTACTGCTAGTGGAGAGACAAAGAGTTAAGAACAATGGTTCACTCTCTACAATAGAAGTTAATTTTGTTGAGAGAAAAACAAGTACATGTTATTACACTTGAAACTGGGAAAATTTTAACTTTTTTTTTTTT
>NW_006921850.1:4184809-4187185 GCF_000298275.1 Orycteropus afer afer | reverse complement strand
TCATACACATTTTGTTTCATGACATTGATTTCAATCCCCGTAATGTAACAGCTCTCTTTCTACTTCCTCCCTGTGGTTACCCTTTCCCTGTTTCCTTCTTTCCTATGCCTTCCTGCCCTCTGAACTATCTCCCTGTGCAAATACTGCCCTTCTGGTCTCCCATGGTTGATTGTTCTAAGGAGTGTACCTACCTGGCGTAAATGTTCACCTTCACCTTCTAGCCTGTCGTTTGGTTGGAAGCCACAGGAGTGAATTCAATTCTAGGCCTGAAAAGTGATGAGGGGCCATAGTCTTCAAGGGTTTCCCAGTCTCTATCAAACCAGTAAGCCTCATCTTTTTTATGATTTTGAGTTTTGTCCCACATTTTTCACCCACTCTGTCCAGGTTCTCCTATACCGATCCATTTCTGAGTGGTTGACAGTGGTAGTTGGCACCATCTGATTCTACTGGTCTCAGGGTCATGTAGCCTGAGGTTTACATGGTTCATTAGTCCCTCGGATAATTTTTTTTCTATTCATCTTTGGTTTTCTTCATCTTTCCTCCAGACAAGGAGAGACCAATTGTCGCATCTTATATGGCTGCTTTCAAGCTTTTAAGATCCCAAGTCACTGAAAATGTTCAGCTTCTTGTTGTTGTTGTTGTTATGTGCCGGAGAGTTGGACCTGACTCATAGCAACCCCTCCTTGGGTTTCCGAGGCAGTATCACTATGGAAGTAGATTGCCCCCATCTTCCTTGGGAGGAGTGGCTGGTGAGTTTGAACGGCCAGCCTTCTGGTTAGCAGTCAAGTGCCTTAGGCACTATACTACCAGAGGGATTATTATCTTAGTAATGAAAAATGAGTTAGAAAGTGAAAATTGTTATTTACTTTTAAAATTCAGATGAAAGTTTAACAGAATGGGATGGGCGTAGGAGGGAGAGCTTCTAGAAAACACTTTAGTTTCCTTCTTGTTCTATTAAAAAGCAATTTATATATTCTATGATGGTGCAGTGCCTAAGACATTTGACTGCTAACTAGAAGGTTGGTGGTTGAAACTCACCAGCTGCTCCACGGGAGGAAGACCGGGCAATCTACTTCCATAAAGATTTACTGCGTCGCTATGAGTTGGAATCGACTCAATGGCAGTGACTTTGTTTTTTTTCCATGTTGTTGAAACTATATACACTGAGGAAAATTAATCTGTAGCCTGCCATTGTAAAAGGAACAGAGAGACTCTAGTTGTAATCCCAAATCCTAACAAGCATTCACCAAAGCCTCAGGGTGAGCTGTAAGCAATGTTCTTTGACTCATTTTTTTTTTCTTTTTTTTCTTTTTTTAAACAAAACAATCAGAGACTAGTTTCACTGGATGTTTTTTAAGCTCCAGCAGAATTTTTCTGTGAAATTTGAATTCTTTCAGGCTGTCTGTATCAAGAGAATAGAATGTTTTCACTATGTCTATATTCAGGAGGATGAAAATAGAAGCCAAATAGAAGACTGCTTTGTGAATTCACCCTTACCTTTTCACCTCAATGAATATGGTCAGAACAGCACAAAAATCCTGGGAAACACTCTGATTTTTTTTGTTTGTTTGTTTGTTTTGGAATGGGATTTACTGTTGAAAATGATTGGAGGAGGAAGGATATTTTTTAATCAACCAAAATACAGTAAAATAAAATTTTGCCCATCTTAATTATATTTTGAAGAAACTTAGATGTGAATTAATTTACTCCTTCCATAGAAATTTACTAAGTGCCTTCTATATAAGGCACTTATATGTAGAAGATATGACCTCTACCCTCAAAGAACTTGGGGATAGTGTACACATTCGTAGGTAAAAATGATGTACATATATCAATCAGTCCTTGATACAATAGGCATTCTGTGGTGAGTAAATCAGATAGAGTCCTAGTTCTCTTGGGACTTATGTTACAGTACAGTGAGAGAGACAAACAACCATTAAGTTAATAAACAAAGTAATTTCAGATATACATAAGTACTATGAAGTACAGTAAATCAGGGAAGTATTTTACGTGGTGACTTGGAGTTAAGTCAGGAAAGGACTCTTTGAAGAAGTGACTTTTGAGCTGAGGCTTGAAGGGTAAAAAAGAGTCAGCCATAGGAAATTCTGAGACAAGCATTCTAGGCAGAGGGAATAGAAAATGTAAAAGTCCCAATATGGGAATGACCTTGGCATAATTTGAGAGCTTCAGGAAGGTCAATGTCATTGGAATCCAGTAAGAGGGGCAAAGCGGTAGGAGAAAAGATCTGAAAGGTAGTGAGGGGACAGGGAAAGGAGTTTGGATTTTTATTCTGAGTGCAATCAGAAGCTACTGAAAGATTTTAAGCAAGGGTTGTTATGTTGTTATGTGCCGTTGAGTCAGCCCTGACTCATAGCG
>NW_006921850.1:4176148-4183669 GCF_000298275.1 Orycteropus afer afer | reverse complement strand
TATATATATATATATATACTTTGCTGGTTTTTGTGTTTCTCTAGAGAACCCAATCCAACACAAAAGGCTTAGTGAAGAAATTCGACTTCAGATATGTTAAGTTTTAATATGCCAGTTAGACATCCAAGACAAGATTTTCCAATACGCAGTTGGAGGTGACAGTTTGAAGCTCAGGGAAGAGATCAGGTTAGTAAATTGGGAGCTGTCAATATGTGGGTAGTATATTAAGTCAACTGAACTGGTGAGATCACCTAAAGAGTGTGTGTATATAGATAGACAGGAGGGCCCAGGGTAGAAGTTGGAGTTCTCAGCTATTTAGTTCAGTGGGGCAGAGATACAGGGGCCAGCGACACACACACACACATACATACACACACACACTCAGGTCGAGTGGCCTTCACCCAGTCCCTAGAGCTGGCACGTTGAACTCAAACTTCTAGCCTCCTAAACTCTTAGAAGGTTGGGCAATCTACTTCCATAGTGATACTGCCTCAGAAACCCAAGGAGGGGTCACTATGAGTTGGGTCCAACTCAACGGCATATAACAACAACAACAAACAAACTGTTAGAGAATAAACCCCTGTTTTTCCAAGCCACCCATTTGTGGTATTTTCTGTTGGAGTGGCACTAGGTAACCAAAACACCGACCATCTCTTTATATCACAAGGGGAAAGGAGAATTAAAGTCAACAGCCCAAGGCTGATTCCTATGAGGCAGAAGTCAGACATACCTCTACCCTCCAACCTTTTTACCAATTCTGACACCAACAGTCCCTCCCACAGCACTCTCTACTTCTCTATTGGGTTTGATAATTCATTGCAATGGCCACATAAAACTCACAGGCTATACTGGTGATTATGAGGTTTATTAGGGAATGACTCAAGATACGGTTCTTTGATCAGGACAACCTCTTCTCGGCCCCACCCACAGGCAGGTATCTCTGTGGCCGTCAGCCCCTTGTTCCTTGGCCTGGCTGCTGCCCTGCTTGGGCAAGGGTTGTAAAGTTCTTTAGCTGTGCCAGTAAGTATCTGGAAGCACTCCACTCCACCAGCTAGCCTCTTGCCTGAAGATGCTCAGCTCTCCTGCTACATGGGTCAGCAAGTCTAGCTCTTCCAAGTGTCCAGAGGCACCCCATTCT
Source organism: Orycteropus afer afer (assembly GCF_000298275.1). Lineage (NCBI taxonomy): Eukaryota > Metazoa > Chordata > Mammalia > Tubulidentata > Orycteropodidae > Orycteropus > Orycteropus afer. The sequence goes on along the minus strand of NW_006921850.1, from coordinate 4,182,531 downwards.
GCCAATAAGCCTGCTGATTGGAGGCCCTCAGCTTTCTTGCTCCAAGGTTCAGCATAACCACTGTAACTACCTTGCTCCATGGGCTGAGGATCCCACTGCACTATTTCATGCTGGTCTCTTGGTTCTCCTGCCATCATTTCTCTGCATCTGCCATGGCTTCTCACTGTTTTGGGACCTCTCTGGTATTATAATTCTCTGTCTGTCTCCTGGGTCTAGAAGGTTCTCAGCACAGGGATCCTGCTCCTATCTCTTCTTTTTGGTGGTAGTGAGGTCTCCCCTTTCTGCCTCTCAGGTGGCTCATTTGCAGCCTACTAGGATGCCAAGACTGACCAATCATTTAGTTAGGGCTCCATATACCTTATTTGCAGGGGTACACCCCCATAAAGGTGCCATTCACCTTATTTACATTATTAGCAAGCTATCCAATCCCCTTAGTGGGCCACAAAAATCTCATTTGCATAGTACCACCCAGTCATCTGGTGGGAGTTACAAAGACTATGACTAGAAGGGTCATACACCCACTCCTCACTTATTGACATGGTTAGGTTTCAAAGACCAAGTCATTATAAGCAAAAATTGGCATTATGTGAAAATGGAGGATGACCACATGGTATCACAAAGTGGAGGATGACAACATTACTATATAATTGCCAGACTACTGAGAATCTTGGCCCAGCCAAGTTGACACATAACCTTAACCATTACAGCCAGTGTTACTCTTGAGTCACACCCCAACATTGGTTACTGCCAGATGTACGTCATTAATGTGCAAAATAGTGAGATAGTAGATTTTTTACTGTTGTCATAAATACAAAAGGTTGGTGAACGAGATGTGAGGAATAGATGTAGTAAGTAATTCACCCTACTGCAAAGTACATTAAAAATTCTTTCTCTTTAAGGAAGGATTGACTGTGACCCTTTAAATATGAATTCCTTTGATATATTTATTACCCACTTCAGAAGGAAAAAATGAGATGAAAGGTATATACGCGCTAAGAATAATTGATTGAGCAAAAAGAGATAGGCTTACAGTTCCATTGGTCTTTGGAAACAACACAGTGTGCTCCCAAAGCACAGTTTGTTTATCTTCTCTTTGGAATTCAAAATCTTTTCATTGGTTGACTAAATTAGAAAACTAAAAATGTCGATAAGAAATATTAATATCAAAGTGATTATAACAAGGAAATCAGCTAAGTTCAGTAATATACATAAATATATAATGTTCTCTGATGGTGCTTATTCCTTCATTATAATAAATATATAAGAGAAGTGGCTTGTCAGCCAGATAACCTGAGGTAGAGAACTTGAGCTTAATCCTTCTTGCTACTGCCTTACGGTTAGATCTTGGCCTTTTTTCTCTCTGTAAAAGTAATAATAATATCATTATATTGTTTTCTGATTAAAACAAGTATGTGTATGAATGTATTTTGAAAAATTAACTGTAAATATATAGCACTTGGAGTGCCTTTATTGAAGTTAATGCTGTCAAAATTCTGTGATTTTCAGCCCTCTATTAACTTTATTGGCAAAATGTATGATTACCATTTCATTTGTTGAAAAGGAAGAATCTAAGAAGAAGCAAATATTCATGTACTAGGGCCACCTTTAAAATTAAAAAATATGATACCTGCCTCTAAGGCATTTGACTGCTAGTGTGGTGGTTCAAATCCATGGAAGGAAGACTGGGCAATCTACTTCCCTAAAGATTTAGGGCCTCAGAAATGCAAATGGGGTTTCTATGAGTTGGAATCAACTTGATGCCAGTGAGTTTAGTTTAGTTTAGTTTAGTTTTTTGGACCTTAGTAGCCATGCCCAAGCATTAACCCTGAGCCCCAACCCTGCCATTTTCTGAGGCCATATGTCAAGTAACTCAACTCTAATGATCTCTGCTTCAGACTCGTCACTCTTAGATTAATACAATAAGTTGAATACCTTATTTAAATAACTTGAGAAGTTGTATTTTTTATTTAAATACTTAGGGAAATGCTTTTGATGGCTTTCAGCAGAATATTAACATCATTTAGGCCAAACCTTACAGAGAGGAAATGGTAGACACACCTGAAGTAACTGCTAATAACCATGTGAATGTAGCATATATTTATTTTCTTTCCTAACTTAATAGTTTGATTTTTTTTTTTTTCTTCTAAAATAGTCATTCCAGGACAAAAACATAAGGCCTAAATTAATTATATCTGGATATAGCTCAAGGAAACTTTTACATCATTATTATGACTTTTTATTTTTTAATTTTTGCATTGTTTGTTTTCCTCCCCTCCTACCCCTGGTAACCAACAAAGAAAGTTTCCTTCCATATAGAAACCTTCACTTGACTTTTTATAATAATGAACTAACACAATATTTGTCCTGCTATGATTGACTTATTTCACTGAGCATAATATCCTCCAAGTTCAAATACGTTATGTGGTGCTTTGCAGATCCTGTTATTCTTTAGTGTTGCATAGTATTCCACTGTGTGTATGTAACATAGTTTGGTTATCCATTCTTCTCTTGATGGGCACCTAGGTTGTTTCCATCTTTTTGCTATTGTAAATAGTGCTGCAAACGACATGGGTGTGCATATATCTGTTCTGTCCCGGGTCTCACTTCTTTAGGATATATACCTAGTGGAATGGCTGGGTCAAATGGTAATTCTAATTCCAACTTTTTAAGGAATTGCCATACTGTTTTCCACAGAGGTTGTATCATTTTACAGTCCCAACAGCAGTGTGGGAGCTCTGGTAGCATAGTGGCTAAGGCACTTGACTGCTAACCAGAAGCCTGGCGGTTCAAACCCACCAGCCACTCCTTGGAAGGAAGTTGGGGCAATCTACTTCTGTAGTGATACTGCCTCGGAAACCCAAGGAGGGATGCTATGAGTCGGGTCCTACTCTAAGGCACATAACAACAACAACAACAACAACCAGCAGTGTATAAGAGTCCCACAGCCTCATCAGCATTTGTTATTTTCTGTCTTGTTGAACTTTGCTATTAGTGCTAGAGCAAGATGGTATCTCGTTGTTTTGATTTGCATCTCTCTAATGGGTAATGATTGTGAACATTTCTTCATGTGTTTTTTGCCCTCCTGAATATCCTTTTTGGTGAAGTGGTTATTCTTCTGCCTATTTTTAAATTGGATTTTGTCTTTTTGTTGTTGAGGTGTTGGAGTTTTCTACAAATTTTAGAGGTAAGTCCTTTATCAGACATGCTGTTGCCGAATATTTTTTCCCAATTTGTAGGTTCTCTTTTTACTCTGTTGGAGAAGTCTTTTGAAGCATATAAAAATTTAATTTTTAGAAGGTCCCATTTATCTAGTTTGTCTTCAGCTGTTTGTGCATTTTGGATTATGCCTGATAGTCTATTTATACCATAAATTAGGACCCCTAATTTGCCCTGAGTTTTTCCTAGAGGAACGTCATAGCTTTAGGTTTCACATTTCAATCTTTGATCTATCTGGAGTTAGTTTTTGTGTATGGTGTGAGGTACAGATCTTATTTCATTTTTGGGCAGATGGATATCCAGTTGTGCAGCACCATTTGTTAAAGAGACCATCTCTTCCCCATTTAATGGACTTCAGCCCTTTGTCAAAAATCAGCTGGCCATCGGTTGATGGATTTATTTCTGGATTCTCAATTCTGTTCCACTGGTCTATGTGTCTGTTGTTGTACCAATACCAGGTGGTTTTGATAGTAGCTGTATAACGGCTGTATAATAGTTTTGAGATCTGGTAGTGTGAGACCTTCTACTTTGTTCTTCTTCTTTAATAGTGCTTTGCTTGTCCGAGGTCTCTTTCGTTTTCATATAAAATTGGTGTTGTTGCTGTTATGTGCTGTTGAGTTGGCATTGACTCATAGTGACCCCTTTTTGGGTTTCCAAGGCGGTATCACTACGGAAGTAGATTGCCCAACTCCGAGGAGTGGCTGGTTGGTTTGAACGGCCAGCCTTCTGGTTAACAGTCAAATGCCTTAAGCACTATGCTACTAGAGCTCCTCATAAAAAATTAGTGACTTAGTGATTTTTTTTTTTTTTTTTCCATATCCTTAAAGAATGTTGATGTGATCTGGATTGGGATTGCATTGAATGTATAGATTGCTTTGGGTAGTATTGACATTTTCACAATGTTCAGTCTTCCTACCCACGAGCATGGTATGCTCTTCCATTTGTGTAGATCTCTGTGCTAGTTAAGGTTTTATGTCAATTTGGCTGGGCCTGGTTGAATGGCTGGGCAGCTGGATGTAGTTATTCTCCATGGTGAGATTGGTAATTAACTCCATAGTAGAATCTACTGGAGCAGGTGAGTAGCTGCTTTAGGGATATGGGCTGCTTCCAATATATAAGAAGCAACTTTGAGGAAGGTCTTCAGCTGATGGCACACTTGAACCTTGCATGAAGCCGAGTCATTGTTCAGCAGCCTGCCATGTTTCCCTGACAATCTTGGGACTTTTAATGGACTTGAATTAAAGGCCTGCATGTACTTTGGTAGTATAGAGACTATGCCTTTTTCCTTATCAACCTTGGGTTTGTCAGCCTCAGCAGATAGCAGCTGGCTGAGTGAAGAGATGCCTCTAGCTTCAGTGGGCCAGGAGCAAGAAGCAGAGCTGAAGCTCAAGGTTTAGGGGCTTTCACGCAGCCCCTAGAGCCTGGCACTTTGAACTTGGACTTAAAGCCTCCAAAATTTTAAGAGAATAAACTCCTGTTTGTTCAAACCATCCTATTCATGATATATTCCTGGCAGAGCAGCACTGAGTAAACAAAGCAATCTCTTATGGTTTCTTGAAGTAGTGTTTTATAGTTTTCCTAGTACAAGTCTTTTGTGTCCATAGTGAGATTTATTCCTAAGTATTTTATTTTTTTGGTAGCTATTGTAAATGGTATTGATTTCCTTATTTCCTTTTCAGCAATCTCTTTGCTGGTGTAGAGGGATCCTACAGACTTTTGGATGTTGATCTTGTATCCTGTCACTATGCTAAATCTCTCAATTAATTCCAGTAGTTATTTTGCTAGTCTCTTGGGTTTTCTATGTATAGGATCATATCATCAGCAAATAGGGATAGTTTTACTTCCTCCTTAACCAATTTGGGTGCCTTTGACTTCCCTTTCTTACCTTATTTCCCTGGCTAGAACTTCCAATACAGTGTTGAATAGAAGTAGTCATAGAGCTCATACTTGTCTGGTTCCTGTTTGCAAGGGGACTGATTTCAATCTTTCTCCATTGAGAATAATGCTGGCTGTTGGTTTTGCATATATGCCTTTTATTATGTTGAGGAATTTCCCTTCTATTCCTATTTTTCTGAGAGGTTTTTTTTTTTTTTTTTAATCAGGAATGGGTATTAGATTTTATGAAATGCCTTTTCTGCATCAATTTATATGATCATATAGTTCTTTTCCTTTATTCCATTTATGTGGTGGAAGATACTGATTGTTTTCCAATGCTGAACCATCCTTGCATACCTAGTATGAACTCCACTTGGTTGTATTATTTTTTGTATATGTTGTTGGAGTCTATTGGCTAGGATTTTGTTGAAGATTTTTGCATTTATATTCATGAGGGACATTGGTCTGTAGTTTTCCTTTTTAGTGATGTCTTTGCCTGGTTTATGCTTGCTTCATAAAATGAATTTGGGAGGAGTCCAGCCTTTTCTATGTTATGAAATTGTTTGAGTAGGACTGGTGTCAGTTCTTAAAGTCAGTTTTATCAGAAATTAATTTTGCCAGTCCTGTTCTTATATAGTTGGCATTTGCTTGATATATCTTTCTCCAACCTTTGATTTTCAGTTTACTGTTTTTTCACCTTTTTTTTTTTTTTTTTAATTGCGGTTTGGGTGAAAGTTTACAGAGCAAATTCATTTTCCATATGGCAGTTTTCATACACTTTGTCTCATGACGTTGACTACAATTTACCCCAATGCAACAGCTCCCCTCCCCCTTCCTCCTGATAGTTACCTCTTCTCTGTGTCCATCCCTCCATGCACTCCTGCCCCCTGAACTGTCTCCCTGTGCATAAACAGCCTTCTAACTCCCATGATTGTTCTCTCCAAGGATTGTATCTACCTCTGGTAAATGTTCAACTCATATGCCTATCTTTTGTTTGGCTGGCAGCCACAGGTGTGAGTTCAATTCCAGAACTGAAGGGCAGCTAGGGGATAGTCTCAGTGGTTCCACCAGGCTCCATCAGACCAGCAAACCTGGTCCTCGCTTTTATTTTTTTCCCAAATGATTTTGAGTTTCATTCCACATTGTTCTGCCTCTCTATCCAGGATCTCCTACACAGATCCCCCTCCAAATAGTTGACAGTGGTAGCTGGGCACCATCTAGTTCTTCTGGTCTCATACTTGTATAGGTTGCATATCACATGGTGTACCGTGACTTGGACTAATTGTTTCCAT
>NW_006921850.1:4174293-4175613 GCF_000298275.1 Orycteropus afer afer | reverse complement strand
CTTCCTCAATGCCACCATATTAATCACTCACATTTGGTACATTACCCTTCTCTTCACCCAAATCATGTCTTTCTTTCTAAGGTGTCTCTTGTAGACAGCATGGGTTGATGGGTTATGTTTTCTTATCCAGTCTGCAACTCTCTGTCTCTTGAGTAGGTGCATTTAATCCATTGACATTCAGTGTAATGACAAGTACAAATTTGTTGCTGTCATGCTGTTATATGTTTCTTTTGTGGAGTTGCTGAATTCTTTGTTCTGTATAATTTTCTGCACTGAGTTTATTTTCTTTATGAATCGTGTTATCACTTCCTTCATTGCTATTGTTTTAGTATTTGCTAAATATTTGTGCTTGTCCTCTTTTTTATTTTTATATGAAGGTTTATTGTTTTTCTTTGAGGTTACCAAGTGATTTATAATTTTCTTCCCAAATTTAGAACAATGCATTCTATCTTGCAGTTGTCTTGACTTCCTCACCATTTGAAGTTCTATAACTACACAATTTTTTCCCTCTTTTTGGTTTGTAGTTGTCCTCATTTGCCAATTGATGTCTCTGGTGCCCTGTTTACAATCTTGTAAGCTTATTTACTTTGGAAACTTCCATAACTGGGTTGGTTTCTAGGTTATGTCATTATGTGTGTTAATGGTCGGCTGTTGTTTGCTGTTGTTGGTTCTCTGTCCAAAGGACTCACTTTAGCATCTCTTGTAAGGTTTGTCTGGCTTTAACAAATTCCCTTAATTTCTGCTTATCTGGAAATGTCCTAATTTCACCATCATATTTGATGGACAGTTTTGCCAGGTTATAATTCTTGTTTGATAATGTCCACATTCTGTGGGCTCACATTTCTTTAGAATGGGTACATATATGGACCTTTTCCAGTTAGTTGGCCAGGTAGTCATCTTCCAAATTTCTTGGCATAGATTAGTGAGTGCCTCTGGCGTGGCATCCATTTTTGGAACATCTCAGTGGGTGGTCTGTCAATTCCTGGAGTCTTCTTCTTTGCCAGTTCCTTCAGTGCATCTTTAACTTCTTCTTTCAATACCATTGGTTCTTAATCATATGCCACCTCCTGAAATGGATGAACATCAACTGATTCTTTTTGGTATGGTGACTATGTATTCCTTCTATCTTCTTTTGAAGTTTCCTGCATCGTTTCAATATTTTGCCCATAGAATCTTTCAATATTGCAACTCGAATGTTGAATTTCTTTCTTCAGTTCTTTCAGCTTGAGAAATGCCAAGTGTGTTCATCTCTTGGTTTTCTAACTCCAGGTCTTTGCACATTTCATTATAATAATTGACTTTGTCTTCTTGAACTGCTTT
>NW_006921850.1:4163345-4173776 GCF_000298275.1 Orycteropus afer afer | reverse complement strand
GGGTTTGAACCACCAGCCTTCTGGTTAGCAGTCAAGTGCCTTAGGCATTACACTACCAGAGCTCTTAACAAGGGGATAATGCATGGTTGAAAATCAGGAAGGGAGTGCATCCGGGTTGTATCAGATGCTAAACCAACCAATGTGTCCACAATACCACATTGCCATTAATACCAAACACTAGGCTATACAGATAAACACATAAACACCTGAGATGATCAGAGAGGGGTCAGTGAATAGAGGTATACGCTAGACCAAGGATAGACTCAGCTGAGGCTAATCTTGTACAGACACCAGTGATACAAAATACCTGCACTCCTTACAGAAACAATAGAAGACAGATGCAGACTAATCCCTCACAGACATCCCAACACTATGGGAGAGAGATCCAATAGAGCTACTACCTCAGGACCACAGTACTGGGGTACACCAGACTCAATTGGCACAACAAAATACATAAAAGCGTTGCTCCTCATCCTACATTGGTGAGTAGCGACTGGGGTCTTAAAAGCTTTCAAGCAGCCATCTAAGATGCAGCTAACAGTCTCCTACATCGGAAGTGAAGCAGAACGCAAAAAAGCAAACAAAAAACAAGGGCATTTAGAAGCAATCAGCCCTAGGACATGATGGCCCTCGAGACCAGAAGAATTGGATGGTGCCCGGCTACCGATGCCAACCACTCAGGAAAGGATCAAATCTGGAGATCCTGGATAGAGTGGAAGGGAAAACGTGAAACAAAATCCAAAAACTCAATAATGACCAGAATTACTGGTCAGATGAAATCTGGTGAGACTCCCAAATTATGGTTCTGAAATACATTCAGTGCCTGGAATAAAACTCACCCCCAGGGGCAGGCTCTCAGCCCAGTATTTAACAAGATGTACACACAGACCACTCAACCAGGATGCTACACCCACACATGCAATGGCAAAACATCCCTTAGAGCAATAGACCATGGGACACCAGAGGACCAACACTCAAACTGAGGAAATGCAGGTCAAACAGGAGTGCATAATTATGAGGGGCACAGGGAGAGGATTGCAGGGTAGGGAGGGGAGGTGACTGGATTAGGGTTGGACATGGCGAATGGGGAATGAAACTAAATGTTGCATGAAGTTGAATGTAAAACAAGCTCTTAAAATTGAAAAAAAAAAAAAAAAAGCTTGTGAGCAGCCAAAAAAAAAAAAAAAGGAAGACACCAACTCCAGTGGGCCTGGAACAAGAGGCAGAACTGAAGGCCAACGTCAAGGGGCCTTCACACAGCCCTGAGAGCTGGCAAAAAGAAAATCAGGAAGGGAGTGCATCAGGGTTGTATCCTTTCACCATACTTATTCAATCCGTATGCTGAACAAATAATCTGAGAAGCTAGACTATATGAAGAAGAATGTGGCATCAGGATTGAAGGAAGACTTATTAACAACCTGTGACACACATATGACACATCTTTACTTGCTGAAAGTGAGGATGACTTGAAGCACTTACTGATGAAGATTAAAGACTTCAGTCTGCAGTATGGATTACATCTCAACATAAAGAAAATGAAAATCCTTACAACTGAACCAATAAGCTACATCACAATAAATGGAGAAAAGATTGAAGTTGTTAAAGATTCCAATTGCTGGGTTTTACAATCGACACCAATGGAAGCAGCAGTCAAGATATCAGGCAACATATTGCACTGGGGAGATCTGCTGCAAAAGACCTCTTCAAAGTGCTGAAGAGCAAAGACGTCTCCTTTAAGACTGAAGTGTGCCTAACCGAAGCTATTGTTATTTTCAGTAGCCTCATATGCATGTGAAAGGGGGACAGTGAACTGGGAAGACCAAAGAAGAATTGATGCTTTTGAGTTGTGGTGATGGCACATAACAACAACAACAATTGGCAAAGAATACTGAAAGTACCAATGACTGCCAAAAGAATGAACAAATCTGTCCTGGGAGAAGTGCAGCTGGAATGCTTCTTGGAAGCAAGGATGGCTAGACTTGGTCTCACCTACTTTAGTCATGTTATCAGAATGGACCATTCCCTGGGGAAGGATATTATGCTTGGTAAAGTGGAGGTTTAACAAAAAAGGGGAAGCCCTCAATGAGATGAATTGACACAGTGGCTGCAACGATGGGCTCAGGTATAGCAAGGATTGTCAGGCTGGTACAAGACTGTGCAGTGTTTTGTTCTGTTGTACATAGGGTTGCTATGAGTCAGAGCCAACTCGATGGCACCTAACAACAACAATATAATTCTTGGCTGCAAATTTTTGTCTTTCAGGGTTTTATATGTACCATCCCATTGCCTTCCAGCCTGAATGATTTCTGCAAGAAATCACAATTTATTCGTATTGGTTGTCCTTTGTAGATAACTTTTCGTTTTTCTTGTGCTGCTTTCAGGATTCTGTCTTTGTCTTTAGTTTTGGTGAGTTTGATGATGATATGTGTTGGTGATTTTCTTTTGAGGTCTATCCTGTTTGGGGTTTGTTGGACTTCTTGAATGGGTATATTCTCATCTTTCATCCTATCAGGGGAATTTTCTTCCAACAAATATTCGAGAATTTTCTCTGTGGTTTTATTTGTCTTCCTGTTCTGGAATTCCAATTACATATAGGTTATTTCTTTTTATGGTATCCCACACGAACCTTAGGTTTTCTTTTTTCTGTTTTGATCTTTTTTCTGATTGATCCCTTTCCAAAGAACTATTGAGGTATTTGTCTTCAATCTCACTAAAATTCTGTCTTCTATTGATTCAATTCTACTCCTTTGCCCATTCAATGTGTTAGCTATTTCTGAAAATTTAGTATTAATCTTCTGGATTTCTATCTGTAGATTTTGTATCATTTCTAAGTTTTCATTTATTTTGTCATTTTGTTCTTGTATTGACTTCTGAAATTGTTCTAGGGTTTTCTCTGTGTTTTCCTCAATTTTATCAGTGTTTTCCTTGGTCTGTTGAAGGTACCTAAATATAATTCTTTTGAATTCCTTATCAGGGAGTTCCGATGATGCTTCTTTCTCAGGGATGTATCCTGCTTCCTTGTTTCTACTGTTTTATCTTGCTTCGTTATGTGGATTGTGATGGTCTGTTGTCTCTAGGAAATTGTGACATTTTTGTGTTCATATTTAATTGGCGATTGTATGTTGGAGTGATTTACCCAAGATTTTAGTTTTCTTTGTTTTGTTTGGATGTTATCTGAGTAAACAGGGTACTGTGCTCCTCTATTCGCTAGTTGGCAGCACTTATGCACTCACCATCTGTCTCCTTCCAATTGTCAGGCTCCCATACGTCCATGCTGTCCTTGGGAAGTGGAGCCTATTGTTAGGTCCCTGGAATCTGAAAGAGAATGCTGTCATTTTAAATATCAAAAATGGCCTCCACTTATAAACATTCAAAATGGCTGCATCCTCCAGACAGCAAAAAGTCTATAGTTCAGTTTGTCTCCTTTGCTGTTTCCCTTTATAGTAATCAGCCACTAGCACAGTCACCCATGCAGCTCTTGGTAAGCAGGGCTGATTTTTAGGTTAATTTTCAGGTCCTAACATCACCTGGAAATACTCAGGCTGTCCATGCCATCAGGATAGCTGAGAGTCTGCACCTCCATTTGTCTCCTTACTCACTGTTTTCATTCAGGTTCTTCTACTAGTTGGTATTCAATCAACTTCTGTATCTTTCCTTTCAAAGCTCAGGCTCCAGGAGTATCTGTATCAATTGATTTCTCTTTTCTTCATTGAAGAGGGTCTGCCTATTCTGCCATCTTACTGGAAGTTCCATTATTTTGACTTTTGTAATCAAAATAAATAAACTGAAATGTCAAGAGTAGGAATATGTTATAATTTTAAATGAAGCAGATCTAGTTCACATTTTTAGGTGGTCTTAAGGCAGTCACATAGCTTTTTGGCATTTCATTCTTTCCATGTCTAAAATAGAGATAATAGTTATTCATTCATTCATTCATTCATTCAAGAAATATTTATACCCACAAATAACATAAAAGGCTTTTTGCACATCTATAGCTTACATTTTAATAAGGAATACTCGATAATGAACAGAAATATATAGTAACATAATTTCTGAAAGTGGTAAATGCAATGAAGAAAATAAATCAGAGGAATGGGGTGCAAAGTGATGGGGCAGGGAGCAGAGAGTAGAGGTGTGGCCACCCAGTCAGCGAAATACTCTTCCAGGAGGTAGCACATGTGAGCCAGACCCAAATAATAAAGATCCAGCCACGGGTAGATCCAGGCAAGTTGTGTTCGGGCAATGGAAAATCCTTGAGGCAGGAGAAATGTGGCTTTTTTTTTATGAGCAGAAAAAAGGCCTGTGTGGCTGGAGTCTAGTTAAAAAAAGGGAGAGTACTGTGATATTAGGTTGGAAATAAGGCAGGGCCCAAATCAGATAGGGTCTTATTGTTGTTGTTGTTGTCATGTGCCGTCGAGTCGGCCCCGACTCCTAGCGACCCCTCCTTGGGTTTCCGAGGCAGTATCACTACGGAAGTAGGATTGCCCAACCTTCCTTCCGAGGAGTGGCTGGTGGATTTGAACCGCCAGCCTTCTGGTTAGCAGTCAAGTGCTTTAGCCACTATGCTACCAGGGCCCAAATCAGATAGGGTCTTATAGGCAATGATAAAGAATTTGCATTTTATTCTAATTGCAAAGGGAAGAAATAAACAGGCCCTAAATAAGGAAATGGTGTATATAATTTACATTTAAAAAGATCCCTCTGTATAAAAATATTTGTACAACTATTAAGATAGTTTAGTAGGCTTGCAACAATCATGGTCTTATATATTAGTAATAGATAGTTAATGTTATTTTATGTAGTTAAAAAGAAACTAAATATGTAGTTTACAAAAGAAACAAAAAAACAGAAATAGGAATAAATTTAACCACCAAGTTTAAAGATCTTTATGGAAGTACATTATACATATTATTGGAAGGTATTAAAGGCTTAAATTAATGAAAATATACTACGTTCATGAATAGAAAAGCCTCATATCACAAAGCAATTATCTTTAAATTATGTGATAATTTCAGTGTAATTCTAATTAAAAGTCTCAAATGTCTTTTTTTTCCCCCTCCCTTTGTGGAATTTAACAGTCTGACCCTCAAATTCATGTGGAAGAACAAGGGGCAAGATTAGCTAAGTCAATTTTGATAAGGTACAGGAATTTGCCCTATGAGATATCAACACTTCTGATTGGAACATTGTGATACTGGGACAGGAATTGACTAATTGTCCAAGAGAACAGAATAAAGAGCCTCCAAACATGTTATATACATGGAAAATTGATATATTACACAAGTAACGTTACCAGTCAGTGGGGAGAGGATGTACAATTTAATAACTGCTCCTCAGCCATTTGATTATCCATATGAAAACAATCAATTCAGAAGGTTTAAAGATAAAACCATGAAAAAAATACTTTAAAATCTTTAGAAGAAAATACATGAGAATATCTAACTTTAGGGTGGGGAAGAATATTATGATATATATGTATCTTGATGAAGAAAAATACACATATACAGTGAAATCTGTGAAAGCCAGAACTCAATGGGACTGCTTTGTTTTTCTGAATCTCATAAGTTTTCTGCCTTTCACAGGGCAGAGTTATCAGTTTTCTATCAGTCTCTAGTAGTGGAAAATATTTGACTTTTCCTTCTCTGACAAGTTTCTGCCTTATTCATGTTACAGATTTCACAAGTTTTACTGTATTTAATTAATTAACATTAAAAAAATTCTGTGGATCCAAAATACCATAAAGGGAAGATAAGACACAAATAATGAAAAGATATTTATATAACCTAAAAAACCAACAAAGGTTTATTTTCCTATAAAATATGAAACAAATGAACAAAACTAATATTTAATCAGAAAAACAAATAACCACACCAAAAAAAAAAATAGGCAAAAGATAAAAAGTTGAAGTTCAGAGAAAATTAAAACTGGCAGGCCAATAAACATATGAAATAATGTTCCACTTCACTAGCAATAAGAGAAATGCAAATTAAAATGAGAGATACCTTTGTACACAAAGAACAGTGGCAAAAATTTTAAAGTGTCCAAGTATTGAGGAAGGAGCCTTGTTGGTATAGCAGTTAAAGCATTTGGCTGCTAACCAAAAGGCCAGCAATTTGAACCCACCAGATGCTCTGGAGGAGAAAAATGAGACAGTCTACTTCCATAAGATTTACAGCCTTTGGAAACCCTATGGGCAGTTCTCCCTTGTCTTAAAGGGTTGCTATGAATCAGAATTGACTCAATGGCAGTAGGTAAGTATCAAGGAGGATAGGAGCAGCAGGCATGCTCATGTGCTACTCATTGAAGAAAAAAATTTTATAACTGTTTGGAAATTTTTTTTTCAAACTTTTTGTTGTGATTATGTGAAAATTTACAGAGCAAATTAATTTTCCATAAAACAATTCATGCACATTTTGATTTGTGACATTGATGATAATCTCCACAATATAATAGCACTCTTACTAAACCCTCCCTGTATTTGCTGTCTTTGTCTTTGTTCTATCCCTTTTTGTCTTCTGAGCTTTGTTCCTGGGCAAATGCTACCCTTTTGATCTTGTGTGATTGGTTGTTCTAAGGAGTGTGTACCTCCCTGGCGTTATTTTTCATCTTACAGTCTATTGTTTGGCTGAAAGTTCAGCCACTAGGGTGAGTTCAGTTCCAGGTTTGAAGGGTGTCAGTGGCCATAGTCTTAGGGATTCCAACAATCTCTATCAGACCAATAAGCCTGGTCTTTATTATTGTTATTATTTTGAGTTTTAGTCCACATTTGTCTTCCATTCTATCCAGGACTTCTAATTGTGATCACTTTTCAGAGTGGTGGACAGTGGTAACCAGGAACCATCAAGTTCTAGTCTAAGTGTAGTGGAGGCTTAGGTTCACATAATCTATTAGTCTTTGGGAGTAATTGTTTTCATGCATGTTTAATTATCTTCACTCTTTGCTCCAGACAGGGAGAGACCAATAGTTCACCTTAGATGGCCATTCACAAGCTTTTAAGACCCCAGTCACTACTCACCAAGGTAGGATGTAGAACATTGCCTTTGTGGACTATGCTGTGCCATTTAACCTTGATGTCCCCTGAGAATAATTTATTTTCAATATCTCATAATAAAATTGAAATATGTATTTTTAAATGATCCACTAATTTCTGGGTACATTATTCTAGAGAAAGTTTTGTATGTTTATACAAGGATATATAATATTCATTGCATCATTGGATCTTTGAAATGGGAAACTGGAAACAAGTTAAATGTTCATTAACAAGATAATGGATAGTAAATTGCAGTATATTCATACAATGGAATATAACAGTGAAAATTAATGAAATGTAGCTACATTTACCAATGAAGATTAACCTTGCAAATATAATATTCAGCAAAAATTAGCAAGTTGAATAAAAGCAAGTAATAGAAAGATATATATAGTGAAAATAAAATTTTTATAAATCACTATATTATTGCTTGTGGAGGTATATATGCAAAACATTATATATTGCATATATTGTTATATATTATATAATTACATAGTTATTACACACACACACACATATATATTACATCCACCACTTGTCTGTCAGTTTGTTGTATTGTGGTGGCTTGTGTGTTGCTGTGAGGCTGGAGGCTATGCCACTGGTATTTCAAATACCAGCAGGGTCACCCATGGTGGACAGGTTTCAGCAGAGCTTCCAGGCTAAGAAGACTCGGAAGAAGGAAGGGGCCATCCACTTCTCAGACAATTGGCCAGTGAAAACCTTATGAATAGCAGTGAAACACTGATATATTACTGGAAAACTTTATGAATAACCCTGAAACACTGTCCAATATAGTGCCAGAAGATGAGCCCCTCAGGTTGGAAGGCACTCAAAATTTGACTGGGAAAGAGGTGCCTCCACAAAGTAGAGCCGACGTATATATATATATATATATACACACACACACATACATATATAGTAAAAGTATACAAACATCATGGGAATAATGAACATCAAAATTAGGATAGTTTTACCCTTTGGGGAGCAGTAAAGATCAGGAGACTTCAATTATATATGTAATATTTCATTTTAATAAAACTAAGTAGTAGTTCATGGTTATCTGATTTCTTATTCTCTCTCTCTCTCTCTTTTTTTTCACCCTCCTGGTATTTAAAATACCAGTGGCCTAGCCTCTAGCCTCACAGCAACACACCAGCCACCACAGTTCAGCAAACTGACAGACATTCAGTCTGTATGCTGAGCAGATAATCCAAGAAGCTGGACTATATGAAGAAGAACATGGCATCAGGATTGTAAGAAGACTAATTAACAACCTGCACCATGCAGATGACACAACCTTGCTTGCTGAAAGTGAAGAGGACTTGAAGCACTTACTCATGAAGATTAAAGACTACAGTCCTCAGTATGGATTACATCTCAACATGAAGAAAATGAAAATCCTCAAAATTGAACTTACTAAGCAACATCATGATAAAGGAGAAAAGATTGAGTTGTCAGGGACTTCATTTTAATTGGATCCACAATCAACACCCAAGGAAGCAACAGTCAAGAAATCAAATGACATATTTACATTGGACAAATCTACTGCAAAGACCTCTTTAACATGTTAAAGATCAAAGATGTCACTTTGAAGACTAAGGTGCGCCCCATCCAAGCCATGGTATTTTCAATCACCTCAAATGCATGTGAGGAAGACTGAAGAAGAGTTGATGCCTTAGAATTATGGTGTTGGCAAAGAATACTGAAAATACCATGGACTGCCAGGAGAACTAACAAATCTGAACTAGAAGTGCAGCCAGAATGATCCTTAGAAGTGAGAATGGCCAGACTTTGTCTCACTTACTTTGGTCACGTGGTCAGAAGGGACTATTCCCTGGAGAAGGATATCATACTTGGTAAAGTGGAGGGTAATTGCAAAGAGGAAGACCCTCAAAGAGATGGATTGACACAGTGACTACAACGATGGGCTTAGGCATAGCAACGATTGTGAGGATGGTGCAGTACCGGGCAGTGTTTTGTTGTGTTATATATAGGGTTCCTATCAGTTGGGATCTAACTTGATGACACATGACAACTTTTTGTTTTGTTTTGTTTTTAACCCAAAGTAACACATTTTTTTTAAAGAGAAGATAATTCTGGGTTATAAACTGGAGAATAAACTACCAGCTGCTAAGAACTGAAATAAGTGGTCATGTTAGGAGGCAACTGCAGTGATCTAGGAAAATAGAGTTAAGGATCTAGAACAATTTCTGGCACAGAGTATGTGTTTAACAAATTGTAACTATTCAGGCACTAACCTAAAGGTTGGCAGTTTGAACCCACTCAGTGTTACAGTGAAAGAAAGGCCTAGTGATATGCTTCCATTTAGATTGTTGTGTTGTTCAGTTGATTTCAGCTCTTAGCAACCCTATATGACAGATGACTCACAGGGTTCCTAAACTGTAATCTTCACAGGAACAGACTGCCATTGTCTTTTCTCGCACAGAGCTGCTGGTGGATTTGAATTGCTAACTTTTCCGTTAGCAGCTGAGTGCTTAATCATTGTGTCATCAGGGCTTCATTTCATTTAGGTTACAGCAAAGAAAACCTGAGGGAGCCTGGAATCAAAATCAACTTAATGGCAAAAGTTTCATTTTTCTTTAAATAGTTGTTGTTGTTATTACATTATAACCAGGGTAAACACCACAGAAATAGGGAGATTGTGAAGAAAGATAAACTAAATATTTTGAGTGGCTATATTGCACTGGATGCTTTATCTCTTTTGGACTTCCCTAGTCTTAACTACCTAGTGAGGTAGTTATTATAAGGAAACTCTTAGAGAGGCAAAAGCCTGCAGGCACAACGGCTACATAATTTTCTAATGACTCATTTTCCATTGTTCATGAACACACACACATACCTGTCCTGTCCAGTACTTAAATTCAAGCACCATTGGTATATTAGGAACATATTTTGAGTTAAATAAATACAACATACATTTGTGCGGTGCTATATTATGTATTACAAAATACTTTTGTATCCCTCAATTTTTCATCTGACTCTTAACAACTCTGAGTAAAGCAGCTATTAGTTGTTAGGTGCCATTGAGTTATCTCTGACTCACAGTGACCCCTATGTACAGCAGAACGAAACACTGCCCAGTCCTGTGCCAGCCTCACAATCTTTGCTATAACGGAGGCCATCGTTGCAGCCACTGTGTCCATCCATCTCGTTGAGGGCCTACCCCTTCTTCGTTAACCCTCCACTTTACCAAGCATAATATCCTTTTCCAGGGAATGGTTCCTTCTGATAACATGACCAAAGTAGGTAAGACAGAGTCTGGCCATTCTTTTTTTTTTTAGTTTTTCTCATCAATGTATTTATTTATTTATTATTATTATTTTTTTTTTTAATTAGGATTTGGGTGAAGATTTACAGAGTAAATTCACTTTTCATACAGC
>NW_006921850.1:4119021-4147465 GCF_000298275.1 Orycteropus afer afer | reverse complement strand
CAGAAGGAAGATGGGGCAATCTACTTCTGTAGTGATACTGCCTCAGAAACCCAAGGAGGGGTCACTATGAGTTGGGTCCGACTCAATGGCACATAGCAACAACAACAACACAATATTTGTCCATTTGTAATTGACTTATTTCACTCAGCATAATGTCCTCCAAGTTCATCCACGTTATGCGGTGTTTTGCAGATTCTACACCATTCTTTAGGGTTGCATAGTATTCCATTGTATGTATGTACCATAGTTTGGTTATCCATTCCTCAGTTGAAGGACACCTAGGTTGTTTCCATCTTTTGGCTATTGTAAATAATGCTGCAATGAACATGGGTGTGCATATTTCTGTTCTTGTCATGGCTCTCACTTCTTTAGGATATACATCCAGAAATGGAATAGCTAGGTCAAATGATATTTCTAGGTCCAATTTTTGAAGGAATCACCATACTGCTTTCCACAATGACTGCACCATTCCACAGTCCCACCAGCAGTACTTGCATGTGATATTAATGATATTGTTCAATAATTTCCACATTCTGTGGGATCATCTTTCTTTGGCGAGGGTACAGATATGGACCTCTTCCAGTCAGTTGCCCAGGTAGCTGTCTTCCAAATCTCTTGGCATATCCGAGTGAGTGCTTCCAGTGGGGCATCTGTTTGTTGAAACATCTCAATGGGTGTTCCATCAGTTCCTGGAGCCTTGTTCTTCACCATTTCCTTCCGTGCAGCTTCAACTTCTTCCTTCAGTACCACTGGTTCTTGATCATATGCCACCTCCTGAAATGGATGAAGATCTACCAGTTCTTTTTGGTACAGTGACTCTGTGTATTCCTTCCATCTTCTTTTTATGCTTCCTGCATCATTCAGTTTTTGCCCATAGAATCTTTCAACATTGCAACTCGAACCTTAAACTTTTTCTTCAGTTCTTTTAGCATGAGAATTGCTGAGTGTGTTCTTCCCTTTTGGTTTTCTAACTCCAGGTCTTTGCACATTTCATTATAATAATTGACTGCCTTCTCAAGCTGCTCTTTGAAATCTTCTGTTCAGCTGTTTTATCTTGTCATTTCTTCCATTTGCTTTAGCAACTCTCTGCTCAAAGGCAAGTTTTAGAGTCTCTTCTGACATCCCTTTTGGTCTTTTCTTCCTTTCCTGTCTTTTTAATGACCTTTTGCTTTCTTCTTGGATAATGTTTTTGATGTCATCCCACAATTCCTCTGTTTTTTGGTCACTGGTACTCAGTGCATCAAATCTATTCTTTAAATGGTCTCTAAATTCAGGAGGGATATTATCAAGGTCATATTTTGGCTCTTGTGGACTGGTTGTAATTGTCTTCAGCTTCAACTTGAATGTGCATATGAGCAGGGATGGTGTGTTCCACAATCAGCTTCTGGTCTTGTTTTGGCTGGAGATATTGAGCTTCTCTATCACCTCTTGCCACAGATGTAGTCATTCTGATTCTTGTGGATTCCATCTGGTGAAGTCCACGTGTATAGTCATCGCTTATGTTGTTGAAAAAAGGTATTTGCAATGAATAAGTTATTGGTCTTGCAAAATTCTATCATGCAACCTCCAGCGTTATTTCTATCACCACGGCCATATTTTCCAACTACCAATGACTCTTCTTTGTTTCCAACTTTGGCATTCCAATCACCAGTGATAACAATCTTGATTGCATGTTTGATCAATTTCAGACTGCAGAAGTTGGTAGAAATCTTCAGTATCTTCATCTTTGGCTTTGGTGGTTGGTGGGTAAATTTGGATAATAGTAGTATTAACTGGTCTTTCTTGTAGACATATGGATATTATCGTATCACTGACAGTGTTGTACTTCAGGACAGATCTTGAAACAGTCTTTGTGATGATGAATGCTGCACCGTTCCTCTTCCATTTGTCATTCCTGGCATAGTAGATCATATGGTTGTCTGATTCAAAATTGCCAAAACCAGTCCACTTCAGCTCACTAGACCTAGGATATCGACCTTTTTGCATTCCCTTTCATTTTTTTGACAACTTCCAATTTTCCTAGATTCATACTTCATACATTCCGTGTTACAATTTTTGCATCTGTTTGCATCTTTTTCTGCTCCTTTTGAGTCATGCCCCATCAGCCAATGGAGGTCCTGAAAGCTTCACTTTATCCATATCATTAAGTTCATCTCTACTCTGAGGAGTCAGCTCTTCCCCAGTCAAATTTTGAGTGCCTTCCGACCTGATGGATTCATCTTCTGGCACTATGTCAGACAATGTTTCAGGGCTGTTCATAAAGTTCTCCAGTATATATCAAACAGTGTTTCACTGCTATTCATAATGTTTTCACTGGCCAATTATTTGAGAAGTGGAAGTCCTCTCCCTTCTTCTGAGTCTGTCTAAGCCCAGAAGCTCCACTGAAATCTCTCCACCATGGGTAACCCTGCTGGCATTTTGCAACATGGTGACATAGCCTCCAGCCTCACAGCAACATGGTAAGCCACATGATGCAAACTGACAGAGGAGTTCTCCCTTAATTGTTCCTAACCCCTCTGCACCTGCCTACCTCAGACCCTGGTCTTAATATAGATCCACACCCAAGTGAAAAGCAGCCTCCAAGCCCCAGACCTGCCTATCTCAGTCCTCCACCTTAATAAAGAGCCACAACCAAGTGAAAAGCAGCCTCTAAGCCTCTGGCTGAGTAAAGTAGGGCAGTTGAATATTCTTATTCTACAAATGTGTAAAATAAAATCCAAAGAGGTTAAATCAGAGATTCTTAACCTGGTGTCTACAAACTTCATGAAATCCTATGATAAATAGTTTATGATTGAATAGGCATGTATATATGTAGAAGGTAAGTTTCAATCTATTTTAAAAAGAGTCCATGACTCTCAAAAAGCTAAAAAACAGTGGATTAAATGATTTGCCTAAATAAAGCCTTCCCATAATCCTTGTGAAGCCAGGACCCCAATCAAATTTTTCTTCCTCTACACCCAGGATTCTTTTCATTGCAACCTGTGATGGTTAGTTTTCTGTGTCAAGTTGGCTAGGCTATGTTGTTGTGTTGTGCTGTCGAGTCTTTTACAACTCATAGGAAACCATATAGGACAGAGCAGACTGCGCTTGCGGTCATCTGTTATTTGGTACTGTTTCCAAGGGCTGTCTAAGTCTTTACAGAAGCAGACTGCCACATCTTTCTTCTACTGAGCAGCTGGTGGGTTCGAACTGTTGACCTTTCCGTTAGCAGAGCATTTAACCACTGTGCCACCAGGGCTCCTTATGGCTAGGCTATACTACCCAGTTATTCAATCAAACATTAATCTAGTTGTTGCTGTGGCGTTTTCTAGATGTGGTTAATATCACCAATAAAAAGGTGTGTGTCAGGGTTATGTCCTTGCATTGTACTTATTCAATCTGTAGGCTGAACAAATAATCCAGGAAGCTGGACTATATGAAGAAGAACATGGCATCGAGATTGGAGGAAGACTCATTAACAACCTACGATATGCAGATGACACAACCTTGCTGAAAATGAAGAAGTATCGAAGCACTTACTGATCAAAGATCAAAGACTACAATATGGATTACACCTTAATATAAACAAAACAGAAATCCTCACAACTGGACCAATAAGCAACATCATGATAAATGGAGAAAAGATTAAAGTTCATCAAGGAGTTAAATTTACTTGGATCCCCAATAAACACCCATGGAAGCAGTAGTCAAATGACGTATCGTATTGGGCAAATCTACTGCAAAAGACCTCTTTAAAGATGTTACTTTGCAGACTAAAGTATGCCTGACCCAAGCCATGGTCTTTTCAATAGCCTCATGTGTATGTAAGAGCTGTACAATGAATAAGGAAGAACACAGAAGGATAGATGCATGTCAGTTGTGGTGTGGTGAAGAATAATGAACTGCGTTGCTAGAAGAAGGAACAAATCTATCTTGGAGGAAATGGCACCTGAATGCTCCTTAAAAGTGAGAGTGGCCAGACGTCATTTCTTGAACTTTGGTCATGTTGTCAAGAGGGACCAGTCTCTGGAGAAGGATGTCATGCTTGGTAGAGAGTCAGAAAAAAGGGGAAGACTCTCAACAAGATGGATTTCTATAGTGTCTGTGATGATGGACTCAAGCACGGCAGACTGTGATGATGGGGAAGGACTATGCAATGTTTCATTCTGTTGTGAATAGAGTTGGAACTGACTCTTGACACCAAGCAACAACCACAAAAGGAGAATATCCTCAATAATGTGGGTGGGCCTCATCCAATCAG
Source organism: Orycteropus afer afer (assembly GCF_000298275.1). Taxonomy (NCBI): domain Eukaryota; kingdom Metazoa; phylum Chordata; class Mammalia; order Tubulidentata; family Orycteropodidae; genus Orycteropus; species Orycteropus afer. The sequence continues at coordinate 4,143,225 of NW_006921850.1, read as the reverse complement.
TTGTTGTTGTTGTTGTTATGTGCCATCGAGTCGGCCCCGACTCATAGCGACCCCTCCTTGGGTTTCCGAGGCAGTATCACTACGGAAGTAGGATTGCCCAACCTTCCTTCCGAGGAGTGGCTGGTGGGTTTGAACCGCCAGCCTTCTGGTTAGCAGTCAAGTGCTTTAGCCACTATGCTACCAGAGCTCCCTCAGGTTTCCCCAAAAAGGAAATTCTGCCTCAAGACTACACATCACCTCTTTCCAAGAGTCCAGTACTGTTGGACTGGATTTATTCCTTGAAAAAAATCTATTTATCTCCATCCTACTGGTTCTTTTTCTCCGGAGTACCCTGACTGATAACAGGTCTAGAGCATCAAAATTCATATTAAAGATATTGTTGGTGACAGACTTTTTGTAATGCTTGCTGTCTGCTCAGATTAAAACGTTATGAAAAATACTGAAACATCTTATTTTGGAGTAGTCTTTGCTTTGTTTAGCTGTTGGATAATCATTCTGTAATCTACATGCGTGTTACTTTTCAAATGAACGTGTCAAGAACTGTCGTCTTTACAAGCCCTAGCACAGGCTTGCTAAACAAGAAATGAATCTGATGTAGTAACTATGATTTAATATACAATTCTCAGTAATCCATAAAAAATAATCACAAGACACAACTTGGTTTAGTAGTGGAAAGCGGAGCATGAGTTTAGAACGAGATTTTCATTTCTCCTAGAGCAGTTACCTAATCTTCCCGACGTCCCTTCTCTCAACTAAAAAAGGAAGGATTTAACTAGACGGCTTTTAAGAAGCCTTCCAGCCCTAGCATTGTAAACAGTTGGACGGAATTTAAAATGAAGCACGACAGGATTTTGTGTATAATGTGTTAATGTTCCTGATAAGAAAGGCCCCCAGAGCTCAAGGTGGGTCACTGGTCATTAGTCTCGTGTCCGAGGACCCACCAAATCTGCATCTCCTTAAGGTTAAACCTGCAGTCTGCCTACTTGTGCAGTAGGCGATAGTGGTGATGGGCGGGGTGACAGCTACGGAAGGCCAAAGAGTCCGCCTGGATTTCTAACACAAGGGCTCTTAATCCCATATTTAGGAGTGAGGGAGCGAGGCACGCCCAAGCACTGAGGGTGCGAAAGAACGAGTTTAAACACTAGGGTGTGTGAATACGGGGGGTGGGGCCTCGGACCCGGAGTCCGCAGTCCCGTGATCGGAGCGCGGGGACGGCGGTTGAAGTGCCGGGAGGTCCTTGTCTTCCGCCCCACCCGGCCACCCAGGTTTAGCCATAAGAGGAGAGCCGGCCACCTCTGGGAACCGCCCAGCAGTAGCGAAACCACGTGACACAGCGCGGGGGCGGGGACAAGTGCGCCCCAGTCCCGACCAGCCCGCATGCGCAAGGCAGCCGGCGCTGAAATTCAAATTTGAACGGCTGCAGGAGGCTGAGTCTGACACTGGAGGCCGAGAAAAACAGAAGTTTTAGGAGAGATTCCGCGCCCTGGCTCTTTGTTTTCTCCCGGAGACACACTGAACCAACACTCACTTCTTTTCCTGAATTTGAACCACCATCTCCGTCCCTTCGTACTTGACACGCGGCGCCTGGGGCGATGGACCCGTTTACTGAGGTGAGAAGACTTGCAGGCACAGTCTGCCATGACCCCTCTCGGTCCCAACCTTCCCTTTCCACCACCTGTCAACTTCTGGGACCCCTGGGCGGAGGATGACGCGCGCGCGTGCGCAGTGTACGTTTGTGGGGTCGACGTGTGCCGGGTCCGATGCTCCGGAGCTGAGTGCCGCGCGCCTCAGTGGGAAAGCAGCTAGTGGTAGGTGCGGCGCATCAGCGCTTGCAGTCATCTGTGATTTGTTATTGTTATTCCTGCGCTGTAGGTAAAGCTCTGAGAGGAAAATTTTAAGTCTGTCGTGAAAAAACTCTTGTCATCCCAGTTATAATGCCCCTTTGGAGTCTTGTCTGCCAGAGTGAGGTTGGTGGCTTGACAGAATACGTCCTAAACCAAATCCACTGCCATCGAGTCCATGCTGACTCATAGCGACCCTGTAGGACAGAGTAGAACTGCTCCATAAGGGTATCCAAGGCTGTAAATCTTTACGGAAGCTGACTGCCTTATCGTTATCCAACGGAGCGGCTGGTGGATTCGAACTCGGACTAGTGGAAGTAAAAGTGGAATGACCTATAGGGTGGAGTCGGGTGCAGGAATGACTCAGGGCAGTGTGTTCAACTGCCGTCTGAAAATTTAATGGAATGTGGTTTGCGGAGTTTATGCGTCCAGTAGAGGAGGTATAACTTTAAGGATGCTGTTAACAAAATGACAGTAAAACGTTAAAATAAACAAATGTTTGGAAACATTGCATCCATTGCCATAAAGCCAATAGTACTATTTGCCATTTTTCAGCTAGCTGTCGAAGAAGTTTCATACCCCGGTTGATTGAAATGAAATGAAAGGTACAAACTAAAATTAATAGCACACAATTTAGAAAATCACAGTAAAGAAACACGTGTATTTATGGAGCATATTATTACAGCAATACTTAACTCATCCTTTTTTTTTATTTTATTTTGGTGGGGGGAATTGATCGAATTTCATCCCCTTTGTGTGATTATTTCCTTAGCTTTTATAGCTTCTTGCTAAGAATGTATCCAAGAGTTGGCTTATCCAAGAGTTTCATTTTGCAAATTGTCAGCTCCCTTTTGTTCTAGTATGGTTCCTCTTTAGGTTGTTTTGCAAGTTTCAAACTGTTTTTGTCTTGTTTCAAAGTAGGCCCTAAAAGCCTCTACATTAGATTAAAAGACTTAAATGTTTTGGAGAGTAGTAATACTTCCTTTTCAGGAAGATGTAGTTACATGTTCATTAGGCTAAGTAAGATTCTAATGAAAGGTTTCAACAATTGGAATTTACTTATATTCAAACAATACAGTATCCTTTTATTTTTATGTTTCAGATTCTCAGTCATCTTAGGGAAAAACACATTTGTTCACCTTAAAGATTCTAACATAAAAATCCAGAATATATTTTATTACGTATATTGAATATATTATATATATTGTATTAGCTTTAAAGAACATATTTTTCACTTATATTAAAGTTAAAAGGGATATCTTATTTTGTGATACTAACAAACCCACCAGCCACTCCACAGAAGGAAAATGGGGCAATCTACTTCTGTAAAGATTTACCGCATCGGAAACCCAATGGGGGTCGATTTGAGTTGGAATCAACTCGATGGCAGTGAGTTTGGTTTGGTTTTTGGAATCCCATAATACCTTAAAATATTAGAATATCAGAATAGAATACCTTAAAACATTAGCCTTTTGTGTTCTGAATAACCTTTTTATTCTTCCAAGTGACTGACAACAACAAAGTATTTTGAAAGTTGCTTAAAAATTATACTTAATTTTTATTAAAAATGTCATTCTGAAGCTAATACCAATCTCAGTTGAAAGGAACTTTTCCTGTTTAGATCATTTTCGAGTGTGCTTAGGAATATTTATGGATAAATATATATGGTTTATATAATGAAAAGTTACATCAATTGCAGTTAGTATAAACATCTTTGCAATCTTTCCCTTAATTGGAAATTACTAAGCTATTTGAATTGGTTCCACCCATTAGGTCCTTAGAGGAGCACTGGTGGCACTGTGGTTAAACCATTGGGCTGCTAACTAAAAATATTGGCAGTTAGAACCTGAACCTACCAGCTGCCAGTTTATATTTATAGATTTGGGAACCCTATGGGGCAATTCTACTCTGTCCTATAGTATAGGGTTGCTGTGACTTGGAATCGACTTGATGACGGTGGGTTTGGTTTGAGTTTTTATTAGGTTCTTAAGGAGCCTCAGTGGAGCAATGGTTAAGCACTTGTCTGTTAACCGAAAGGTTGAAGGTTTGAACCCACCAACCACTCCTGCAATCTGCTTCCATAAAGATTTATAGCTTTGGAAACCCTGTGGGGTAGTTCTGCTCCCTCCTGTTGGGTTACTATGAGTTGGAATCTACTCAATGGCAGTGAGTTTAGGTTTGGGTATTAGGTTCTTAACTATAGCATTCATAACATTTTTCCACAGTAAAATAAACTTCTGGTTCGTGTGTTTTGTTGTTTGATATTCTGCTTTTCATTTCCATTGTCTGAAAGCTTGGGTGGTTTTTCCTGCTTATGAATTTTTGCATCACAGTCTTAGTGGCAAAACTGTCTGGTATAATATTGTCAAACTTCAACTAGCTACTAGGCTAAATGTCAAGTAGCAGTTTTAATTTCTTTTCTCTGAGGGGTCAGTGTAAAATGACTTTCTCAGCCAGTATTTATCAGAAAGGGAAAACATGACATGATTTGAGAGCCTTTTCTCCGTTCACTCAAGGGTGATTCATAACCAATGTCAGCCAGTAAGAAAGCGTAGGAGAAAATTCATTACATCACTGCCAGGGCGTTAGGGCTTTAGTGCCTTGTTAACACTGGTTGAGAAAGGCTGCAACTATCCTAAACTTATCCTTTTTCCTTAAACAAAACTGTTCTGGATTGGTTCTCCTCTCTGCTGTCATTAGTGCTATGGCATTCTACCTGTCTCTTCTGCCTGGCAAACTCCTATTTAACCTCCAGGTTGCAGTTTGATCGCCCTTTTTCAGAGAAGCCTTCTCTGAGTTGAGAGACAATCATAGGCCCCTGCTATGTACATCCTCCTCTGTGCTTCACTTTTCACTTTTACCTGTTGAATGTCCATGTTTCCTGCTTTATGAAACCAAGAACTGTTTCCTATTGAGAGATGTTTTTACTCTGACCTAGCAAACCTCCAAATGCTATTTGTTTGGAAGAGAGCCACCAAGTACAATTCTTTTATAAACAAATAATTGCATACAACAGTAAGTGTTAGGACATTTTAGCAATGTTCTTTTTATTACTATTATTTTAGAAAATGTCAAAATATACAACAGTAGAATAGTGTGATAACCCCTCAAGCACCCAGCTTCAATATTTATCAATAATGCATGGCCGTAGTGTTGTACTGTGCTCCCCTCCCCCTGACCCACTTCTCCCACTGAACTATTTTGAAGCAAATCCTAGACATCATATAATTTCATGCACAAATACTTGGATATTTGTCACCAAAAGATAAGGACTCTCTCTAAAAATGTAATCGTAATGCCAAAATTATAACAATACTTCCTTAATATTATCAACTGTTCTATCAATGTTCAGATTTTCCCAAATGTCTCATATGCTTTTGCAGTTGATTTGTATGGATCAGGATTCAGAGAGGGTCCAGAGAGCAAAATCTTTCTAATGTTCTCCATGAACCAACCAGAGGAAAGGTTTCCCTAGGGGCTCTGGTGGCGGAGTGCCTAAGCCACTTGACTGCTACTCAGAAAGCTGGTTGTTCAAACCCACCAGCCACTCCTCTGAAGGAAGGTTGGACAATCTACTTCTGTAGTGATACCACATCTCAGAAACACAAGCGGGGGGGGTCACTATGAGTTAGGTCCGACTCGAGGGCACGTAACAACAGGGGCTAAGGTAGACTTCTTATTATGATCAGCTGATAGCGTTAAAAAAGTTTTGTTAATGATAGGAACTTACTTCTACTGATAGTAAATTCTCAAACAGAACGATTGGATTAGTCAAGAAACAGTTTTTAGGAAAATCATAAAAGTACTGACTTGGGAACCTGGGTTCAAATCCTGCCTTGCCACTTCTTATCTGTGTGACCTACAGTGAGTTAAAACATAACCTATCAAATAAGATTTTGAGGAGGAAAGTGAGTTAGTGTGTTCCACACACTGAAAATACTTTGTATTAAGTCCTGTATTAGTGTTGTTGTTGTTATGTCCTGTTGAGTCAGACCCGACTGATAGCGACCCCTCCTTGGGTTTCCCAAGGCAGTATCACTACGGAAATAGATTGCCCAACCTTCCTTCTGAGGAGTGGCTGGTGGGTTTAAACCACCAGCCTTCTGGTTAGCAGTCAAGTACCTTAGGCACTATGCTACCAGAGTCCTTGTTATTGTTGTTAGGTGAATTTAAAAACATAAACTTAACTGCTCATAGCAATGCTTTTAGCCTCCTAGCTTGAAGATTTGCTCATGGATGATGGTTATCCCAGTCCAAGAATACCACAGGGAAACTCTGATCAAGTGTGCCAGGTGAGAACTGTGGTGTTGTTGTTGTTGTTGTTTGCCGTCGAGTCGGCCCGACTCATAGTGACCCCTCCTTGGGTTTCCGAGGCAGTATCACTATGGAAGTAGGATTGCCCAACCTTCCTTCTGAGGAGTGGCTGATGGGTTTGAACCGCCAGCCTTCTGGTGAGCAGTCAAGTGCCTTAGGCACTATGCTACCAGAGCTCCTGGTGAGAACTTTAGCCTTAAAAGAGAAAAAGATACGATTAAAATATTTTGCAAGACGTCTTTTATTGTGAGATATACTGCAAATCCTTGTTTGCGTGCAGGCTGAATATAAATAAATAAACATGCTGCTACTATTTTGAATGGGTTTCCCAGAGTTACATGGAAGTCTCTGTATTGACCTGGGAAAGAGCTGCTAGAGCTGACTTATTAAAAATAGCAAAAGTTAATTTATCCTGAGTATAATGTATTTAAAGAACTCTGGTGGTACAGTGCCTAAGCTTTTGTCTGCTAACCAGAAGGTTGGCACTTCGAATCCATCAGCTGGAAGATGAGGCAGTCTACTTCTGTAAAGATTTACTGCCTTGGAAACCCAATGGTGGTTGCTATGAGTTGGAATTGACTTATGGCAGTGGGTAGGAGCTCTGGTAGCATAGTGCCTAAGGCACTTGACTGCTAACCAGAAGTCTGGTGGTTCAAACCCACCAGCCACTTCTCAGAAGGAAGGTTGGGCAATCTACTTCCATAGTGATACCGCCTCAGAAACCCAAGGAGGGGTCACTATGAGTGAGGTTAAACTCAACAGCACATAACAGCAACATTTAAGAAGGCAGGGACATTAGTTATACTTCTAGAAACATTTGTCAGAAATGATTTGTGGGGGTGGCAGAAATTGTTTAGGAACAACAATAAGCTTAAGTTATTGAAGGTTCATTCAGGTGGAACTTCTCATTCTTCGGTTATGATAATTATTGTAGTGTTTTGTTATGCCTTTACTGTTTGAAGAAGTGTGATATTTGAAGGAAAATATCTTGCATTCAAAATATTCCTGAATATAAGGAAGAGCTACTTAGATTTATTGAGTTGTTGAGTGCATGTACTTTATATAACATCTTTTCTTTCAAATTAGTAACCTTTTGGTGCTTATTATCTTTATACATTAGGGATTATTATTTTTTTGCTTATCTACTATGATTTATTTTAAATTGGGAATTTAAAAGACACTTTATTGTGATTTGGGTGAAAGTTTACAGAGCAAATTCATTTTCCATACTGCCGTTCTTACACATTTTGTCTCATGACATTGACTGCAGTTCCCCACAGTGTAACAGCTCTCTTCCCACTTCCTCCCTGTAGTTACCCTTCCCTGTGTCCTTCCCTCCCATGCACTTTCACCCCTCCTCCCAGCTGTCTCTCCATGCAAACACTATCCTGTTCTCCCAGGATTGATCCCTCCAAGGAGCGTCTTATCTGATGTAAATGTTCACCCTATATGCCTGTCTGTTGTTTGGTTAGAAGCCACAGGAGTGAGTTCAGTTTCAGACCTGAAGGGTGACTAACTAGGGGTCATGGTCTCAGGGATCTCACCGGGCTCTACCAGACCAGCAATCCTAGTCTAAAATTGGGAATCCTTTGAATCTAGTATAAGCAATAGAATATTTGAATATATTTCAGTGGCAAAACCACATTCTTTTGTTGTGACCCATGCTCAAAGTAATGGAAGATACACTATACACTGACTCACAGGTGTTCTGACCAGAATGGAATGTAGGCTTGTTCTTGAATATAATTGGGCTAGTTTGTATCTGAGACTGATATATTTTAAGGGGGGGAGGGGTAATTATCACACACATGAATGTGTGTAATAAATATGATTCCTTTTGCGTTTGTGTTAAAAACTCTATTTAAACACACTTACTTAGAGGATAGATGCCTTATGTTTTGTTAGGCATTTGGTTCATAAACTGCTCTTTTATTGTCACAGCATTTAAATTCAGTATCACTTTTTTTTTTTTTTTTAGTTTTATTGTGATTTGGGTGAAAGTTTACAGAGCAAATTCATCTTCCATGTAGCAGTTCACATACACTTTGTCTCATGACATTGACTGCAATCTCCCACAATGCAGCAGCTCTCCTCCTACTTCCTCCCCATAGCCACCTCTTCCCTGTGTCCTTCCCTCCCATGCACTCCTGGCCCACAAGCTGTCTCCCTGAATATAATTTCTTTTAATGAACTTTATATCAGAATTCATTTTTAAGAAGTGTAGAGAGTTGTGCCTTGTTTGGAATTTAGATCATTCTTCTTTTGCATACCCAGCCAAACCAAACCAAACTCACTCCGGTGAGTCAGACTCAATAGCGATCCCTCCTTGGGTTTCTGAGGCGGTATCACTACAGAAGTAGATTGCCCAACCTTCCTTCCAAGGAGTGGCTGGTAGGTTTGAACTGCTAGCCTTCTGGTTAGCAGTCAGATGCCTTAGGCACTGCGCTACCAGAGCTCCCTTGCATACCAAAAGATATTTTATAAAAATATTTGTAATCTATTTTAATTACAGAAATAAAAAGCAAGTCAAATAGAGTGTATGTAATTCCTCAGTCTGCCAAAAAACAAACAAACAAAACTCAATTGTTAACAAGTTGATTCTGACTCATAGTGACCCTATTGGACAGAGTAGAACTGTCCTCTAGGATTTCTATGGCTGCTAACCAAATGTTCTGTGGTTGGACCCTTACCATCTGCCTGGCAGGACAAAGTTGAGGCAGTCTACAACTGTAAAGATTTACAGGCTTGGAAACCCTATGAGGCAGTTTTTCCTCTGCTCTAAAGAGACTGTGAGTCTTAATAGATTCTACGGCAGTGAGAATCTTTACAGAAGCAATCAGCCACATCATTCTCCTGGGAAGAGCGGCTGGTGGGTTCAAACTGCTGACCTTTAGTTTAGCTGTTGAACACTTAACCGCTGGGTCACCAGGACTCTTTCCTCAGCCTGCACGTATCTGTGTTTGCAGGGAGGGTATAAACTCCCAGTCATCTGCATCCCTCCTTTAGTTGTGTACATTTGAAAGAGAGTGAATTACAGGTCTTGAGTTAAGTAGCCCTTGTGGTACAGTGATTGAAGCAGTTGACCTGCTAACCAAAAGGTCTGTGGTTCAAACCCACAGGTTGCTCCATCTGAAAAAGATGTGGTAGTCTGCTTCAGCAGTTCTACTCTGTCCTATAGGATCTCTAAGTCTGAAGCGATTCCACGACAGTGGGTTTGGTTTTTGGTTTGATGTTTGTGTTATCACAAAAATTCAAATGGGAAGATCAGTTGACTTAGGGTAAGAAAAGAGGAGTATTCATGATTTTAGGGAATAGCTAAAATTTCAACTTAAAAATATTTTATTTTGATATTTAATTATATCAAACAAAGATTGTTAATTTTTATTTATCTTTTAGGAAATGTCTTATGCTTTTAAGCGACTATTATAGTAGTTACTATATACCACTGTCCCATATCTTAGTGGCCATGTTAGTTTTTTTTTTTAATTTTTATTTTTGTGGTGAAAATACATGCAGCAAAACATACACCAATTGAACAATTTCTACATGCGTAATTTAATGACACTGATTATATTCTGCAATGAATCATACTATCCTTTTCCAAATTTTTTACTACTGTTAACGTAAACTCAGTGCTTCTTCATAAGCCAAAATTCCTCCTTTCCTCCTTTTTCCCACCGGTGGTAACCACTATAATCTTTGATTTCTATATATTTGCTTATTTCATGTAAGTGAAATCACATAGTATGTCTTTCTGCTACCGATTTATTTCCCTCAGCATGATTTCTCAAGGTTCATTCATGTTGTGGCATGCATCAATCATGACTTCATTTCTCTTTATGGCTGAGTAATATTCCATTGTGTATATCTATCTATCTATCTATCTATCTATATACTTATATACTACCTTTTGTTTATCCATTCATTTATTGCTGGATATTTCTATTATTTCCCCTTTTGACTGTTGTGAACAGTGCTGCAGTGAACATTGGTGTACAGGTTTGTTTGCATTTCTGCCTTCATTTCTTCTAGATATATACCTAGGAGTGGAATTGCTGAGTCATATGATAGTTCTATGTTCAATTTTTTTTTTCTTTTTAATATTTCATTGTGTTTTAGGTGAAGGTTAACACAACAGATAGATTCTCATTCAACAGCATATATAAATATTGTTCTGTGACATTGGTTACAATCCCTGTAATGTGTCAGCACTCTAACCATTTCCACCTTGCCTTCCCGTTTTTATCCATCCAGTTTCCCTCCCCCTCATTGCCTTCTCATCTCATTTGGTCTCATATAGTTGATTGTTTAAAGGAGCATATTACTCATGGGTGTTATTGTTTATTTTAAAAGCCAATCTGTTATTTGGCTGAAAGGTGACTTCTGGGAGGGGTTTCAGTTCCAGGTTAAAAGGGTATCTTAGGGGGATAGTCTTAGGGGTTCTTCTGGTCTCTATCAGTCCAGTAAATCTGACCTTTTTTGAATTTGAGTTTTTTTCTTGCATTTTTCTCTCATTCTTACCAGGACTTTCTATTGTGTCTTTGGTCAGAACTGTCAGTAGTGGTAGGCAGGTACCTTCTAGTTCTTCTGGTCTTAGGCTATAAGGGACTGTGGTTTGTATAGGCCGTTAGTCCTATGGACTTATTTCTTCTTTCTTTACTCTTTGGTTTCCTTCACTCTTCTTTGCTCCAGATGGGAGGAGACCAATAGTTGGATCTTAGATAGCTGCTTGCAAGCTTTTAAGACCCCAGATGCTACTCACCAAACTAGGATGTAGAATGTTATCATTATGAACTAAGTTCTTCTAATTGACCTAGTTGTCCCATGAGACTATGATCTTGAGCATTCAACCGCAGTAAATCAATCACACGAGGTGTTTGGGTATGTCTAGGAAGTATCCATAACTGTGCTCTCTATGTGCTTTATTGTATACATAAATATGTATGTGGCACATAAAATGTGTATATACATATACCCACAAATATACCCATGTATGCATGTGCATGTATTCCTATATGCCTTCCCAAACCCATATAGCATAAATATCTACATATGTACCACACATTTTTTTGCTTATTATTACTGTTGTTGCAAAACCGTGTATAACGTTTACCATAGTTGTCCTTTGTTCTTCTGTGCCTTTCACTGTCTCCATTTACCTTGGTGATGTTGTGCTGACTTCCTCCATATTGTGTTTTCTTTTTCCATCACCAGACTTAACATGTGTCTACAATCTAGTAAGTGATTCTCCCTCCATCAAAGAACTTTGTTTTGTATGTTTCGTTCTTAACATTTTATAAAAGTGATACTAACTCACTGCTGTTGAGTTGGAGCCCACTCCTAGCGACCCCTTGTTGGGTTTCTGAGGTGGTGTCACTACGGAAGTAGATTGCCCAGCCTTTCTTCTGAGGAGTGGCTGATGGGTTTGAACCACCAGCCTTGTGGTTTAGTGGTCAGATGCCTTAGGTACTAGGCCACCAGAGCTCCCATAAAAGTGATATCATACAATATTTGTCCTTTTGTGTTTGATTAATTTCCTTCAGCATAATGTCCTCCAAATTCATCGATGTTAGAAAATGTTTCACGGACTCACCATTATTCTTTATTATTGCATATTATTCCATCCTACGTGTGAATAATGCGTTCTGTTTATCTGTTTGTCTGCTAATGGACACTTAGGTTGTTTCCATCCTTTGGCTGTTATGAATAATGCTACAGTGAACATGAGTGTGCGTATGTCTATTTGTGTCACTACTGTTAATATCTCTAGGATATTTACCTAAGAGTGGGAGTGCTAGATCATAAAGTATTTCTATTTCTAGCTTTTTGATGAAGTGGCATATTGTTTTCCATAGTGATTATACCATTTTACAATCCTACCAGGAGTGTATAAGAGTTCCAGTCTCCCTACAAAATCCCCAACATTTGTTTTCTGTTTTTGTGTTGTTGAGGTGTTGAAATTTTCTATGTATTTTAGATATTAGGCCCTTGTCAAATATATTGTTGCCAATTTTTTTCCAAGTCTGTAGGTTCTCTTTTTACTCTTTTTTTTTTTTTTTAACTTTTCTCATGGTCGTCTTTGGGGTCATGGAGGAATCTTCAGTGACTTCATGGATTGTCTGGGGCTGGATTGCCTATGAGGGCTTTATTCACATACCTGGTGCTTGCTGCTGCTGCTGCCAGATGGCTTAGGAGGTTAACTTGGGCTTCTTTTCATGGTGGCAGCATTCTAAGAGGGAAAGAGCAGAAGCAGCAAGATCTCTTGAGGTATAGGATTGGAAGTCACTGAGTTTCATGTCTGCCACATTTCATTGGTCAAAGCAAATCAAAAGCCTAATCTGTATTCAGAGGTGGGCAAATAGGTTCCATCTCTTAATGGCGAAGCAGCAAGGACTTCTGGCCATTGTAAATTTTCTACAACTAATTGTATGCATTTTATTCTACCTTGAATGTTCATATTCTATATGTAATAATTTTTACTTTAGCATGCTCATTTGATGTATCTTGCCTTAATTTCTTTTTTTTAATTTTTATTGTGATTTGAGTTAAATTGTACAGAGCAAATTCTTTTTCTATACAGTAGTTCATACGTATTTTGTTTCATGACATTGACTACCATTCCCCACAATGTAACAGCTTTCTTCCTACTTCTCTCCTGTTGTTACCTCTTCCCTGTGTCCTTCTTTCCTATGCATTCCTGCCTTGAGCTATCTCCCTGCCCAAATATTACCCTTCTGTTCTCCCACAATTGGTCATTCTAATGAGTATATCTACCTGATGTAAATGTTTACCCTATGTGCCTATCTGTTGTTTGGCTGGAAGCTGTGGGAGTGAGTTCATTACCAGACCCAAAGGGTGGGTAACTAGGGGCCATAGTCTCGGGGATCTCATCAGATTCTGTCATACCAGTAAACCTGGTCTTTTTAATTATTTATTTATTTTTTTATGATTTTGAGTTTTGTTCCACCTTTCTCTCCCCCTCCATCCAGGATCTCCTACACTGACCATTTCTAAGCAGTTGACAATGGTAGCTGGGCATCATCTAGTTCTTCTGGTCTCATGGTCATACAGGCTGAGGTTTGCGTAGTCCACTAGTCCCTTGGACTAATTGGTTCTGTGTGTCTTTGGTTTTCTTCATTCTTCTTTGCTCTGACTAGGAGAGACTCATTGTTGTATCTATATGGCCACTTGCAAGCTTTTAAGAACTCAGTTGCTACTCACCAAAGTAGGATGTAGAACAATGTTTATGTGTACTGTGTTATGCCAATTGAGCTTGATGTCTCCTGCAACCATGGTCCTAAGCCCACAGGTCCAGCTACTCACTTCCTCAGGGTGGTTGGCTGTGTCTAAGAAGTTATCATAAGTTTGCCCCTTGTCTGCTTTCTATACATATGGACATTCTTACAGCACATATATTCCCTTTTGCCTAGACATACCTGATCATTCAACCTGTCTACCTATGTATCCACCCATAGATTAATGTTTGTTATCAATGATAACGCAGTATTGTGTATGTAAATCTTTGCTTCTGACCATTTTAAATTTTCTACAGCTAAGTTTACACATTTTATTCCACCTTGAATGTTCATATTCTATCTGTAATAATTTTTGTATTACCATGCTCATTTGATGTATCTTAGTTTAATTTCTAGGAATTTCACTTTCAACATGTATTTGACTCTTTATCCTACGTGATTAGTGATTTTAGATGATATTTGAAATTATACGAATCTCTGACTAAATTTGTGTTTTAACACTCTGATGTATGTAGAAATTACTTGAACGAACACGTGCCAGACGAGAGAATCTTCAGAAGAAAATGGCGGCGAGGCCAACGCCTACAGCGAGGTCTGTGACTCATGAGAGGCCCACACCTGCAGCAAGGTCTATGACTCATGCTAAGAGAATTCGAGAGCCGCTTTCAGAAGCAAGCAACCAGCCACCCCTATCTGGTGGTGAAGGTAAAAGACCTTGTGGGGGAAAGTAAAATCTGCTTTGTTAAAAAAAATTTTTTTGAGATGCCACATTTTGTTAGACATACAGGAAAACCTAGATCTCTGGGAGACAAATGTGGCAGCCTCTGGAGGAAAGGTCAGCCTTCTATTCTATTTCAGGGTTATTGTATTATACTAAAAGGAACTCTGGTGGTACAATCGTTAAAGCATTCACCCTTCAAATTGACAGTTTGAACCCACCAGCCACTCTGCAGCAGAAAGATGAGGCAGTCTGCTTCTATAAAGATTTAGACTTAGAAACCCTATCGGGCAGCTTTGTCCTAAAGGGTTGCTATGAGTCAGATCAACTTGAAGGCAGTGAGTTTATATTAAAAAGGAGCCTGGTGGTGGTGTTTCTAAAGTATTTAATTGTGAACCAAAAGTCAGCTGTTTGAATCCATCAGCTGCTCTGCAGGAGAAAGATATGGCAATCTGCTTCTGCATATGGCCTTGGAAACCTATGGGGAAGTTTGACCCAGTCCTATAGGGTCTCTCTGAGTTGGAATTGACCTGACAACAGTGGGTTTGGGGTATATTATATTAGGCCTGTCTAAGGTGCTCTGGTGGCACAGTGGTTAAGGAATTCAGCTACTAACCAAAAGCTCAGCCGTTCGAACCTACTAGCTGCTCCATGGGAGAAAGATGAGGCTGTCTGCTTCTATAAAGATATAGCTTTGGAAACCCTATGGGGCATTTCTACTCTGTCCTAAAGGGTCACTGTGAGTCAGAATTGACTCGATAGCAGTGGCTTAATGCCTATCTGTCCAGGATAGAGTTTCTTCTAGTAGATAGTTCAAATGAATTGATTGAGGAAACTTTATTTTCAGATTTTATCTTTAAAATCCCCAAGGGAAGAGGAATAAAGGAGCAGGGTAACTCTTGTACTGGCAGTGATGTGTGCAGCAATAGCTGACCGCCAAGTTCAGAAGGTGTTTCTGGCATGGACAGATCACCTTGCGAGTGCTTGAAATTTAATGAACCTTTTCATCCTCTTTCTACTGGACCAACTCTTTAGATCTTGAGGTGAAGTTTAGGTTGTCAATCTTTAGAACTGGTGGAATTAAACAAAAACACACACACACCTGCCCAAAAAAACAGACTCAAGCAAGCTTCCCTGGAATCTTCTCTTATTCTTTCCTAAATCCTGGCATCTCAGCCAGTGTCATCTAGCTGCTTTAATGTTTTCCTGGGGTGTAGAATAGTCTGGAGATAATACTCTTTTTCATATAACTTTAAAATACTTCCATATAGAAAAAAAATGATAGAGGTGAAACCATTATTTCAAAAAAGCAAGGAAAGGTCATGGGGTTGGCTCACAATTATTTTGGGAGCTAACCATAAAAAGAGAACATATTTTCATATATTTGTACATATTGAAGGAGAGAAGGAAATACATTACACGTATAGTATTCACCCAGGAAAACAGAGGCCTGGCTCTAGTCCTGGACCTTCACGCATTTTCACTATGACACAGGCTTGTTCAAACTAGTAGCTGGAATTGTTTTGATGCTTAAAAGGAAGTATTTACTGTTTTTAAAAGAACTGTAAACTGGAACAATTTTGTATTTCCAGGTGGTACTACGTGTTATAATATGAACAGTTACAAAAGATGATTAGAACGTAAATGAGTTGTGGAAGATTAGAAAGTTTCATGATGTATATTTAGTTAAGTTAATGTGGATGAAGGCAACTGTGACTTTCTACTAATATTACTCTGGTGCTCTCTGAACAAGAATACCTGATTGGACAGCCAGTGAAACTGACCTCATGAAATTTATTTTTTTTATTATTTTTAATATTATTTTCCAGGTGATATTTTGAAACTCATTCCTGGGTAGAAATGATATGCCTTATGTTCAGATAGCTCTTTTCTATTTTAGGAATTTTCACTGATTTTATTGTTCATAGAAAATTAAAATGTGAACTGTTGTTAAACTTTTGCATTGATGAATTTGTTTGGTATTGACCAGATAATTCAGTTGATTATTCTGTTCTTTTTCCTAAACCTCAGTTGCCTTTCTACCTTTGCTCAATTGTTACTGTCCATAAACAACTGAAAACCTAATTTCTACACTTAGCTTATGACTTTAGGCAGATAACTTAATTTCTCTGGGCCTGATTTTTCTTACCTTAAAATTAAAATGAGGTAATTGGGTTTCATGATCTTTAAAACTTCTTAGAACATTTGCTCACTCTAGTATATGTGCAATTTTTATTTCTTGTTGTCTTAAGAAGATTATGCATACATATACATATATTATGTATACATAAAGTGTTTTATGTACGTCTTAGGAATATTATTTGAATTTATATCCATTCATGCTTTTTTAAGTCCATAAATTATATTTCCTTAAAAAGAAATCTGGCATATCAGATTTCTAAGTTACTGAGAGAAGTAGGATTTTACATATTTATTGTTGTAAGTAAAATCATAGACAGGGATAAAGAAACATGTTAGCAGTGTTTAATTAATTTGTTATGTACCTGCTGCAAATTTTTCATGAACACTGTGAGAAATTACAGAATTTCGAATGTCTTTTTTTGGTTCTTTGTAATCTAGAGAAATCTTGTACAAAACCGTCACCATCAAAAAAACGCTGTTCTGACAACACTACAGAAGCAGTTTCTAATTTGGAAAATAAACAACCGGTTGAGTCAGTTTCTGCAAAATCTGCTGCTGTCACTGATCCTGTGGGTGTGCCATCATCACAGCTGGATGCAAAGAGAGGCTTGAACTCAAAATTGGAAGGAACTGTAGCCTCTTCAGTTAAAACACGTATGCAGAAACTTGCAGAGCAACGGCGCCATTGGGAAAACACTGATATGACAGGTATAAATCATATGGGTAGGATGGGCCATAAATCTATGTAATTAAAATTCTGCTTGGTATATTAAAAACTTTATCAGTTAACAAATAAGAAGTAAACAATTTTGTTTTATCTATGTCCTGAGTCTCCTCTGCTTGCAAATGGTTTTTGTACCATTAGTATGTTTATAAATTGATTGTGTTTCCATTGAAGTAGATGATGATGAGGTTCCTAGACTAGTTCACAAAAGCTTAATCCTATAACTAGACTACCTTGTATTTGCAATAAAAAATAGTAGAGAACAAACTATACTCTCAGCATTATTAGCATTGCTGACCCTCAGCTATATATTCAAGAAATTCTATTTTGTGGATTCATTAATTAAAATAAACTTGTGCCTAAAATATACAAAAACTGGTTCAGCAGGGAGAGAGGAGACTTCAAAAAACTGTTATTGATTGAGCACCTGCAAGGTATTTTATTTTGCTAAGGTGCTAGGAGATGAATGAAATGGCCTGATACTTGCCTTTCATGAGCCCATAATCTGAGGAACCGAAGAAGTAAACCAACAGCTATGCAACAGGGCTATTTGTGCTATAATAAATTTTACTTATCACCTCCTTTGTTCCAAAAAATCCCTTGAGATGACACCTATATTACAAAACAAGAAAAATAAGGAAATCCGGGTGAAGTGAAAATATGAGAAGAAAAACAAAGAAGCTAAAGATAAAGTTAGTTTATTAAATACAGGGCTTAAGGTCCTACTCACTTGCTAGAGATGAGTCTTAACTTCAGAGGAGCCTATGCAAACAGGTGAAATGCTCTGTTACATGATTAATGTTAATAAGATAGTAGCACAACTTTTTTGGGGCACTAAGACCTGAAAGAACTTTCTTCCCTTCAAAGGTGACTTTGTTAGAGCTTGTAAACATCTGACATTTCCCAAGGTAGGCAGGTGGCCTGGCTCCAAGCACAGTTCAGTACAAGGAGTTGTAAAGTGGCCAGCACAGTGCGTAGAAGGCTCGGTTACTGCAGAGAGCTCCTAAAGCTGTGGCTCTGAGCCCAGCTGCTGCACCTCAGACTCCCTTAGGCCACGGGACTGGGAACTCAGGATTGCAGTGGAACTCCCAACTGTGGGGTTTTATTTTTTAAAAACTCTCTAGATAATTATGAAGCAAAGCCAGAATTGAGAACCACTGATCTGAAAAAATGGATGGCCTACGTATTTCAGGAAGTCTTCCATAACTGAAATTTTGATAAGTGTTGGACAACAGAGAGTTTATGATTATGCTTTTTCACAGTGATGATGATAGTCTCAAGAGCAAATACTTATTATGTAAGGTGCTAGGCATTCTCTGTGTTTTTTGGTTCTCATATTCAAAAACCAAACTTACTGCCGTGGAGTCGGATCCAATTCTTAGCGACCCCTCATTGGGTTTCTGAGGCGGTATCTCTATGGAAATAGATTGCACAATCTTCTTTCATGTTATACTCATATATATATATGAGCTGAGCTTTGGTAGCATAGTGCCTAAGGCACTTGACTGCTAACCAGAGGGCTGACAGTTCAAATCCACCAGCCATTCCTCGGAAGGAAAGAGGAAGGTTGGGCAATCTACTTCCGTAGTGAAACTGCCTCGGAAACCCAAGGAAGGGTCGCTGAGTCGGGTCCAACTCGACGGCACATAACAATAACAATATATATATATATGTATATATATATATGTAAACCCACTACTGTGGATTTGGACATAGCGACCCCTCCTTGGTTTCCAAGGCAGTATTGCCCAACCTCCTTCCTTCTGAGGAGTGGCTGGTGGCTTTGAACTGCCAGCCTTCTGGTTAGCAGTCAAATGCCTTAGGCAGTATGCCACCAGAGCTCTTTATATATATATGTATATATATATGACATATATTCCAAGATATATATTTCTTAGCGGTTTGGCCGTTATGTAATGATAGAATCATCCCCCATGACGTGATCTGATATGATCAGCCAATTAGTTGTAAGTGTATTAGGGTGGGATGCAACATCCTTTCTCAGGTCAGAGCCCTGCTCCATTATAAGGGGAATTTCCCCAGGTTGTGGCCTGCATCTTTTATCTTACAAAAGAAAAAAGGAGAAGTGAGCAGAGAAAGAGAGACCTCAGTACCACCAAGAAAGAAGAGCTGGAAGTGCAGTGCATCCTTTGGATCCAGGTCCCTGTGCTGTGAACCTCCGAGACCCAGGGAAAGATTGATGTTAAGACACATGGAGATCTCCAAGGAACACCAGGCCCACAGATACAGAAAGGAAACAAGGCCCTTCCCCAAGAGCCAGCAGAGAGAGAAAGCCTTCCCCTAAAGCTGCCTGAATTTAGATTTCTAGCCTCCTAAACTGAGAGCATAAATTTGTTTGTAAAAGCCATCCATTTGTGCTATTTCAGTTGTAGTAGCACTAGGTAACTAAGGCGCTGAGGTCCAGAGAGTCTAAGAAACCTGCCTACAGTCAGCCAGCTAAAATTCAAACCGTAATAGTTTTACCCTAGGACTTCTACTCTTATTCACTGTGGTCTATGCCTTTTTGGCTTGCAACAGGATACAGATATTCTATTGTCAATTAATATATAATCACTTTAGTGGAGGGTGGCTGGGCTACTGTGTTTCTTTATAAAGCCTGAGGAGGCAACTAGAAAATGTTCCTGTATAGAAGGATATCCCATTTATGTTTCAGAAGAAATATTACCATCACAGGAGTGAAGATTTTCCTTTAAAAAAATAAAAATTAAGTTGTAGTTTAACCCATGGTCAGAAGAATAACCAAGTCCCTAAACATTCTAGTGTAGAAAGCATTGCAGCAGTGAGTTTGAACATTTTGTAAGTAAATGTTAACTAATGCCTGCCTCAACCTTGAACACTTGTGACTAAAGCATTTGTAATAAATGGTTTGGTTAATGCTAAACAAGACTGGCTATAAACCAGTTAAAACTTTGAGAAATTACACTAAAATATAATTTATCTGAGTAAGTTTTTTCTGACAGGAAATAGAAGAGTTAGAGGTTTATTAAGACCATTCCTAGAACATGCCAACAAAACTGTCATCTGCTTAAAGGAGACTTCTTGTTCTAAGGACAATGATATGACATGCAAAAGGGTATTATGAAGAGGGGTGTGGTCAGGGAAGCTTTTCTAGGTAGAAGCAGTTAAGCTGACCTTGAAGAGCAGCTGGCTTCAGACGGTGGAGATGTTGATGTTGATGCCAGTTCAGACAGCCAGAAGTAATGGCATGTGTAAAAAGCACAGAGGTAACAAGAACATAGTGTGTGTATTCTGGTATACAGTACATGTAGTGGAAAAGCAAGAGATAAGTGTGAAGAAAGCAGCAGAGTTCAGATCACTGGAATTTAACCAGAAGGTAATGGGGATGTACTGGGAGAGTTTAAGCAGGCAGGCAAGCATTTTAGGAAGATCAGAGTTGAGCTGTTGGGCAGGGTAAAGATGAAAACCAGAAAGA
Source organism: Orycteropus afer afer (assembly GCF_000298275.1). Taxonomy (NCBI): domain Eukaryota; kingdom Metazoa; phylum Chordata; class Mammalia; order Tubulidentata; family Orycteropodidae; genus Orycteropus; species Orycteropus afer. The sequence continues at coordinate 4,122,776 of NW_006921850.1, read as the reverse complement.
CCAGTTAGAAGGCTAGTGTTATCATCTAGGTACACAATGATAAAGGCCTGTGAAAGTGAATAGGAGAAGCTGGATTTAAGACATGTAGGAGAAAAAATTGATAGGACTTGATTATTAGATCCTAGAGGATAAGGCAAAAGGAAGAATATGCAAGATTTTGGGCCTGAATGGGTAATTGGTGATGCCATTGACTAAGCTGAAAAGGAATATGTTTTGGGCAATTTCAACTTCAAATATGTTATTAGGGGTGTCTGTGTGATGGTCGGAAGGAGCCCTCGTGGCACAATGGGTAAAGTGCTTGGCTGCTAACCAAAAGGTTGGCAGTTCAAACCCACTAGCTGCTTCATGGAAAAAGGTGTAGCAGTCTGCTTCTGTAAAGATTACAGCTTTGGAAACTCCATGATGCTGTTCTACTCTGTCCTATAAAGTTGCTGAGTTGGAGTTGACTCCACGGTGATGAGTTTGGTCTTTGGTTGGTGTGATAATCTAGTGGAGGTTATTTAGTCAGTAGTTAGAAGGACACGGTGAAGATTTGTCCATGAAGACAGGAAGGACAAGGAGAGAATGAGATTACAAATGCAAAGGGAGTGAGATGTCTTAGGCCAAAAAAATACAAGCGTGAGAAGTGAGTGTTGACATGTAGACAACAGAAAAACCAGCTTCAGGGCAGGGTGTTGCAGAAGGCCCATGGAAGCAGGCTGAGTAATGAGCGAATATTGTACAAGGAAAGAGGGGCAGTAGCTAAAAGGAGTATATTGATGACAGAATGTATATTTTTATATTTAGAATGAGAGGGACTTGTACAAAAGAAAAAATTCTCTTACAGAGACGGGGTGGGGGTGTTATTTGGAACAAGAAAATTTTGGAGAGAGTAGAGTTGAAAATCAGAGGCCTAAGTCTTAGACAGAAGGAGAAATACCTCTTATACTGAGTCAGTTTGTGCAATGGAAAGTGCCATGGTCTTGAATTCCCTGTATACTCTTTATGCTTACGGGCCTTTATCAATTAAGTATTCATGATATAGTGATTTATCTTCAAATTAACTGTGCAGAAAAACATTTGATTTAATCTATCCCTGCATTTCCAGTATAGTAGCCACTAGTTATATGTGGCTGCTTAAATTTAAAGTAATTAAAATTAAATTCAATTAAGTCTTTCAGTCATCTTAGCCACTAGCTACCTGTGGCTTAGTGGTTACTGGATTGGACGACACAGATATAGAATAGCACCATCATCACAGAAAATTCTATTGTACAGCACTGGTCTAATCTTTTTATTATTATTATTATTATAAAATGCTCTTGTGAAATACATGATTATACAACATTATAGCACCATGAATTAATTCTACCAGTCCATTTAGTCCTTGTCTTGTTACGGGGTTCTACACCAACAACTCCCTTATAAGTCAGTTCAGAAGTAAGTCGAATACCTCTTTTTTTTTTTTAGTTTCCATTATTATTGGCTTTTTATTATAACTGTCTTTATAAATCTGATCTTTTTTTGTCTTTGGGGTTGGAAACATTACATGTAAACTTACAGTTATAATTTTAACACATTCATACATAAAAAATACACAAATAATAAAAATTTTCTCTGGCAATGAAAAAGAGTTAGTCAATGCTAGCACTTTTTCAATTGTGGAATAACTCCAACTGTGGAAGGTTGTGGATCATGTGGATTATCCCTGGAAATGGGGATGGCATTTTTAGTTAGATAATCAGTGAGAATTGTCTACATGGTCCTTTTCTTTTTTTCTTTATATGTTTCATGGTAAATCTCACTGTTTCCTGAATCTGCCTATGGACTTCAAATCAAACAGCATTTGAGTTCTTGTTTTCAAGCAACTGAAACTCCTGATTTAGTTTAGAAAAAACTCTACCTCATCCTTTCACTGTAAATTTTTTCATAACCTCTCTCCTTCCTCTTCCTCATTATTTCTTCTTCAGCGTTTCTTTGCTCTTAAGAATCCATGTCATGGTCTGTCAGTTTCCCTTCTTTGTGATCTATGAGCTCCTCTGCATTGGTGACATGAGGTTCTGAATTCAGCGTTCTTGCCATAAAAACGATTTTCTCACCAATCTCTTCCATCACATTATTTTGATCAAATGTTTGGAGCATGTTCACATAACTCAGCAATGTTTTCTAAATTTCCTGAATGCATTTTCCTGTAACTTCCTCCCAGAATATTTAATGTTCCAGATACACTGAAGCATATTATAATTCTAGAAATTGTGTTATGTTACCACATCTCCATCTATTGCAGCTATTGCCTGAGCAAACAGTCTGAGGCAGTATGCCTTGAAAAGTGATGGTTATACCTGGATCCATATGCTGAAGCACAACTCTCACATTTGGAGGTAGATACACCACTTTCAAGGAGCTCTGGTAGCATAATGCCTGAGGCACTTGACTACTAACCAGAAGGCTGACGGTTCAAACCCACCAGCCACTCCTTGGAAGGAAGGTTGGGCAATCTACTTCTGTAGTGATACCGCCTCGGAAACCCAAGGAGGGGTCGCTATAAGTCTAGTCCGACTCAACGGCATATAACAACACACTACTTTCATATCATTTTTTTAAAAAATATAATTTTGTTTATTTTGTTATTGTTGAGAATATATACAGCAAAATATACACCAATTCAACAGTTTCTACATGTACCATTTGTTATCATTGTGAGAGGCCAGAATTGGTTCCAACTCATAGCCATTCTATGTACAACTGAACAAAACTGCCCACTCCTGTGCCATCCTCATAGTTGTTGCTATGCTTGAGCCTATTGTTGCAGTCACTGTGTGAATCCTTCTGTTGAGGGTCTTCCTTTTTTATCTGCAACCATTTGCTTTATCAAATACAATGTCTTTATCTAGGGACTGGCTCCTCCTGACAGCATGACTGAAGTACGAGAGACACACTTCTAAGGAGCATTCCACCTGTACTTCATCAGATCTGTCTTGGATGGAGTACAGCCTGAATGTACCATTTAGTGATAATGATTACATTCTTCAAGTTGTGCAACTGTTCTCACCCTCCTTTTCTGAGTTATTCCTTCCCCATTAACATAAACTCACTGCCCCTTAAGGTTCTATCTGATCTTTTGAGTTGCTGTTGTCAATTTGACCCCATATAGATAGTTCTTAAAAGAGTATAATGCTCAAGGCAGACATTTTTTACTACTTAACTGACACTGTTGTTTGGTTTTAAGAAGACTTCTGGGGATGTTTTTGGTTTAAAGTTTAAAGATTACCTCAGGGTAATGGTTTCAGGGTTTCAGCCAACCTTCATGGTACCAGGAAGTCTGGCGTTCATGAGAATTTAAAATCTATTCTTCAGTTTTCTTTTTCTGATCAGGATTCGTCTGTGAAATCTTTGATCAAAATGTTCAGTAATGGTGGCCACACACCATCCAGTTCTTCTGGTCTCGTCACAAAAGAGGCATTTGTTCATGGAGGCAATTAGTCACACATTCAATATCCTCCTCCCATTCCTGACATTCTTTCCTCTGTTGTCCCAGGTTCATAGAGACCAATTATTGTGCCTTGGATGGCTCCTTGCAAGATTTAAGACCTCAGGTACTATGCATCAAACTAGGAAGCAGAACAGAAGCACTAAACACATTATTAGGCCGGTTAATTGGGATTTCTTATGAAGCCATGTCCCTTAACCTCCAAACCAAGAAACCAAATCCCAAGGGATTTTTAGTTGTATGTAAGCAGACTCAGCAGCTACTCTATGTTGTTATTGTTGTTGTT
>NW_006921850.1:4117018-4118461 GCF_000298275.1 Orycteropus afer afer | reverse complement strand
CTATCCAGGATCTCCTACATAGATCCCCCTTTGAGTGGTTGACAGTGGTAGCTGGGCACCATCTAGTTCTTCTGGTCTCGTAGTCATATAGGCTGAGGATCTTATGGTGTACCAGTCCCTTGGACTAATTGTTTCTGTGTGTCTTTGGTTTTGTTCATTCTTCTTTACTCTGGATGAGGAGAGACCCATCATTGCATCTAGATGCTGCTTGTAAGCTTTTAAGGTCCCAGTCTCTACTCTCCAAAGTAGGATGTGGAACACTGTTTTTGGTACCACACAACTTTTGCCAATTCAGCTTTTTACAGTAATTGGCTGTGCACCCTATACTTAATCAGTGCTCTGTTTCCATCTCTGTTAAGTTCACCCTTTTCCCTTCCCTCCCCTGGTAACCACTAATAAACTTTTTTCTCTATACATTTGCCGTCTCTTTTTATATAAGTGATGTCATACAATATTTGTCCTTTTATGATTGACTCATTTCACTCAGCATAATGTTTTTCATCTCCATCCATATTATAACAGGTATCAAGACTTCATTTTTCTTACTGGCTGAGTAATACTCCATTTTCTTTAATCATTTATCTGTTAAAAGACATTTGTTTCTACCTTTTGGCTATTGTGAATAGTGCTGTAATAGACATGGTATACAACTCTCTTTTTGAGTGTCTGCTTTCAAGTCTTTTGGATACATACCTAGGAGTGGTAGTTCTATTTTTAGTTTCTTGAAGAAATGCCACACAGTTTTCTACAGTGGCTATACCATTTTACATTCCTACAAGGAACGGATGAGTGTTCCCATTTCCACACATCCTCGGCAACATTTGTTATTTTCTGTTTATTTTTTTAATCTTAACCATCTTGTCGTTATTAGGTCACACTGAGTTGCATGCAACTCATGGTGACCCTGTGTACAATAGTATGACACACTGCCTAGTCATGTGCTGTCCTAACAATCATTGCTTTGCTTGAGCCCATTATTGCAGCCACTTTGTCAATACATCTCATTGAAGGTCTTTCCTTTTTTTTGCTGACCCTCTACTTTACCAAGTATGATAACCTTTTCCATGGACTGGTCCCTCCTGACAATATGACCAAAGTATGAGAGACGAAGCCTGGCCATTCTAGCTTCTAAGAAGTGTTCCAGCTGAAATTCTTCCAAGACAGATTTGTTTCTTCTTCTGGCAGTATATTCAATATTCTTTGCCAACACTACAATTCATATGCATCAGCTCTTCTGCAGACTTCCTTATTCATTGTCCAGCTTTCACATGCATATGTTGTTGTTGTTGTTAAGTGCCGTCGAGTCGTTTCCAACTCATAGCGACCCCATGCACAGCAGAAAAAAACACTGCCCGATCCCGCGCCAGCCCCACAATCCCTGCTATACTTGAGCCCATCATTGCAGCCACTGTGTCAGTCCATCTCGTTGAAGGCCTCCCCCTC
>NW_006921850.1:4103982-4115113 GCF_000298275.1 Orycteropus afer afer | reverse complement strand
CTTTTCTTGTCTTTTTAGTGATCTCTTGCTTTCTTCATGGATAATGTTCTTGATATCTTCCCATAATTCATCTGGCTTTCAGTCGTTGGTGTTCAATGCATCAAATCTATTCTCTGATCTTTGTTACTTCCTTTCTTCTGGTAGGTTTAGTCTTAGTTTGCTTTTCCCTTTCTGATACCTGGGGTTGTCAAGTTATGCTGTTGATTTGAGGTCTTCTTTTTTCATGTAGGCATTTATTGCTGTGTGTTTCCCACTGAGTACTATCTTTGCTGCATCCCATAATTTTTGGTATGTTGCACTTTCGTTTTCATTTGACTCTAAGAAATTTGTGATTTCTTCCTTGATCCATTCTTAGTTTAATAGTGTGTTTAATTTTCATATGTTTGTATATTTTCTAGGATTTTTCCTGTTATTGATTTCTAGCTTCACCCAGTTGTGGTCAGATAAAATACTTCGTGTTCTTTCATTGTTGTTGTTGTTATGTACTGTCGAGTCAGACCGACTCATAGTGACCCCTCCTTTGATTTCCAAGGCAGTATCACTACGGAAGTAGATTGCCCAACCTTCTGAGGAGTGGCTGGTGGGTTTGAACTGCCAGCCTTCTGGTTAGCAGTCAAGTGCCTTAGGCACTACCCTACCAGAGCTCCCTTGTATACTTTCAGTCTTTTAAAATTTATCAAGACTTGGCTTTGTTTACTTTCACATCTTGATTCAGATCATCTGCATGAGGAAGATGCCCTGGGGCATTATCAAATAGCAGAATCTTAAAAGGAATGCTCTTTTCAAGAAGGAATAGATGTGTACTTTGGGAATGAAATCATCTAAAAACCAGTTTTCGAATAAACGCAGTCATCAGCCTGGCCTTGGAGTTCCTTCTGCAGTAGCCCAGCATCTTATTTTTGTCAGTGGTTTTGAATGCTTGAGGATTTTCATCATGGTAAAAGAAATTGTTGTAATTTAAATCCAGCAGCATTTCCTTCAAGTAGCAGCATGATTCTGTCTTTAAATACCTTGAAACCAGGCATTGACTTTGCCTCTTTGTGAATATAGGTCTTTTCTGGCATCTTTTTCCAAAACAAGCCTGTGTCATCCATGTTGAAATTCTTCCCTGGTAGATACAAGTCATCTTGTATTGTCTTGTCCAACCTATCCTTGGATTTTTTAACTTCTTCAACATGGGTGCTTCCTGCTTCTCCAGTTACAAGCAGGTTATGCAAACCAAGTCTGCTTTTGAAGCAATGAAACAAGCCCTTGGTGACATTAAAATACCTGCAGTAATCTCCTTGCTGTTCTTTTCAGGTTTTCAAAAAGGTCACATGCTCTTGTTTGATCCTCAGTAAGCTTATAGCAATCTGCTTTGATTTTGTCTTCTGTCCAAGTTATCAATAATTTCTTCATCTTGGAGATTGGCCCTTGCCTATTTTTTGTTAAAACTGTCAATTTTATACCATTTGCTTCTTTAACTGTTTCCAAAATTCTATTCTTATCCTTAAGAACTTTCTAAATAGTTGAATGATACAATCCTTCCTTAAGTTCTATTCCACCAACTTCTTTCCATTTTCTTAAGCCTTAATGATCTTCATCTTTGTATCTATGTCTAGAGCCTGTCTCATCTTTTTTGGATTAGAATTTACAGGGGCATGGCTTATTTTGCTTGATGTATTTATTATAGTGAGTATAAGCAGTCCAGGTATTGCAGTGTAAGAAACTTGAACAGCTTGGTTTCAAATTAATGACGGATACGTTTTCTTTTTACTTTTTTTTTTTTTAAATTGTGATTTGGGTGAAGATTTACAGAGCAAATTCACTTTCCATACAGCAATTCACATACACTGTCTCATGACATTGACCACAGTTTATCACAATGCAACAGCTCCCCTCCCACTTCCTCCCCATAGTTACCTCTTCCCTGTGTCCATCCTGCCCCCTGAGCTGTCTCCCTGTGCATAAGCAGCCCTTCTTTCTCCCATGATTGTTCTCTCCAAGGAGTGTATCTACTTGAGGTAAATGTTTAACTCACATGCCTGTACTTGTTTGGCTGGAAACCATAAGTGTGGGTTCAATTCCACACCTGAAGGGCAGCTAGGGGCCATAGTCTCAGCGGTTATACCAGGCTCTATTGGACCAGCAAACCTGAGAATTTTTTTTTTTTTTTCCAAATGAGTTTTGTTCCACATTGTTCTCCCCCTTTAGCAAGGGTCTCCTACATAGATCCCCTATGATGGATACTTTTGATGGTATGAAACACTGAATAAGATCATGCTATAGGCCCGGACTATAATGAAGTCAGTGTCAGTGTTGTAATAATGAAGCCAGAGTCATAATGCTTCGGGCACATGCATAGTTCAGTTGTCATATGTTGTTGGTGTAGAATATTACCCAGTTTTCTGTTACAACTCCTAATACTGACACCGACTTCATTGTATACCAGACCACAACCTGCTATATGGCAGTGTTTTTAACAGTAGATCATAACATTGAACATTTAGGAATGAACATCTGAGAATTATAACATTAGCAAATTATGTGGTGCAACATTGTATGTAGTAAATATTGCTAAGGATAAGATGTACTGGGGGAAAAAAAAAGAAAAAAAAAACCCAGTCAGTGGTAAATGCAGTTTGTTATAACTTGAATACATTGCAAATCGGGGACTACCTGTATAATGGAAACATATGGTAACTTATAGCATTCATTAGCTATCAAAAAAATTAAAAAATGTAACAAAATGTTTATTTTTTTGGATTTGGATTAAGTGTCATCTGATTTGAGAAGAAATTGTTAAATTTAAACAGGTTGCTAGTTTTATGCAGATGGGAACTTTTTATTGGTTCTTAAACTTATCAACCTCATTTTAGAAGTATGTATGGGGTGATCCTGATAGTATGCATGACTCTAGCTCTTGAACATGGTTTTTGATTCTTTTCTGGAAATATTTTCAGATGATAAACCTGAAAGCTCTCTCTTCTCCTCAATGCCATCAGAAGAAAAGGCTGCCTCCCCTCCCAAACCGCCCCATTCAGATGCCTTGGCAACTCCAGTTGGGAGAAGGGGCCGGCTGGCCAACCTTGCTGCAACTATTTGCTCTTGGGAAGATGATGTAAATCACTCATCTGCAAAGCAAAACAGTGGACAAGAACAGCCTGGTACCACTTGTTTATCCAAATTTTCCTCTGCAAGTGGAGCATCTGCTAGGATCAATAGCAGCAGTGTTAAGCAGGAAGCTACATGCTGTTCCCAAAGGGATGGTGATGCCTCTTTGAATAAAGCCCCATCCTCAAGGGCTGTGGATGCATCTTTGAGTAATGCCTGCATTTCCAGCTCTGTGGTAAGTAAATGAAATTTTGGTCTTTGGAAACCTTTTATTTATTTATTTATTGTTAGGCACAGTAATGTGCATAGGTATATATTTTATAATATGTGTGCAGGTATGTATTTTCTAATATACAAATAGTGTGTTTATATGATTTTTAGAATACTGGCTTTATAGAAAGTGAAAATCTAAGTTTGATACCCTACCCTAGGATAAACTAGCAGTTTACAACTAAAATTACACCAATTTAATGCAAATCCAAAGTATGTAATAATGGAATGATGGAATCTTGGACATTAGGAGGAACACTGAAAATTAATTTCTCCATTAAAATGCTTATGTGTGTGTATAAATATAGGATATTGAATATCTTTAAAAACATATCATAAATGGGTAGCTATTTACCTCCAGGAAGGTAAATTGCCATTGGGTTTCAAGGGTGGGTAGGATACTTTTCATTACATTCCTTTTGAAATGCTTAATTAAAACTTACCTTGTGCATGTGTTACTTTAACTATTTTAAAAAACAATCTTAAAATGATAACAACAATAGAATGCTGTTTTTCTGAGCTTTGCCTTTTAGATGGTATAAATCTGGGCTTTGGAATTAGACCTGCATTCAGTTGCAGCTGTGCCATATAATTGCAAGTGTAGCTTTGGATAAGTTACTTGATCTTGTGAAGCTTTATTTTTCCATCTGTAAAATGGGGAAAGGAGCTCTGGTGATGCTGTGGTTAAAGCATGGGCTGCTAACAAAAAGCTCAGTGATTCAAAACCACCAGCCACTATGTAGGAGAAAGATGAGGCAATCTGCTTCCACAGAGATTTACAGCCTTGGAAATCCTGTGGAGGCAGTTCTACCCTGTCCTTTAGGATCACCGTGAGTTGGAATCGACTGGAAAGCACTGTGTTTGTGCTTTGTTTTTTAAGATGAGGAAAGGTTTATAAGGAATGTTAAATGAGATCACGTACGTAAAGCACTTAGCATAGTCCCAGGCACATGTTGTTAGGTGCCCTCAAGTTGATTCCAGTTTATAAAGGCACCATACGAAAGAGTGGACCTTCCCCCCTAGGGTTTCCTTGGCCGTAATCTTTACAGAAGCAGGTCACCAGGTCTTTATCCTATGGAGTCTCTGGGTGGGTTTGAGCTGCCAACTTTTCCATTAGCAGCCGAGCTAATTTATTATAATAAGTCATCAAGTACTCACTACTCTTATGTTAAATTGATTTTTAAAACACAAAAAATTGGCAATTTATCTAATACAATTAATAATTGGATAAACGTACTAGTGCAATGATATGCAAGCATTCATTTTTTTCAAAATAGAAAGAGACCTTCCCCCTCATACTAAATTACCCTAGAATATGTATAAACAAAAACCAAACTCACTGCTGTCAAGTTAATTCCGATGCATAGTGACTCCTCTTTGGGTTTCCAAGGCAGTGTCACTGTGGAGGTAGATTGTACCATCTTCCTTCCGAAGAATATATATGCTCAGATTAAATTATAATAGCATTTCCTTAATGATTGTTTTCAAATATTTCAAGTTGGTTTGACCTATTATGGCAAGAAATTTTCTTTTTTTCATAAGTCTGCGTAAGTCTACAAAGCAGATAGGAATTTGTTGTAGGACTGCTTGTAGATATTGTGAATATTGTTGTTTACCCTAAGTATTATCATGTTTCAGAGCACTACTTCTTCCCCACTTAAATCCTCTGCTACAACCATCACTGATGCTAAAAAACGTGAAGTACAAAATCCTGAGCTACTTCAAAAAAATCCTGCTAGTCCTTTGAAAACAGAGGTATCAAAGTCAGTTGTGGAGCCAACTGCATCCCAAACAGTTCAATCTAAAGAAGAACAAAATAGAGAAATTTGTCTACAATCTCATTCTAAAGACAAATCTGCAACACCAGGTTATGTATTTTTTTTTTAAAGTCTATAGTTACTGCTGACTATTTTTAGGATGTTATTCTCAGTATTTAATATGTAATTGTGAATGGTCCACTGTTGGTTTACCAGGACAAATGCCCAAATGTTCTGAATGAGGCTTCTTCAACTTCAGCTTTAATTGACTGAAAGAATATTCATTAGTATAGATTAACCCATTTATTAGCCAAACTATTTAACGTATTACATTTTATCAGTGAAATACGCTTTTTCTAGAATGGCCATACTAGATACTTTTCTTGTATCTTTTTGATGATTACAACTCATATAAACTGAAAATAAGTTTGTAAGTAAAGTTTTATTGGAACACAGACACGCCCATTTATTTACAAATTGTCTGTGGCTGCTTTTGTCCTACAAGGCAGAGTTGAATAATTGCAGCAGAAACCTGTGACCCTCAAAGTCCAAAATATTTATTGTCTGACCTTTTACTGTGAGAGTTTGCCAACCTGTGATGTAGATAAACCTCTTTTTACGTAATACAACCTTAGCATCCTCATGATGGAAGTGACATAACTCCCATTTGCCCTACTTTAAATGTACATCATACTATTTCAAATGAGTACTGGTTTCAGATTTTTATAAATCGAGATATCTCTTTGATAAAGTGAAGAATCTCTAATTTTGTTTTAAAGGGGAAAAAGGAAAGCAAAATACCCGGATTTGCATATACCAGGTGTAGTGCCTGAGGCATTTGACTGCTAACCAGAACCCTGGCAGTTCAAACCCGCCAGCCACTCCTCAGAAGAAAGATTGGGCAATCGACTTCTGTAGAGATACCTACCGCCTTTGGAAACCCAAGGAGGGGTCACTATAAGTTGGATAGGACACGATGGCCGTAGACAACAGCAAGGCTTTATAAATGAATTGGGCTGTAGAAATATAGTGATACTGCCTCGGAAATTCAAGGAGGGGTCGCCGTGAGTCAGAGCTGACTCAACGGATTGGGTTTGGTTTGGTAGAAATAAAAGTTGTTGGAAATTTTCATGGCCGGGACATTTGGTGGCTAGTGTAGGTTTATTAATGCATATACGGTCAATTCCTAATCATTTAGGCTCAGATTGTTCAGTTTGAGAGTTGTCTAATCCCCACTGCCCTTTTACTGGCCCCTGTCCCCCCCCCCTTCTTTTAAAAGATCTAAATCCTATAAATACATTTTAGGGCATAGAATTAAATAAGATAATGTGAGAAAATTTTAACGTTTTGAACTATTTTTGTACTATTTACATTCTGAATGGATTGTCTAAAATCAAAGGATTTGGGAACATTAATGAATTTTAGAACTTTTTCATTAGAAATCGTAATTGTTACTATGAGTAGTCTCCAAAAATGTGTGTGTTTTCTGTAGGAGGAGCAGGAATAAAGCATTTTCTGGAACGCTTTGGGGAGCGTTGTCAAGAACACAGCAAAGACAGTCCAGCTCGTAGCACACCCAATAAAACCCCAATTATCACTCCAAATACAAAGGCCATCCGAGAAAGATTATTCAAGCAAAACACTTCTTCATCTACAACTCATTTAGAACAACAGCTCAAGCAGGTATAACTTACTGCATTTAACTGTATTACATGGTCTCAGCAGAGAATCTAGAAATCAAGAATGAGTTCTGATCCCAGTTTTTCTGACTAGATAAGTAGCATTTTGATTCTTTGTATTACTCATTTCAATTTGCAAATATTGTCCTGTATTCCATGTGTATTGTGAACTATTTTGTCTTAAAACTGAAGACAAGGGAGGTTTTAGTAGTGCTCTGATATTATTCTTAAATGCACTATTGGCTCTTGTGTAAAATACAGCTTTTGATGGGTTTAGGAACGTGAGAAAGAACTAGCATGTCTTCGTGGCCGATTTGACAAGGGCAATTTATGGAATGCAGAAAACTCAAGAAGCAAACAAGAAACCAAAAAGGTAACATACACAAAAAGTGTAAAAGTGAATTTATACCAAAGAAGTGTTGAGTTCTAACTTGTAGTTCTAAATTGTAATAGGATTCTTTGTACACTTTTACTGTTTCAGTTAACTATGGCACTTTGCATTCATAAGTCCTTAAACGTTTCTTTCTTTTTTACTGTTTTTTTTTTTTTTATCATTTTATTGTGATTTGGATGAAGGTTTATAGAGCAAATTAGTTTTCCATTCAATAATTCACACACATTGATTGCCTTCCCCACAGTGTGATAGCAGTCTTTCCTTCTCCTTCCCTTTGTTTACAGTTTCCATTCATCCTTCTTTCATATCCCTTCCTGTCTTTGGAGCCTTATTCCTGGTCAAATGCTGTCTTTTTGATCTCATATAGTTGATTGTCTAAGGACTGCATACCTCCCTGGTGTTAGTGTTCATGGTACAATATCTGAAATGTTTCTCAGAGTCTATTTAGCTCATTGATAATTTTATACCTCTCCCCAAACACTAGACTTTTATACTACCTATAATCCTGTCAGTCACTAAGTGTCCCCCAGATTTCTCTTTACCTTTGTGGTATATCCTGTGAGATTTCATTAATCAGCCTTCAACAGACTCGTAAACTATGTTCTATTTATTTAGCAGAAATTTACGTGCCTAGTATGTGCAAAGTACTGAATTAAGATGTATTTTTAAGCTAAACATCATAAAACTATATTCACTTTGGGAACTAGTAGAAAGTAGAACAATAATAGATTTAACTTGTTTGGTTGATACTGCTTGTACCAGTTCTCTAGCCTGCCCCTTAACAAATCATGTTTCCCAGAGTTTTGAAATTTACCGATTTTTCTTTGCACTTGCCTGGGATATCACCTTCCTTTTCTCATTTCTAGCTTCAGCCAAGCACAGAAATGCTAATGATGTGCTAGAAGAGCTGTCTATGTGTTGTTGTATCTTCCCCTTGTCATCTCCATCTCTCTAGCTTTTCTCTGTACCCAGTCATCTAAAATGATCTGGGAGCTCTTCCTTGGCTCTTTCTTCTTCTTTACTGTCTTGCCACCCTTTTTACCATGGTAGCATACACATGTACATGCATACACACAATATCTAGTGAAATATTTTCTGAATCTGTCACCAATTTGCCTTATCCTCTGCCGTTACCTTAATCACTACCATAGCTTTTCATTGCTTCTAACCTGGCTACCCTCTAATCCATCTCATCCACTGCTGCCAGAGAAATATTTTTAAAAGGCAAATATTTGTATACTAACTTGCTAAAAATCCTAGAGAGCATCCCATAATCTTCATCAAAAAAATACCTAAACTGTATGGTTTGACATATAGAATCATATCTAATCTAGCTCCTTCTCCTGCTCTTCCTCTGCCCTTTAGTCCTGCCATGCAGACAAGTTGCAGTTTCTCTAATGTACCCAAGTTTGCAGATCCTTCTGCTTTTACTTGCTGTTCTCTCTACCTGCAGTATCTCCATGAGTTCTTACTTCTTTAAGAACAAGGTCCAATTGTAATCCTCACTAGAAATCCTTACTTGGCCCTTTTCCCCTAAGAGTCCCTCTTTTTATTTTCACCCATGCCACCTATATATACCTCAAATAGAATATTTGCCTTGTTTTAATTTTTCTTTATCCAACTACCTTATCCATCTCTTAGTGCTTGAATTATAGTACCCAAAACCAAACTCATTGCCATTGAATTAATTCAAACTTATAGCAATGCTATAAGACAGAGCAGAACTGCCCTATACATAGAGTTTCAAGGCTATAGTCATTTTTAATTTTGTTATTTTATCGTATTTTTGGTAAAAGTTTGCATAGCAAATTAGGTTCCCTTTTAACAATTTCTATACATATTACTCAGTGACTTTGGTTATATTTTTTGCAAGGTTTCAGCACTCTCATTATTTCCATTCTGGTTGTTCTGTTTTCATTAATCTAGTTTCCTGCTCCACCTCCACCCCCACCCCCACCTCACCTTTGCTTTAGGGTAAATGTTGACCATTTGGTCTCATAGATGATTATTTAAAGGACCGCATTGGTAGTATTGCTTATTTTATGAGCTGTCCTATTATTTGGCTGAAAGGTTACCTCTAGGAGTGACTTCAGTTCCAAGTTAAAGGGTATCATCTCAGAGCAGTAATCTTGGGGGATCCTTTACATTCTACTGGTCTGGTAAGTCTGGCCTGTTTTAGGAATTTGAGGTTTGTTTTACGTTTTTCTCTCATTCTTTCTGGGACCATCTATTACATCCCTGGTCAGGATGGTAGTTTGTAGTAGCCAGGTACCATCTAGTTCTGGTCTCAAGAATTGATGATGCCATGGTTTGTGTGAGCTATTACTCCTGTTGGACTAGTTCCTTCATTGAGTCTTTTATTTCCTTCTATCTCTTTTTTTCTAAATGAGTAGATACTGATAGTTGCTGTATCTTGGTTAGCTGCTCACAAGCTTTTGAGACCTCAGATGCTAGTCACCATACTAGGATGTAGAACAATTTCTTTATGAACTCTATTACGCCAATTGACCTAGTTGTCCTGAGACTATGGTCATCAGACTTCAAACCCAGTAATCTAATCCTGTGAGGTGCTTATGTCTAGAAAGTACCTGTAACTGTGTCCCCAGATACTTTGTTATATATACAAATATTCATGCAGCACACACCAACATGTAATATACATATCAAGGCAGTAATCTATGGAAGCTGACTGCCACATCTGTCCCCATGGTGGGTTTGAACCACTGTGCTTTTGGTTAGGAGTTGAGGGCTTAACCATTGTACCATCAAACCAAAATAAGGTGATAAATCCTTATGGATGTAGGTTGCCCAGTCTTCCTTCTGCAGAGTAGTTGGTGGGTTTTTTGAACTGCCAACCTTCTGGTTAGTCAGATGCCTTAGGTACTGTTCCACTGGCGGTGCTCCTTACTGTACACCAGGACTCTTTAAACTCATAGCAGGAACTCAATAAATTTGCATTTAAATGAAAAAATATGCTGATCTTTTTCATTGGCATAAAAATAGGTTGTTATCTCTCATCATAAAACATGAACAAAGACTCTCCTGTCTCCCTTTCTTTGCCTCTTTTTCATTCAGACTTTTCCTGAAGAGTTGTCTGTACTTGCTGCTTCCTAATTTTTCCCCTCCTTTCTTTCAAATTCGTTCCATTCAGGCTTTCACCACTACCCCCTTGATTGACCACTTATACTACTAAGTTCACCAGTGATCTTCAGTGATCTATTTTCAGTCCTTTAACTTGACTATGAGTAGGAATCAAGTCAAGGCAACTTTTTTTTTTCTTTTTTTAACTTGATTGTGTAGGTCCCTGGGTAGTGCAAGCATTTTGCACTTGCCTACTGACCTAAAACTTGATGGTTTGAATGCACCCAGCAGCACCATGGAAGAAAAGTCTGTCACTGTGCTTCCATAAAGGTTACAGTGAAGAAAACCCTATGTAGCAGTGCTGTTCTGTAATACATGTGGGCACCATGACTTGGAGTTGACTTGATGACAGTGGGTTTGTTTCTTGGAACTTGACTAACTTGACTATCAACAACATTTGTCATTGTTGATAAGTCTCTTCTGTTTGAAACACCTTCTTCACTTTGTTGCCTACTGTACCATGAAGTTTTCTTCCTAATCTCTGGAAAGTATAGGACACTGATTCCTAGGCTATTTAGTATTAAATAATCCCCGATAAACCTGTAGAATTCCTCCTTGGACAGTCTATACATATATATTTTTTCTTGCTCTCTCTGTCTCTCTCTCTCTATTGTTGTTATGTACCGTTGAGTCGCACCCGACTCATAGCGACCCCTCCTTGGGTTTCTGAGGCAGTATCACTACGGAAGTAGATTGTCCCACCTTCCTTCCGAGGAGTGGCTGGTGGGTTTGAACCGCCAGACTTCTGGTTAGCAGTCAAGTGCCTTAGGCACTATATATATGTATGTATGTATGTA
>NW_006921850.1:4102027-4103765 GCF_000298275.1 Orycteropus afer afer | reverse complement strand
GAGGAGTGGCTGGTGGATTTGAACCGCCAGCCTTCTGGTTAGCAGTCAAGTGCCTTAACCACTATGCTACCAGAGCTCCCCTGTATATGTATATGTGTATGTAAACAAATTTCTGATGACTATAAAGGGGAGTTTCCAGGCACCCTAAACTCATCTATGGGTTCTACAGAGGGAGCATCCAAAAAGATTAGAGGAAAACTCAATTGAGTACAGTGTTGCTAAGTCAAGGGGAGCAAAAAACCTTTTGAGGAGGAAGGAGTAGTTGGTATTGTCAAGTGCTTGTTGTCAACTATGGACTGAAGTGAGTCCACTGGGTTTTGAAATAAGGAACTTGTTGTGACTTTGGCAAGAGCCATTTTAGTGACACAGTGAGAGTATAATGTGTATTTTCATGACTTGGAAAGGTACTAGGAGATAAAGAGCAGAGCTAGTGAGTGTAAGCAGTTCTTAGAAGTTTGGTTCTAAAGGGGAGGAAGAGATGACATGGTGGTTGGAAGGTAATGAAAAGCTGAAGTATAGTTTGGCGTTTGTTCTTTCTGAAGAGATTTGTTATTTTCATCAGTAGGAAGGAGTTATTAAGTTGAAGATAGAGAAGGGATAATTGATGGGATGAAGGAAGTCCTTGAAGAGGGGAGAGTGGGTGAAATCCAGAGTTTAAGAACTGAATTAAGACCATGTCTTGCTGTGATAAGAAGGAAAGCAGTGTGGAGGCTGGTGGTTTTAGAGCTGTGGTGTAGAAAACTGGTGGGATTTTGGTTTAATAGCTTCTGTCAACTCTTCTGTTTTGGTCTAATAGCTTCCTGTTAGGAGAGGGGTGGTGATGGCTGAAATACTGAGGATGGAAGAGAATGATCTCAAACAGAAGGAATAGGGGTTAGTATTGACGCAGATGGGATATGAGACCATAGATTTATGGAATGGAACTGTACAGCTGTGATATTTTTCTCCAGATAATGTGCAAATAGCCTGGATATAAACAAAGAGAAAGTAGGTTGATCCAGGTTGGGGTTTTGTCTGACAGGTGGAATGAAAATATAGTTGAGGTGAGAGAGTGATACTGGTAAGATAATGATTGAAGTAAAGGGTCATGAGGTCTAACCTCGATGGAGGGGCAGGAAAATGGGTGAACAGTGGCAAATGACCAGAGGTACCCATAAGGCCAAAGAGCAAAGTCTGGATGAGCTAGAGAGGTTGAAGGTATGGTTAGAGTGGGATATTTGAATATAGAATTTCAGAGATGAAAGCAGTTTCAGAAGATGGCTGAATTGGAGTGGTGGTGAAGGTCTTTGGAGTTGAAGTGGTTATTCAGCTGAGAGGCCAGGGTGTTGTTTAAATAGTCTTGGTGACTCCTGATGTCACCAGGTGATGGTTGGTGTTGGAGTAGAGAACAAACTGTGTGGCAGTGTTCCAGGAATGCTGGGCAGTGAGTCATGGGTTATTCATTGATAACAAGGACTTGGGGTGGAATGAGGATGCAGTTTAACCTGAAGGCTTGAGTCTCAAAGGACCAGGAACTTTTAATTTTATCCCCGAATTTAGAACAGTCCATTCTATCTTGCAACTCTCACCATTTAGAAATTCTGTAACTACACAGTCTTTTCCCTCTTTTTGTTTGTAGTTGTCCTCACTTGCTAATTGATGTCTCTGGTTCCCTGTTTACAGTCTTGGAAGCTCATTTTACTTTGGATATGTCCATAGCTGTAGTTTCTGGGTTGTGTCATCTTGTGTATTAATGGTC
>NW_006921850.1:4060698-4099867 GCF_000298275.1 Orycteropus afer afer | reverse complement strand
GCTAGCAGGGTGATTTTTAGGTTAATTCTTAGGTCCTACCACCACTCGGGAATCTCTAAGCTGTCTGCACCATCAGGATCGCTGCCAGACCGCAGCGCTGTCTGTTTCTCTTTTTTTTGGTATTTTCATGCAAATTCTTCTGCTCGTTGGGGTTTAGTCCATTTCTATATCCTTCCCTTCAAGGCTAGGGGTCCAGGATTATCTTCTGTGTCTGTGTTAATTGTTTTCCCTTTTCTTTGTTGGAGAGGGTCTGTGCAGTCTTTCTGCCTAGTCCGCCATCTTGCCAGATCTCCCAGGAATTTTTAAAAGAGGATTAATAAGAGCATTGGAATGTTATTAGAGACTACAGAGGAGTCTGGCTCTGATATTGACAGGGTTTAGGGGAGACAGTGACTTTTATGTCAGAGATTTGTAGGGTAAATCCTGTCTTCATAAAGGATCCATGTTTCTGTTACAGCCAGAAAGTGAAGAAATCATTTAGTGAAGAGGATGAAGATATAAGGAAATTTGTTTACCATATATTCTGGTTACCTGGTGCCACTGTGACAGAAATATACTGCAAATGGGATGGCTTGAACAAACAGGAGTTTATTCTCTTACAGTTTGAAGGCTTTAAGTCCAAGTTCAAAGTGCCAGGATCTAAGGGCTGGGCGAAAGCCCCTCAATATTGGGGTCCAGCTCTGCCTTCTGCTTCTGGCTCACTGAAGCTAGAGGCTTTTCTTCACTCAGACAGCTGTTGGCTGCTGACACTGAGAAGCCCAAAGTTGACAAATAAAAATGCATAGTCCCAATGTTACCAAACCACACAGCAGGCCATTAATTCAAGTTCATTTTAAGTTCCAAGGTTGGCAGAGCATGGCAGGCTGCTGAAGAACAACACAGCTACATGCAGGGTCCAAGCATGCCATATGCTAGAGACCATTCCCAAGGCTGCTGCTTATAAATGGGAAGCATACCACATACCCAAAGCAGCTACTCAGCTGCTTGTGGTAGATGCCATCATGGAATTGATTGCCAGTCTCATCATGGGGAATAACTACCACCAGCTGCCCAGCCACTCAACCAGGCCCGCCAAGTTGACACATAAACATAACCACCACACCATGGAAGAGGATTCTTTGGACATGCTAAAGGATTTTGGAGAGAGGGATTTGGGGGAATTTGACTTAGAGGAGAGCAAGGACAGAGCAGTATGTGGATGAAACTCATGGTTATTACAATAGCTAATATTTATTTAATGTCTACAATATGCCAAAGGAGCTCTGGTAGCATAGTGGTTAAGTACTCAGCTGCTAACCAAAAGGCCAGCAGTTCGAATCCACCAGCTGCTTCATGAGAGAAAGATGTGGCAGTCTGTTTCTGTAAATATTGCAGCCTTGGAAACTCTATGGGGCAGTTCTACTCAGTCCTGCAGGGTTGCTAAGAATGGAATTGACTTGATGGCAATGGGTTTTTTGGTTTACAATATGTCAGGACTTTGCTAGGCACTTTTTATACATTATATCAGTTAATCCTCATAATAGCCCTGTGAATTAGGTAATAACATGATTCCCCTTTTTTCTGGGTGACTGATGCCTAATGGGGAGCTCTGGTAGCATAGCGGCTAAGGCACTTGACAGCTAACCAGAAGGCTGGCGGTTCAAACCCACCAGCCACTCCTCGGAAGGAAGATGGGGCAATCTACTTCCGTAGCGATACTGCCTCGGAAACTCAAGGAGGGGTCGCTATGAGTCAGGTCCGACTCGATGGCACACAACAACAACAACAACAACAACAACAATGCCTAATGAGGTAAATCACTTGTCCAGGATGGTGGAGGTGATAAATGGTGAAACCATACCTTCTGAGCCCAGAACCTTCTCCTTTAATGACTATGTTTGCTTTTAGGCAGTGATCCACAGTGATGAGGTGTAAGGCATGCTGGGTTTATTTAGCCTTGAGAATGAATATAGTTGCTTCCCATTGCTGCTAAAATAATTTGTTCATTTACTCAACACATATTTGAGGGCCCAATGAGTATGGAGTACATTAAGCTTTTTATTCAGCCCATTCTTCCTGACTCTGAAATGTACTTACTCTATCTCATACAGCATTTGGTCATTGACTTTCTTTTTATTCATCAAAAGCTTCTACTTTAGAGACAACAGGTAGCCGGCAATTTATGATGGGGTTCCGTTCTGATGACTCCATCCTAAAGTTGGTTCTGACATTAAGTTGATTACATTTTTTTTTTAGTTTTCATTATTATTGTCTTTTATTATCAGCATATTTATAAATCCGATCTTTGTCTTTGAAAGTTAAAAACATTACACATAAACTTACGGATATATTTTAATACATACTTACAAACATAAAAATACACAAATCATAAAAATGTGATGATGAAGAAGAATTGGATAATGTTGGCATTTTGTCAGTTGCAGTAACTCCATGTGTGGAGAGTTCTGGATCACTGGATTATCCCTGGGAATGGGGATGGTGTTTCTAGTCACAAAATTAGTGAGAGTTGTCTGCATAGCCCTTTCCTTTTCTTCTTCATAAATTTCATGGTAAATCTCATTGCTTCTGGAATCTGCCTGTGGACTTGAAAGTGATCGGTATTAGGATCCATATTTTCAAGCAACTGAAGCTCATAATTTAGATTAGGAAAAACTCTAGCTAATCTTACACTGTAAAATTTTGACAATTTCTTTCCTTCTTTGGTATTTCTTTCTTAAGCATTTCTTTCCTCTTCAAAATCCATTAAGTCCTATCTATCAGTTCTCCTTCTTTGTGATCTATTGACTATCTCAAATTGGTGATATCATGTTCTGAATTCAGTGTTCTTGCCATATTGATGATTTTCCACCAATTTCTTTCATACTATCCTGATCAAATGCTTGGAGTGTGTTCACATTAGTCAGCATTTTTTTCCCAAATCCCCAGAATGCATTTTCCTGTAACTTCCTCCCAAGAAGATGAAGTATTCCAGACACACTGAAGAATATTATAATTCTTCTACAAATCATGTATTGTTACCATACCTCCATCTGTTGCAGCTATTGCCTAAGCAATAGGCAATACAGGTAGTGTGCCTGGAAAATGGTGATTACAAATTGATCCATAGACGGAATCACAACTGTCATATTGAGAGGTAGATACAGCACTTTCACATCTTAATTTAGATCATCTACATGAGGGGGATATCCTGAGGCATTATCAAGTCACAGCAGAATCTTCACAGTAAAGTCTGGTTCTTCATAACTTGTGAATGTCCTTAAGTTGGGGACTACGTGTATAGTCTGGAACTAGCTCTGGAATGAGGCTGTCTGAGTTTGTATACTGACTCTGCCATTTTCTGGCTGTGTGAGTAAGTTAATTAACCCCTTTGTGCTTCAGTTTTCTCATCTGTAAAATAGAAATAATGATAGTACCTAACTTAATAGGGCTATGGGAGGATTAAGTGAAGCAATAGACATAAAGTAGTTTGAAGATGACTGGCACGTATTAAACCCTATGTTAAGTTGGCTGCTGTGAATCTTATATTCTTATTATCTCTACTATTGCTTTAATTATAAAGCAAAACAAAACAAAAAAACTCTTCTGTAGCCTTTCAAATGATTTTACAAGCTCAAAAAAGGGAATTTTTCCCCTTCTCTCCTTTTTCCTTACCCGCTGATCTGTTTTTATCCTCTTTTGTTTTCTCTGGATTTTCCCACTGAATAACTGATAATTAAATGGAATCTTGAAGTACGAACTGTCATTGGATTTTATAGGTGTGGGTTGAGCTTAGTGATAGAAGAGAAATTGTTTTTCTACTTGTGTGATTTTCACTTTAATTGGTTTATCTAAAACTGAATTCTGATGAAAATTTTAATGCCCTTTTGCATGTTAGTCTTTAAAAATGATTTTACATACTGGGAATTACTAAGGCTATGTGCACTGATACTGAGAGCCTGTGGTAGTCTGTCCACGACTGGGCCCTTGCAAATACATGATCTCTTTTGATCTGAGAAAGCTTATACAGAATATTGACTCTTGTTGGTTTCTTTAATAACATAAAAAAGATTTCATTTACTTTTTGCAGGAAATTCACTGTCAGAACACTCCCCTCAAAAAATCTCAAGTTGTTTCAGAGACTCTGTCACTTCCTATAACAGAAAAGGTGACAGAAAATCAGACACCAGCAGAAATTTCCAGCCTAGGACCTGAAGGTTTGTTGCTACTTCATTTAAAATATGGCTTTCAGTCTATCATCATTTTCTTTGTGTTTGGAAAGCAGAAGTGCTCCTCTGGTATCAAAAGGCAGATTCATTTTTTAATTTCTATTTGTGCAATATGATTTTTTCTTAGTTCTCTTTCCAAAGTGAGAACTTATACACTGCATGAGAGTATAAATTACCATACCTTTTAGTGGAGAATACGCAGTAATTTTTGTTGACTTATAAAATGTGCAAGCCCTTTAATTCAGCTTTTCTGCAAGTGTTTCTGTAAGATGAATTCCTAGAACTAGTGTGCAAAGATGTATGTACAAAGAGATTCATTATAGCACTCTTTGTAATAGTAATAAGATTAAAATGACCCAAATGCCCATCAATAGAAGACTGGTGAAATAAATTATGGTAAATCCATGTAATCAAACATTATGTAGCTGCTTAAAACCATTAGGTAGCTTTGTCTGTAATGCCTTGTCATGGTTACTTTTTTAAAGTGAAAAATAAGTTGCAGAGCATCATACGTAGTATGATTACCTTCTGATCAACCAAAAAATAAATAAATAAATACACACATGCATGCATTTGGGAAAACTGGAAGAACAAACAGCAGCCTGGTAATGTTGGTGGCCCTTTTTCTCTGGTGGCACTTTCTCTCTCGTCAGAGAGGAAGACAGAGATGGGGCAGAGAGCAGAGAGGATGGATGTTTTGAGGGTTTCTCTATATATTTTAAAATTTGAATATTTTCAATCAAATAATTTTATAATCAGAAAAAGCATTATAAGCTTCCATAGCTAAAAAATTCTAGATACTTGTATTAATATGGTCATTAATTTTTTTTTAGGTTCAACTGAATGTGAAATGATGAAGTCTAGCCCTTTGAAAATAACACTGTTTTTAGAAGAAGACAAGTCCTTAAAAGTAACATTAGACCCAAAGATTGACCAGCAGACTGGTTGGTTTTTATTCTTTATTTCTTATTACCTTTGGACATACCATAAAAATATAACCTATTAATAGAAGCACATATTAAAATATACAGGGTTCCTATATTTCATGATGTCTTTTTATAATATTCTCTCTCTCGCTCTCTCTTTTTTTTTTTTAAGTAGGAAAAGCTCTAGGTTCCACAAAGATATGGTACTGTTAACAGTTATCTTTAGGTCACAGACCCCTGTGAGAATCTGATTAAAGCTATCACTGACTTTCACAGGAAAGGCTGTGTGCTGCCCTCCCCCACTCAACATATACTGTTAGACCTCAGGGGCTGGTAATCCCTCTATCGCTGAACCCTAGATTGACAATTCTTGCCCAAAGTTATTGGGCATACCATGGGAGAGGGGAGCTCCCAATAATAGAAAGATTTATTTTAAAGAGCATTTTTTGGGAGTCTGAAGCTTTATTTGTAATTTGAGTTCTGAGTTAACATTCTTTCTTAAACCCAAAGCAGTGAATCAGCTTTTTATAGACCCAAATTTTATTACTTGGAAAATTCATTGGAACTTTGAAAATTATTTTGGTTTCATGTATTGTTGTTGTTATATGCCATCAAGTCAGACCTGACTCATAGCAACCCCTCCTTGGGTTTCCGAGGCAGTATCACTATGGAAGTAGATTGCCCAACCTTCCTTCTGAGGAGTGGTTAGTGGGTTTGAACCGCCAGCCTTATGCTTAGCAGTCAAGTGCCTGAGGCACTAGTAAAGTTTTAATTTTTTTTGTTTAGGTGGTGTTTTTCTTAGGGCTTTTTTCCCTGTTTGTTTAGTAAACATATGAATGTTAGGACTACTTTTAAAGTTAGATCGCTTTTAATTCATAAGAGTCTGAATCATAGTATCTATCTATTGCAATATTTTTCAGAAGTGGTACGTGAAATTGAGATGAGTGTGGATGACGATGATGATATCAATAGTTCAAAAGTTATTAATGACATCTTCAGTGATGTCTTAGAGGAAGGTGAACTAGGTGTGGAAAAGAGTCAAGAAGGGATGGATCAAGTAGAAGCAGAAACCAGCGAGGAACAGGAAGATGCACTGAATATCTCCTCAATGTCTCTGCTTACACCGTTAGCACAGACAGTTGGGGTAGTCAGTCCAGAGGTAAGAAAAGACTAAATGTAAATGTGGCATAAAGAAAATTATTAGTATTGGAACCTCTACTTTATTTTTGGTTGGTAGATGGGAATTTGGCATTCTGGAGTCAGGAAGTTTTCAGACTTGATATCAGTTCTCTGCTTAAAACTCTTTAATGGCTTTCTGTTGTCCCTGGATAAAATCCAAACTCTATAACATGGCTTAAATGGCTAGACATTTGAGCTCAAATACTGGCTTTGTCATTTACTGCTATTTATTGTGCAGGTTATTTAACCTCTTTATGCCCAGTTTCCTCATCTATTAAATAAAGGTTAATAATAATGGCTACTTTATGGGTTGTTGTGAATATTAAATCAGATTAATATCTTAGCACTTATGGCCAGATACATAACTAACATTTACTAAGAGCTGTCACCCTAAATTGAATAATTATAGCTCTGCTTGGAAACTGATTTGAGTAGGAATGTCATTTTTAAAAAGAGTTGCAAATGTAGGTTTCAGCTTTCTTGATACTCTTATTTATTAAATTACTTTTTAGGAATTTATCATAGTTTTCCTGATTTTTATGATGAAGCAGTGGACCTACTGGATATTTGTTTCTTAATAATAATGGAGAATAATTAATTTAGCTTAGATTCAGTGTTAATTATTTGTTGTTGTTATTGGTGTTAGGTGCCGTTGAATTGGCTCCGACTTATAGCGACCCTGCGTATAGCAGCTTTAACATGTACCAATACTTGATGATTTCTCTGCAGGGTTTAGTTTTCTTACCTAGATTAGAACTGAAAGATGCCAGCATAAGTGATGAAAGTCCAAAGCCAGGAAAATTCCAAAGAACCCGTGTCCCTCGGGCAGAGTCTCGTGACAGCATTGATTCTGAAGATCGTGATCTTCTTTATAGGTAAGGACGTTTTTGGAAGGCATTCAGTCTTTAAGGGTCATGCCTTAGATTTTTTTTTTCTTTTTCCTTTTAACTTTTTACTATTTAAATACACAATACTAGAGCAAATGTCTCTGAAAATATCACAAGTAAAATATTTTTTTCTTCATTCAGCAAATTAGGAGTAGGGGAAAATTTCTACACAGTAGCTGCTATGAGCCTAATTTTTTTTTCCCAGTGTTTTTTCTTTTTCTTTTGTTGTTGTTGCTGTTCTTTTCTCTTTTTCTTTTTCTCTACCCTGGGAGTAGCAACATCAGGACAAAAACACTTAGCAACATCAGGACAAAAACACTTACATGCATACATACTTTGTATTTTACAGAGATACAATAAAAATGTTTATGATAGAATATCACAAAAGCCACATCTCTTTCCTTTATCACATGTTCAGTTTGATTGAAGCACATTTACTTACAACATTTAGATATAAAAAGAGCAAATAGAATGATGTTAAGATAAAACACAGGGGGTACAGACTCTGGCCAGTACCCTGCTAATTGTTAATGAGGCTAAAAAGCAGATTTAAATGCTTCTTTTAATTAGCTTCATTAGTCATTTCCCTCCCCTTTCACTCCTTCCCCCTAAAAGGTATCCTCCAATGGATCTTTTTTTCATTTTCTCTACTGTCTTCCATTAGCCCAGGCTCATGGAGTCATTAATGTTCATATTCACTCATTTTAATACACCAATAAATGCAGGAAGGGCAATCAAGACTAAGGAAGGTGCAATGGCATGCAGCTGACCTTGATGTTAGCTACAAAGGTGACTTATCTTCTACAGACAGACACATGGGATCCAGATGGCTTAGATTCTTGACATAGCAAGATGTATTACAATTCATAATTGCAATGCCATTAATAACTTATCTGCATAAAGGTCTGGAATAATTTTCCTTGGCCTCTATCTCACCAAATGGCACTTTCCATTCTGGTGAAGTTCTGTTGATATGTTCAATAAAGGATAGTGTTCATTGTGTTGCTGGTTTTCTAATGGAATATAACTTATATTTGCTGAAGCATTGATGCATATAGATCTCAAAGATTCAAAGAAACAGAACGTCCTTCAATAAAGCAGGTGATTGTTCGGAAGGAGGATATTACTTCAAAATTAGATGAAAAAAGGAATGCCTTTCCTGGTCAAGTTAATATCAAACAGAAAATGCAGGTATGTCCTTCTGTGGAAAGGGGATTTGGATTGTTTACTGCACTGTACTGTGAGCCCTGAAGACAAGGGCCCAGCCTCATTCATCTCTGTACCCTGAGTAACCTGATCAGTGTATAACATGTAGGAGTTCAGAAAATCAATCAAATTCAGTTGGATTTCAAAAAGATCCTCTTTACTGGAAAATCAGAAGATTGCTTGATGTTGGTGAAATACTTATTTTTAAACTTGTTTGTCATAAATATCTCTAAAGTATGACTATTAATTGATAGTGAGGGCTGAGATACATTTTGCTCTTTGTTGTTGGTTGCCATTGAGTCGATTCTGACTCATAGAGACTATATATGTGCAGAGTAGAACCCTCCATAGGGTTTTCAAAGCTGTGACCTTTCAGAAGCAGATCTCCAGGCCTGTCTTCCAAGGTCTGAGTAGATTTGAACTGCCAATTTTGCTCTTAGAGGTCCTTTTACAATAAGAAAGCATTAAATCACTTTTAAAAATACAATGTATAAGTAACTTAAATAAAGTGAGTCAGATCATTTCTGAATCTTTAGTCTGTAGACTGTAGCCCCAGTTATAATTTTAAGTATAAATTAGAAATGTTTTAATAAGGAAGAATGTTTATAGCTTAATTATCTGTATAGAATGTTCAATATTTTGGTGCATAGTCAATGAAATTAACTCAACCAATTAGATTAATGTTTTGACTCTTTTGCTCTGTGGAAACTTTGGAAATTGTCCAATCAGATTTGATAGAATTAAAGTGAAAATGGTGATTAAAAATGTGTTTCCCCTCCTCCATTGGTTTCACTAGGACCTCAATAATGAAATAAATTTGCAGCAGACAGTGATTTATCAAGCTAGCCAGGCTCTTAACTGTTGTGTTGATGGAGAGCATGGAAAAGGATCACTAGAAGAAGCTGAGGCAGAAAGACTTCTTCTGATTGCAAGTATGTGCAATGCACCTGAGATAAGCTCAATAAATTTTCAAGCCAGAGAAAATACTCGTCTTACCTAGTGTATTCAGAAATGTCTAATTTTACAGAAAAGGCTTTTTCTGATAAATCCCCTCCAGT
This sequence comes from Orycteropus afer afer, assembly GCF_000298275.1. Classification (NCBI taxonomy): domain Eukaryota; kingdom Metazoa; phylum Chordata; class Mammalia; order Tubulidentata; family Orycteropodidae; genus Orycteropus; species Orycteropus afer. The sequence continues at coordinate 4,090,406 of NW_006921850.1, read as the reverse complement.
TGATCTGTCTTTTGTTTCTTGTGCTTAAGGGTTTGTGGAAACTCTATATATGAAATACAGTGTAGTTTGCATGAAAGGTATATATATATGTTTGTGTGTGTGTGTGTGCCTGGATACACATACATATAGATATATACATAATATATGTATGTATATATGTGTGTGTATATGTATGTATATGAAAGAGAGAGTTGGGGTAGGGAGAGCATGTATGCATAAGCTAAAGAAGTTTATGTGATTTTGTTGTATATGTATATGTGGTGGTGACACTAGGAGGAGGAGGGGGTGTTAAGGCAGAGAGATTATACCACAGAAGAGACCAAAATATAAAAGCTTGGTAAACAGATGAAAAAACAAGTTTTGCCTAACAATCTAATTGTAGAAAGACTTCCTGGCTTTGTCTTTCGACTTATGTACAATTGCCACGTCAGTGCTATTTCTTGAGTGGGCTCTCATTTAGAAAGAGTTGCCATTTTAACATTTGACATATTAATGTGCATATTTTTCTGCAGCTGAGAAGAGAACGCTTTTGATTGATGAATTGAATAAATTGAAGAGTGAAGGACCTCAGAGAAAGAATAAGACTAGTCCCGTATCCCAAAGCGAATTCATCCCATCCAAAGGATCAGTTACTTTGTCAGAAATTCGCTTGCCTCTGAAAGCAGATTTTGTCTGCAGTACAGCTCAGAAACCAGGTATGATTTGTAGCTCCCATCACTTCTAGAATACTTGTTTCTTTATGGACCTCACTAGCTTGGAGTGGTACAAGACAGAAACTGTAGAGCATGCATAAAGATGCAAAATATATCTTGGTCCTTTAATTCCTTTTATCAAAATATGTGCACAAAAATAACTAAGGGAAAATTTCATAATTGGGGTTACTGATCCATACAATAATGTGCATGACCTTAACTGAGAGTACCAAACAAAAAAAAACCAAACTCACTACAGTCAAGTAGATTCGACTCAGAGCTACTCCTCCTTGGGTTTCCAAGGTGGTATCTCTACAGAAGTAGATTGCCCAGTCTTCCTTCCAAGAAATGGCTGGTGGGTTTGAACCGCCAGCCTTCTGGTTAGCAGTCAAGTGCCTTAGGCACTACACTAGAGATCAGTTATCATAACAGCAGACCATTTGGCTTTCGTTCATTAATTTTATTATAGAAAATAGTGGAGCATCTAACAGAACTTAATTTTTATTTTACTTTATTCCAGTTAAACTTCACCCCTTATAGAAATCTGTACTGTAGATGTTGAATTATTAGTTTGTAGGGGCAAGATTTTTATTCCTTTGTCTCTGGAGAATGAATAACCATGGTAAGTTTTTCTGAACTATGTATTCTATTAGTAATAACATACAAGCAAAGTAGGTGAGGAGAAATACAGCACCAGGATCTGAAAAAGGGGCAGGATAACTATAGCAAGTTTAATAAAATATAAATGTTATTAAATGTCAAATAAGTGGTTTTTTTCAAGGTCTGTTTAAATTTTTATTTGTGTGGAAATTCTGAGTGAAGGGAAGGCTAGATGGTGTTTGAGGTACAGAGAGAATAAAGAATGGAAATTGTTAGAAGTTTGAGCATTATTGTAGAATTAGACATCCCAGATTTTAATTTTTGCTGTTGTCTGGTTTAGGTTGGATGAGGGAAACAGGCAGAAATATATTGGTAATTTAACATGGACCTTAAGATATTTCATTATTTAATAAGAACATGAAAAAATAGTTCATATTTTTACTAGCATTTATCTCTGAGTAACTTTCACAGAAATATAGTATTTTCATCTCAATTTTGAAATAACAAACCATAATTTACCCCTTTGATGCATATACTATTAGCCAAAGAATTGGAGTCAATAGATAAAGTACAAGGTTGGCAGACATTGAGGCCTGTGGAGTGAAGTAATCTGGGATAGCAGAATTTAAATTATTATGACTCACACGATAGGGTGATGATTATGGCTGTCTGCTTATGTCTTATTTAGCTTTTTATTTCTGGAAAGTTGACTCTAGTAATTTTTAAATACACTTTAATAAATCAGGTGCGGTAATACTTTATTTCTTTGATGTTCTGGAATGCTGATTAGCTACATCTGATTTTTCTTGTGTGCTAATTATGTAATGTGATTACTTCTTACAGATGCAGCAAATTACTATTACTTAATTATACTTAAAGCAGGAGCTGAAAATATGGTGGCCACACCATTAGCAAGTACTTCGAACTCTCTTAATGGAGATGCCCTGACATTCACGACTATATTTACTCTGTAAGTAAACTAGGCTTTTCGTGAGTCAGACACATTTTTTTCTTTAAGAGAGTTAATACAGTTTAAGCAACTCAGAGGGTATTTATCATCTTTGAAATTCATGTTTGTCTTTTTTGTGTGGACAAGTAGCTCACTTTTCAGTATATACACACATATCTTTAAAATTTGAACCATAAATTTTTTCATATATGCTTTGTTGTTTGTTGTTATGTGCCGTCGAGTCGGACCCGACTCATAGCGACCCCTCCTTGGGTTTCCGAGGCAGTATCACTACGGAAGTAGATTGCCTCATCTTCCTTCTGAGGAGTGGCCGGTGGGTTTGAACCACCAGCCTTCTGGTTAGCAGTCAAGTGCCTTAAGCACTATGCTACCAGAGCTCCCAATATATGCTTTAAATCTCATTAATGTACTTATTATTTCAATCTTTTTTTTAAAAATTATACTTTGCGTGCATATTTACAAAGCATATTTGTTTTAGATTCAATAATTCATGTACATTTGATTTCACAGCCATAAAAAACTCTCCTCCCCTCTCTTCCCTGTCACTAACCCCTCCCTGTGCCCTTCTTATCTACACATTCCTATCTGTCCAGCTTTCCCTCTATGAATGCTACCCCTCTGATATCTCATGGTTGATTGATCTAAGGGGTGTATCTCCCTGGGGTAGATGTTCTGCATTAAGTCTTTCTACTGTTGGGCTGAGAGCCAAACCACAGAAAAAGAGTCCATTTCTAGGCCTGCAGGATAACTCAGGGCCATAGTCTTGGGGGTTCCACCAATCTCTATCCAACCAGTAATTCTGGTCATTTTTGTGTTTTTGAATTTTGTTCCTCATTTTTCTTCCCACTCTAACCAAGATCTCTAATTTTGATCCCTTTTTTGAGTGGTTGGCATTGGTAGCTGTGTACCATCTAGTTCTTCTGGGCTTGGGTGTCATGAAGGCTGAGGTCCTCATGGTCCATCATGTGTTTGGACTAATTATTCCCAAATGACTTTGATTTTCTTCATTTTTCTTTGCTCCAGGCAAGAGGAGATCAATAGTTGCATCTTAGATGACCACTCGAAAGCTTTTCAGACCCCAGTTGCTACTCACTAAAGTAGGATGTGGAAAAGATTATTATTCAATCTTAATGAAAAGACTACTATTTAGTGTCACAGATTTATGTTCAAGCTCAGAGTCAAAATGTAGTTTGAAAAAAAAAAATGACTACATTTATTATTGAGGATCTTGAGTTGTAAAATACTGAGAAAAATATTTCTGACATGCATTATAGGAGAAATAGACTATTCTTACCATTTTTACTGTTTTTTAATGGTTTACAATTATTGTCTTTATTGAAAAGCACATGAAATCCTTTCCCCTCAGAATCTTATAGTAGTGTTCTTAGTATTATTTTTAATGGCATAACTTGAAGTTTTTCTTTAGTTTTTATTCAGTGTTTTTTTTTTTTTTCTAGGCAAGATGTGTCCAATGACTTTGAAATTAATATTGAAGTTTACAGCTTGGTAAGCAGTTAATGCTTTCTAAAATAACCAGTAGTCTGTTACCCTTCAAAGATTTTCAGATTTTAATCAAAACTAATTATGCTTTGGGTTTGTGTGTAGGTACAAAAGAAAGATCCCTTAGGCCTTGAGAAGAAGAAAAAAACATCCAAGTCCAAGGTGAGAATAAAGGAAACTCAGTAAAAATATTATAATCAGAAATAATAGATGTCATTCTATAAGTTTTAATTTATGTATGATTTTTCATGATTATGAAGTTTTGAGGAGCTCTGGTAGCATAGTGGCTAAAGCACTTGACTGCTAACCAGAAGGCTGGCAGTTCAAACCCACCAGCCACTCCTCGGAAGGAAGGTTGGGCAATCCTACTTCCATAGTGATACTGCCTCGGAAACCCAAGGAGGGGTCGCTATGAGTCGGGGCTGACTCGACGGCACATAACAACAACAACAACATGAAGTTTTGAGATCATTTGTGTGCCTCAAATTCGTAGTTATTTAATAGATAAGAATACTAAACATAAACTTATAGTGAATGATTTTGACCCTGAGAGAACATTCTTGATATACTCAGACAAGATAATTTGATTTTTCTCTCTGCTTACTTGACTGCTAACTTTCTAACCTAACACTGTCCGCAGGGCTTTCCTGTGAACTGTCACTAAGAATTCTAAACCAGTACTTAGGAATGGTGAGGTAGTAACTGTGCAGGCTGAAGGAATAGTCACTACCTTGGTTTATAATCTTCCCAGTCTTTGTTCTTTTGTCCTTACTCTAAGTCGTTTATTAAAATGTTTTTCTTAGCTTTTGGGGGGGTGGGGAGGGATGAACATTATCAGTTAAGCTTTAATAAAGGACTCAAGTATATTATATTCATTTTTAAGAATTAGTTTTTATGTGGGAGTATCTTGTGTTTGGCTTTAAGCTCTGAATCATAACCTTTAGTAGGAAATATTCTAAGGTATGTTTTCTTCTAGGCTATTACTCCAAAGCGACTCCTCACATCTATAACCACAGTAAGTAGTTAAAAAAAAAAAAAGTTAAGCTTCTTTGAGAAGTCTTCATCTTGCATATAGCATTGTAAATTGGTTAACCATTTCTAAACCTTTCTAAAATCTGGGAGCATTGATGGCATAGTCCCTAAGGCATTTAACTGCTAACCAGAAGGCTGGAGGTTCAAATCCACCAGCCACCCCTCAGAAGGAAGGCTGGGCAACCTATTTCCATAGCGATACTGCCTTGGACACCCAAGGAGGGGTTGCTATGAGTCTAAGCCCTTAACACTGTGGAAATCTTTAAAATATACTAATGGGGCATGAAAGAGCTCTGGTGGCACAGTGATTTGAACCCACCAGCTGCTCCATGGGAGAAAGATGAGGCAGTCTGCTTCCATAAACCCTCGCAAACGCTATGGAGCAGTTTCACTCTGTCCTACAGGGTCGCTTTGAGTTGGAATCAACTCGATGGCAGTGGATTTGATTTTAATGTAGTATGTGTTGGGTGTGAGGTTGGATCCCCGATATTTATGTAGGATAAAATGTTTTCTGAAGTGTGGTTCTTGGGCTGTTAAAAAGAGTTTTGTATCTAATATAACTTATGTTTCTTTTTCATATCGTTTTTAGAAAAGCAGTGTTCATTCTTCAGGTGAGTTGATTTTGAACTATTTGAAACTCTAGAATAAGGAAAATAACTAAGCAATTATATACTTATATAGATAGACCATCTTTATTTATGGATGTTTTCCTTAGTCTCCTTTGAAATAATATTTTCTATGTGAGTTTTGTTAATAACCTATAAGATATTGTCCAGAAGAGCTTGCTGTCTGGTTGTACCTTTATTCCAATAACACCATCAAGCTCTAACAGGCAGTATACATATGATACTTAAACAAACAAACCGTTGCCCATGAGTTGATTCAAACTCATGGTAACCCCATGTGCAGTCACTTGAAAAATGCAGCAGGTACTTTACTCTTCACCCCAACTTCTACCATTTTGAAGATTCACTTTATGCTGTCTGCTCTATAAGGAGCCCTGGGTGGAGCAGTAGTTAAAGACTCAGCCGAAAACCGAAAGGTCAGTGGTTCAAACCATCAGCTGGCCTGTGAGAGAAAGATGTGACAGTTGGCTTCCATAAAGATTTCAGCCTTAGAAATCTTATGGGGGCAGGTATACTTAGTCCTACAGGGTCACTATGCATTGTAATCGACTTGATGGCAGTGGGAGCCACACTGTGTGTTTACTTCTTTTACCTACACTGTCATGGCAGACATTGTATCATGTCAGGAAAGCATCTTTCTAGTTCACCAAGTACTGGGGTGCCAATAAGCCAGAAAAGGACTTCTATGGAATGGCTTTAGGTCTAGATTTTCTAAATGGAATTGGAGTGGAGCTGGTTTCACTCACTTCCTTTGGGTTTTTGGTCTCCATAGCACAAGAGAGTAAGTCAGCAGAACCGTGTAGAGAAAGTCTCTGCTGCTAATTATGCCATCTTCTACTAGCAATGAAATCTTTTCCTAATGTCTTATGAGAAAATTGCTTTTTATGCACATATTTTTAGGTTCTTTGTTCTTTGAAAACACATCCTTCCCCAAAGTTAAGAGTGTCTGTACCTCACTTAAATTAAATATAAAATACTTACCAGTTTTCTCATTAGAAATATGTTGATGCTTTTTTGATTTTTTTCCCCATGTTTAAAGACAGGAAAATGAGGCAATTTTCTCTATGGCAATTTAATTTCTTACTGTTAGCTTAGACAGGAAAAATTTTTATTGACATTTATGAAAGTTGCTCTGAATTAGACTTCATTTCTTCTTTCTTTACAGTTATGGCTAGCCCAGGTGGTCTCAATGCTGTGCGCACCAGCAACTTTGTCCTTGTTGGCTCTCACACGCTATCATTATCTTCAGTAGGAAACACAAAGTTTGCTCTGGACAAGGTAACCCAACTTAATTTATAAGGGTATAGTGTTATCTTTTTTTAATTTTAGAAAAATTAGACCAATGGAAATGGCACGGTGCTTTTAAGTATTTGAATCTTTGACTGAAAACATATGTTGTTTGAATTGTACATTTTCACTAGGCATGATGTTGGAAGTATTTCTCCCTTGTATCTTAATAATTTTCAAGGCAGTGTATGCTGGCTTACTTTCTAAGTATCACTTTTGATTGAAGAAGTATTACTTCTTGCATTTAGATGTTAAGTTTATAGTTTTAAAATATAGTATCTTGCCCATTTGAACTGGTATTTTGAGATGAGCTTTCATGGATTAGTTTTGACAAGTTAGGGAAAACTAGATTAATCTTTTAGAAGAGTACTTATGAAATTGAAGGGTTTCCTTCCCATAATCCTCTCCAAATTAAAAACTTGAACTTACAGATCTTTGTTACATCACTGGTGGGTGCTTTTTCACCATAGTGTGGTATAATTAAACTTATAAATCGATATCAAGACCATTTGAAAGAGTGCCAGAACTAGAGGCAAACTTTTCTATTGAGTTGGCCCTTGTTATATACTATAGTTGATACATTAAAACCTTGTAAGAGATTTCTGTTGTGGGAATGTAGAGGCAAAGAATTAAAAAAATCAAGAGGCTTGGTTTCTAGTTTTGACCCTAAGAATTTATCCTTTAACTTTGAGCAATCACTTTTTTTTTCTGGCATCTTGTTTTCTCAGTACAGAATATTAGATTAGATGAAGACAATCTAACTTTAAAATTCTATGAAACATTTGTCTTTTAGTTGACCTACAAAAGCAGACTGTACTTGAAATTTCTGTTATTATAAATATATACCTTTATTCTAACATGCTAATTTTAAAAAACCATGTTAACCTTTTATTTACTGATTCAGCTGCTTTATCAAAAGAGTGATCTTGGGTCTTTTTTCTCTTTGTCTTTTATTTTGTTTATTTTAGATAAATTATGATGTAAAAGAGCGAGAGCTACTGGGCTATTTGTTCCAGGAAAAGGTTGCCATATTTTCTTTGCTTGAAACTAATGTGCTTAAAATAATCATTAATTTTTGGGCCACATGTATTTGTTTTACTAACCACTCATATCTTCTTGGTTGTTTTAAATAATTAAGGACATCATGTACATTTTTCATTCTTTAGACTCTTGGAGATGGTCATCTTTTTCTCCATTCTCATACTTCTTTAAATCTTTGAAAGTTTTCTGCTATTTTTGTGCATGTGTGGTTTTTGGGTTCTTTCCTATATTTTTTCTTCCCTGTTATGGTTTTTTAAGACTCTATGGTCACATCAATAAGCATTTAACTGCTAACTGAAAAATCAGCAGTTCAAACCCACCACCACTTGGGAGAAAGATGTGGTAATCTGCTCCCATAAAGATTACAGCTTTAAACACCCTGTGAGGCAGGCCTACTCTGTCCAAAAGGGTTGCTAGAGTTGGAATCGACTCAATGGCAATGCGTTTGTTTTTTTAGAGTACCAAATTAATAACTCTGTTTAAAACTAAAAATTTTTCAATGATTTTGATTCTCTTATATACTAAAAAGGAGCTCTGGTAGCGTAGTGCCTAAGGCACTTGACTGCTAACCAGAAGGCTGGCGATTCAAACCCACCAGCCACTCCTCTGAAGGAAAGTTGGGCAATCTACTTCCATAGTGATACCACCTTGGAAACCCAAAGAAGGGTCTCTATGAGTCAGGTCTGACTCGACGACATGTAACAACAACAACAATATACTGAAAGGTATGGAGTCCTGGTGGCACAGTGGTTAAGTGTGTGCCTGTTAACAAAAAGATTGGCTGTTTGAACCTACCAGCCACTCTGTGACAGAAAGATGTGATGGTTTGCTTCTAAAAACATTACAGCCTTGGAAAACCTATGGGGCAGTTCTATTCTGTCCTGTAGGGTCACTATGAGTTGAAATTGACTCGATGACAATGGGATATATAGAAAGAGCAAGTAGTAATGTTTTAAATAAAAGTAGAAAACTCTTATGGTCTCTGTTGGCTAGTAGGTGTATTGTTATATAGATGATTATTTGCATGTTAATTTTGAAGTTAAAAAACATTTAACCCTAGAACTATATTGAATATTATCTTACATATTTTAGAAGCTATTTTTTAGAATTTAAAAAAATTTTTTTGTTGTTGTTGTTATGTGCCATCGAGTTGGACCCGACTCATAGCGACCTCTCCCTGGGTTTCTGAGGCGCTATCACTAAGGAAATAGATTGCCCGACCTTCCTTCCGAGGAGTGGCTGGTGGGTTTGAACCACCAGCCTTCTGGTTAGCAGTGAAGTGCCTTAGGCACTATACCACTGGTAAAATATATATAATGAAATATTTGTCATTTCAACATTTTTTAATATATGCTGTTTTATGTTTTTAATATCCTTATGAGGATCAATTGCAAACATTCTGTGTATACATAAATGCTAATTAGCAAAAATACAGTATGCTATTTTTGAAATTTTATTTTAATTTCTTAAAGCAAGATTTATAATTTTGATAAACATAAAAACTGGAGTAAATTGTATTCCTTACTCAGTGTTGTCAAATAACTAATTCTACATATGTAAGATATTTAATTAATCTCTAAAATGAAAGATTTCAATGACATAGCTTAAATATAGACCATTTGATCTTTTGAAAATTTTCTTGGTTGTCATTTTAATTCAAAATGTCACACTTACAAATTAAAATTTAAATATGATAATTTCCATTCTCTTAATAATGCTTTTGAAATGATAACTTAAATAGCCAGCCATGATTGGGTTCAAAACTGAATTGATCAACTTAATTGGTAGTGTCTAATACTTTAAATTCCATTTCTGAGTCAAATGTAATGCAATTTAGATACAAAATTTGTCCCAAATATGTTTTTGTAAATATAGCAAGGAGAAACAAATGTTTGTTCCAACAGCTTGTAGGTGACGTCAGAGAATATTTAAAATAGTTAGGTTTAGATGTTCTTTAAGTTGGTGGGAAAATTTAAGACCTTTCATACTTGCTATGGTTAGGTGGTTGGAACCCATCAGCTACTCCATGGGAGGAAGATGAACCAATCTACTTCCATAAAGATTTGCAGCCTTAGAAACCCAGGGGGTCACCATGAGTCAGAATCGACTCGGTGGTAATGGGTATACTTATGTAATCTTTCCTTGGCTGTAATCTTTATGGGAGCAGATTTCTAGGTCTTTTTGCCCACACAGCTCCTGGTGGGTTTGGACTACTGATCTTTCAGTTAGTAGCTGAGCACTGTAACCATTGTGTTACAAGTTCTACTCTGTCCTTATAAAGTCACTATGAGTCAGAATTTACTTGATGGCACATAACCACAGTACTCACATGATAAGCCTATTTCATTTGCCCAGAGAGAGTAGACATGTCTCCTGTATCCTACCAGATACCATTGGCACAAGGGGGCGTTTGCTTTTTTTTCGTTGGTGCCCTGTCCAGTAATACTACAGTCCCAGAGGTAATCTTTGAGATCAACTTTTAGAAGGTAATTTTCTATTGAGGTTTACGCAGACTGTTTGCTCTACAAATTTAGGATAGCACTACCAGCAAACTACTACCTTATTTAAGGTTATGGACATCTGTCATGAAGTCATGCATCCTGGAATTTAAATTATGAATCTCATTGAGTCACAGACCTCAAACTTTTTCTTTGAGTAGGGAATCCAAAACAGTCATGAGTTTTATTACACCTTTATGCATAAAGGATACCCCAAAGCTCATCTTCTTACTTAACAAAGAAACTTCGTAAGTATTTATACCTTCCAAGAAATAGAGATAACAACTAAAATATTATTAGGGCAGACAATTATGAAGTAAAACAATTAACTGTAAATAAGGAATTTTAGAGTTAGAGTGACTAGTCATTCTGATGTGGCCAAAGGTATCTTGTTTTATGCCTATTGGTGTCATATAGTTACTAATATCACCTTTTCACTTTCAACAATATCTCAGTGCATAATAAATTAAAGAGCCCTACTACTGCACAGTGGTTAAGTACTCTGTTGCTAACTGAAAGGTCAGCAGTTCAAACCCAACAACCGCAGAAAAAAGATACAGCATTCTGCTTCCATAAGATTATAGCCTTGGGAACATTATGGGGCAGTTCTGTTCTATCCTGTAGGGTTACTATGAGTCAGAATCAACTCCACGGCAAGAGGTTTTGTTTGGTATAATAAATTACACAGCTATCCTAGTTATAGATTACATTTTACAGCTCTTAATAATCTATGAAGTAAATAACAATAATCATACAAGACTCTTTTGTTAAACAGAAAACGGAAAAGGATTGCTCATTTTCACAGAAGTCACCACACTTCATACTCTGCAGTAAGACTGACCCTTTTGTGAATATTCTCAATTTACTTTATCAGGACAGGCTTCTAACTAAGATTATTGTCTACTTTTCCACAGCTATGAAATAAGAGAGAATATTTTCTCCTCATCTTTCTGAGATTCTTTTTAATAGCAACACCTCAGGGCTAAGCAATGGAATTCTGTTAATTAGCAGTGAGAAAAAGAGCCAAAGTAGCTTAATAGTAACAATTTGGAAAAGAAAAAGGAAGGGAATTTATAACAAATAGGATAATGAGATGTGTGATGTTTTGATTCTACATTATGCATGCCTTTTAAATTAAAAAAGTTGGAGATTTGCCTCATGGAATTAGTCTATTGAAATCTATACTTTCTTTGATCTAGAACTCCCATTAGAGATATCTTTATTGTATTTAAGTACCAAATTGCTAGATCAAAAATTTGGTAAAAACGTTTAAATTTAGACTGAACTAAGAATGCTCCAACTGGGATATCATTCTTTTCCAGTAGGCAGTAGAAATGACAGACAATAGCATCCTGTTTTCTATCTTGATCCAGAAGACATCATATTAAATTATATATATAAAATGGTATGATCGTTTTACTCTAATGATCCAACCTCTACAATTGAAATTTTTTCTCCTATTTGGAATCTTTAATTCAAATATGAAACTAATTGGTTTATAATTTAAAATATGGTTTTTACATAAAAAGATGTCTTTACTAAATATCAATATGTTGATATTTAAAATATTTCTAATATGAATATTTTCATAATAAAGCATATTTTTTATTTGAAAGAAAATATTAGTCATTCAAACTTTAGTAACAGTAGTATAGTCTTGATTTAGGCACCGAATTTTTATTTTGTCAGGGTTTTTTTTTTTGTTTGTTTGTTTTTTCATGTGTTTTACAACTATGCAACTAGGTCATAAACATTTAGGTTTATTATAGTTTCGTGAGTTTTTCACTTTCTCTCTGATAATACTCTATTTTAAAGTGTTCTTTTTCTGATATTGAGTCACACTAGCTTTCTTAGTATTTGTATGTTACCTTTTTTCATCCTTTATTTTTGACTTACATGTGTCCACATTATCATATTTGTATATTGTAACATCATATTTTATTTTATGATCATGTTTTTTACCCAATCTGACAATCTTTTTTCTTTTCATGTTTAGTCCATTTACATTTAATATAACTATTAATATGGTTAGGAGCACTGGTAGCGTAGTGCCTAAGGCACTTGACTGCTAACCAGAAGGCTGGAGGTTCAAACCCACTAGCCACTCCTCGGAAGGAAGTTTGGGCAGTCTACTTCTGTAGTGATACTGCCTTGGAAACCCAAGGAGGGGTCGCTATGAGTAGGGTCCAACAACAACATTGTTATGGTTGTGTTTATGTACCATAAGGGCAGGTAAACTATACAGGTAAAATATACCTTATTGCTGTTGTTAGTCTGTTACATTTATCCCAGTTAATGAACCAATATTGACGTATTATTAAAGTTTGATAGTCTGTTTTTGTAACTAAAATATTATTTGATCACAGCCACCCTCATTTGTTTATGTGTTATGTATCGCTGCTTCTTTCTACAATGGCAGAATTGAATAGTTGTGACAGAGACTGTATGGCCTGCAAAATCTAAAATATTTACTATCTGGCCCTTTGTAGAAAAAAAATTGCTCATCTCTGGTCTACTGTCTTGTTCTTTGTTTTCTATTCATCCTATCTTTTCTTTGTTCCTTTTTTCTTCCTTTCTTGCCTTCTGGATTAATTGATGGTTTTTAGTTATTCTGTTTATCTCCTTTGTTGGCTTTTTAGCTGTACTTCCTTGTACTCCTTTTTTAATAATTACTAGGGATTATAGTCTACCACTCATCTGTCATTTTTTTATACTTTGGTTGCTTGTGTGTTGCTGTGAGGCTGGAGTTATGCCACTGGTATTTCAGATACCACCAGGGTCACCCATGTGGACAGGTTTCAGTGGAACTTCCAGACAAAGACAGACTTGGAAGAAGGGTAGGACCATTCACTTCTGACAAAGCTGGCCACTGAAAATGTTATGAATAGCCCTGATACAGTGTCTGCTATAGTGCCTGAGATAAGCCCCTCAGGTTGGAAGGCACTCAAAATATGACTGGGGAAGAGCTGTCTCCCCAAGCAGAGTCAACATTACTGACGTGGATGAAGTAAAGCTTTCAGGACCCTCACTTGCTGATGGAGCACAACTCAAAATGGAAAGAAACAGCTGCAAACATTCATTAACAGTTGGAACATTGGAATGTACGAAGTATGAATCTAGTAAAATTAGAAGTTGTCAAAAATGAAATGGAATCGATAAAGATCGATATCCTAGGCATTAGTGAGCTGAAATGGACTGGTATTGACCATTTTGAATCAGACAGTCATATGATCTACTATGCCAGGAATGACAGATTGAAGAGGAATGATGTTGCATTCATTGTCAAAAAGAACATCTCAAGATCTATCCAAGAGTGCAGTGCTGTCAATGATAGGGTAATATCCATACACCTACAAGGAGAACCAGTTGCTACTATTATTCAAATTTACACACCAACTATTAAAGCCAAAGATGAAGAAATTGAAGATTTTACCAACTCTGCAGTCTGAAATTGACCAAACATATAAAACAAGATATATTGATAACTATTGGTGATTGCAGTGCAAATGTTGGAAATGAAGAAGAATTATTGGTAGTTGAAAAATATGGCCTCAGTAACAGAAATGATGGAGATCACCTGATAATTTTGTGAGACCAACTTATTCACTGCAAATGCTGTTTTCAACAATATAAATGGTGGCTATACTATGGACCTCACCAGATGGAATACACAGAAATCAACTCAGCTACATCTGTGGAAGCTCAGTATCTCCGTCCAAGTTAGGCCAGGAGCTGACTGTGGAACAGACCATCAATTGCTCATATGCAAGTTTAAATTGAAGCTGAAGAAAGTTAAGTCCAACAAGAGTCAAAATATGACCTTCAGTATAATATCCCAGCTGAATTTAGAGATCATCTGAAGGGGATGCCATCAAGAACATCATACATAAAGAAAGCAAAAAAATCATTAAAAAGACAGGAAAGGAAGAAAAGACCAAAATGGATGTCAGAAGAGACTCTGAAACTTCTCTTGAATGTAGCTAAAGAGAATGGAAGAAATGCTGAAATGAAAGAACTGAACAGAAGATTTCAAAAGGTAGCTCAAGAAGACAAGTAAAATATTATAAAATGTGCAGAGACCTGGAGTTAGAAAACCAAAAGGGAAGAACATGCTTGGCCTTTCATAAGCTGAAAGAACTGAAGAAGAAATTCATGCCTTGAGTTACAATATTGAAGGATTCTGTGGGCAAAATACTAAATGATGCAGAAAACATCAAAAGAAGATGGATGGAATCCATAGTTACTATATCAGTAGTCACTGGTTGTTGTCCAACTATTTCAGGAGGTAGCATATGATCAAGAACCAATAGTACTGAAGGAGAAGTCCAAGCTGCAGTGAAGGAACTGGCAAAAAATAGGGCTCTAGGTATTGATGGGGATACCCATTGAAATATTTCAACAAATGAACATAGCACTGAGAGGCACTTACTCATTTATGCCAAGAAATTTGGAAGACAGTTACCTGACCAAGTGACTGGAAGAGATAGATATTTGTGCCCATTCTAAAGAAAGGTGATCTAACAGAATATGGAAATTAATTAAAAATATCATTAATATCATGTGCAAGTAAAATCTGGCTGAAGATAATGCAAAAATGGTTGCAGTAGTATATTGACAGGGAACTGCAAGAAATACAGGCTGGATTCAGAAAAGAATGTGGAATGAGAGAATGTGGATATCATTGCTGATGTCAAATGGATCTTGGCTGAAAGCAAAGAATACCAGAAAGATGTCTACCTGTGTTTTATTGACTATCCAAAGGTATTTGACTGGGTGGATCTTAACAAATTATGGATAACATTGGAAAGAATGGGAATTCCAGAACACTTAATTGCATTCATGAGATACCTCTACATAGATCAGGAGGTTGTTGTTCAACCAGAACAAGGGGATACTGCATGGTTTAAAATCAGGAAGGGTGTATGTCAGGTTTGTATCTTTTTACCATACTTATACAGTCTGTACACTCAGCAAATAATCTGAGAAGCTGGACTATATGAAGCAGTATGGTGATTCCTTAAAAAGTTGGAATTAGAAATATTATTTGACATTATTTGACTCAGCAATTCCATTACTAAGTAATGAAGAAGTGAGATCCAGGACAAGAACAGATATATGCATACCCATGTTCGTCACAGCATTATTTACAATATCAAAAAGATGGAAACAACTTAGGTGCCCATCAGCAGAAAAATGGATAACCAAACTATGGTACATACACACAGTGGAATATTATGCAACCCTAAAGAATAACATAGAATGTGCAAAACACCATATAACATGGATGGACTTGGAGGACAGTATGCTGAGTGAAATAAGTCGGTCACAGAAGGACAAATATTGTATTAGTCTGTTGTAAAAAGTCAAAGAAAGGTTTATATATGTAAGGAAGTCTTTGTTGGTTACCAGGGGTGGGAGGAGCTCTGGTAGCATAGTGGCTAAGGCACTTGACTACTAACCAGAAGGCTGGTGGTTCAAACCCACTAGCCACTCCTTGGAAGGAAGATGGGGCAATCTACTTTCGTAGTGATACTGCCTCAGAAACCCAAGGAGGGGTCACTATGAGTTGGGTCCGACTCGATGGCACACAACAACACAACAACAGGGGTGGGAGGGGAGGGGAAGTAACAGTGTTAGATAGGTAGAGACAAGTATTGATTTGGGTGAAGAGAAGGGCAATGTACCAAATGTGAGTGATCCACTGGTGGCATTGAGGAAGAGGAAGACATAGAGAGGTACATGGAAGGTATGGACAACAAAGATGAACCCTTTTGCACATACAGTACTGCATTGTCAGTGAAGGCAAACATTGATATACAGGCTGAACAATTAGATATGTGTATGCAGTAGGGAATAAGGAGCTCTGGTAGCATAGTGGCTAAGGCACTTGACTGCTAACCAAAGGCTGGTGGTTCAAACCCATCAGCCACTCCTCAGAAGGAAGGTTGGGCAATCTACTTCCATAGTGATACCACCTTGGAAACCCAAGGAGGGGTCGGTACGAGTCAGGGTCGGCTCGATGGCACATAACAACAACAACAACAACATGCAGTGAGGAATGTGTCTATGACCATGTAAAGGTCAGCAGACAATGTCTCTACAACTGTATTTGTATGTTCTGTAAGAATTCCCAGGTATATAGCAAAGCTGACAAGGGACAAGGTTGTAGTCACTTCTTGGCCACAGCCAGCTACCCAGAGAGGGCAAGTAGTTGTACCTGTGGGCTTGGGACCATAGTTGCAGGGAACATCCAGCTCAACTGGCATAACATACTACACAAAAACGTTGTTCCACATCCTACCTTGGTGAGTAGCGATTTTTATCTTAAAAGCTTGCAAGCAGCCACTTAGATGCAACAATGGGTCTCTCCTTGTCCAGAGCAAAGAAAAATGAAGAAAACAAAAAATTCATGGAAACAGTTAGTCCATGTGACTGGTACACCATGTGATCTTCAGCCTGTATGACTATGAGACCAGAAGAACTAGATGGTACCTGGCTACCACTGTCAACCATTCACAGGAGGATCTATGTAGGAGATCCTGGACAGAGTGGAAAACAATGCAGAACAAAACTCATAATCATTAAGAAGAAGAAGAAAAAAGAGTTGTTGGTCTGATAGAGCCTGGTGGAACCCTTGAGACTGTGGCCCCTAGCTGCCCTTCAGGTCTGGAATTGAACACACTCTTATGGCTTCCGGCCAAACAAAAGACAGGCATGTGAGCTGAACATTTACATTAGGTAGATATACTCCTTGGAGAGAATAATCATGGGAGAATAGAAGGACTGTGTATGCACAGGAAGACAGATCGGGGAGCAGGAGTACATGGGAGGGAAGGACACAGAAGAGGTGGCTATGAGGAGGAAGTGGGAAGGGCGCTATTGCATTGTGGGAGATTACAGTCAATGTTATGAGACAGTGTAGGTGAGCTGTTGTATGGAAAGTGAATTTGCTCTGTAAACTTTCATCCAAATCACAATTAAAAAAAAAAGCGAGGTCAGGCCCCATCTTTCATCAGAACTTTTACATTTTAACGCTATATGTTTTTAAGCTTTCTCTCGGCTCGCTTGACCTGCTTTCAACTTCTGTTATTACAATCCACTCAGCAGCATTCCTGAGGGGTAGAATTGGCAGATAGATGCCCACCTACCTGAAACACCTATTTACACTCCACCTTAAAGATTTAGGCAGTTTCTCCCTGCCTCTGCAAAATTCATTTGCTTATGGCAAACTTGCTCTTCTGCCTGCTTCCAGGGAAGAAAGTGGCCCCTGGTCTGGCTTATCTAGGAAAAGTACATTCCTTACTGGAATTTGGTCCACTTAGTATGTTGCTGACTGCTAACCAGAAGGCTGGCGGTTCAAACCCACCAGCCACTCCTCTGAAGGAAGGTTGGGCAATCCTACTTCTGTAGTGATACTGCCTCGGAAACCCAAGGAGGGGTCGCTATGAGTCAGGGCCGACTCGACGGCAAATAACAACAACAGTATGTTGCTTGCACAGCTCTTTCATGACAATAAGGAAAATAAGACTTACTAGTTAATCCATTTTTTTTCTTGCTGTTACAGTAGGAATGTAGTCTTCCGTGACTATTCACATCCTCACTGGAAGTATAATTCCTTTCTGTGTGTCTCTTACCACACAGTTTAGAATAAGTTTAGTGGAGAAAATTTAATTGTACTTTTCGCTGTGTATGTGACACATAACTTAGGATATCAGTCATGGTTGGGAGTGAATAGTCATCACTCATGGCAGTAACAGAATCTGGTCTGAAATCAGGCCATCCAAGACCTTCTTTATATTGACATCAAATAGCTTTTTTTCTTTTAACTTTTCATTGTGATTTGGGCAAAAGTTTACAGAGCAACTTCATTTTCCATTGAGTAATTCATACACATTTTGCTTTGTGACATTAATTGAAATGCCCACAGTGTAAAAACTCTCTTCCTACTTCAACCCTGTGTTTACCTTTTCCCTGTGGTTTTCTTTTTTTTTTTACCTCTTGGGCACCTCTCTGGGTTTTCCTTTCCTTAATGATATTGTCGAGGTCACCCACTTTTGGTATATTGCCTTTCCTTTCACCCAAATCATTATGTGTCTTTTAACTAGCTAATATTATTCCCTTTCCTTCCCTCCCACCCCTGGTAACCAACAAAGTCCATCCATGTGTAAATCTTTCCTTGACTTTTTGTAATAGTGGACTCATACAGCATTGGCCTTTTCTCATTAACTTATTTCTCTCAGCGTAGTGTCCTTCAGGTTCATCCATGTTGTGTGAGGTGTTTTGTGGATTCTTCATTGTTCTTTGGTGTTGCATAGTATTCCATCGTGTATATGTACCATAGCTTGGTTATCCATTCATTTGTTGATGGGAACTTTGTTGTTTCCATCTCTTTGCTGTTGTGAATAGTGCTGCAGTGAAAATGAATGTGCATATATCTATTTGTCTCCTGCCTCTCAGTTCTTCAGGATATATACCTAGTAGTAGGATTGCTGGATCAAATAGTGTTTGTATTTCCAACTTATTAAGGAAGAACCATACGATTTTCCATAGTAGTTGGACCATCTTACATTCCCACCAGTAGTGTATGAGAGTTCCAGTCTCTCCATACTCTCACCAGCATTTGTTATTTTCTGTCTTGTTGAACTTTCTTATTCTTGCTGGGGTGAGATGATATCTCACTGTTCTTTTGATTTGTATCTCTCTAATGGCCAGAAGGCTGGAGGTTCAAACCCACCAGCCACTCCTCAGAAGGAAGGTTAGGCAATCTACTTCCATAGTGATACCACCTCGGAAACCCAAGGAGGGGTCACCATGAGTTGGATCTGGCTCAACGGCAGTGAGTTTGGGTTTTGTTTTTTATGAATGTGCCAGTTGGTATATGCTACTACTAATGGAGAATGGATACATTTCCATGGATACAGCACGGACTTCACTTGTTGCTAGATAATGGGTAAACAAATATATTCTCTTTTTAAATCTGTGTTTTTTTTTCTCACATTAATTTGGAACTTAGGACTTTTGTTTTGTCAAACTCTATATAGAATGAATGGATCCTTCAAAATCATTTGTTGCTAAGGAGTCACTGGCTTTTTGACCACCATAATCTACCAAATCATGCCAAATAACACATAAAACTTAAAATAACACAAACATATAATGTTCACAGACACCGTTCACAGCTCTAGCAGCTGGATGTCAAGATGCTGAGTGTAGTTGCTGGGGAAGGAGTATTCTCCCTGCTCAGGACCCAGCCTGCCTCTTTAATGGCACGCTGCAAAACAAATGCTAAATGCCAGTTTTGCTTTTCGCCTTTTTCTGTAAAAGTACAAATCCTCTTCAGATATATTTCTCACTTAAAGTGAAAACAGGTACTGATATTGGTCTCTCATGAAAGCAAAATTCGTAAAGTGAACTTTCGAAAACCACAGGACACCTGAACACTCTGTTCATGGTTTACAGTGTTTTATTGAAAAGTCACTTTCAAAGCGTTTTGCAAATAATTTACTCTCTTTCTTTACAGGTACCCTTTTTATCTCCTTTGGAAGGTCATATTTATTTAAAAATAAAGTGTCAAGTAAATTCAAGTGTTGAAGAAAGAGGTTTTCTAGTAAGTAAGATCACTTAATCTTTATTTTCTTTTTCTATTTCTTAAGTCTATGAAATATAGACCTGGTTTTCCTTAGGGATGAAAGCCTATGTGGTTAATTGGTAAATTGATTCAGTGAAGATTTATGGCATACCCACATATGTCAATCACTGTGTTGGTGTTGGGAATGTAATAGGCCACAAAATATAAACTCTCCACTCAAAGAGCTTTTAGTTTAATATGAAAAAATATTAAGTGAACAGGCAAGTACAGTGCAGTACTACAATAGGAGAAAACATACGGTCTGTATGTGTAAAGTAGTGGAACACCAAATCTTGAGTGTGGTTGGGTAGGGTTATGAGAGGCTACTGGAAAAAGTAAAAGGATCTCCAGTGGCACAGTGGTTAAGCAGTTGGCTGCTAATTGAGGTGTCGGCAGTTTGAAACCACAAGCTTCCCCACAGGAGAGGAATGTGTCACTCTGCTTCTGTAAAGATTATAAGCTTACTTATAGGGACCTCTGGTAGCGTAGTGGCTTAAGGCTCTTGACTGCTAACCAGAAGGCTGGCGGTTCAGACCCACCAGCCACTCCTCGGAAGGAAGATGGGGCAATCTACTTCCGTAGTGATACTGCCTCGGAAACCCAAGGAGGGGGTCGCTATGAGTCAGGTCTGACTCGATGGCACATAACAACAACAACAACATAGGACAGAATAAGACACTCCAGTGGCACAATGGGTAAGGCATTTGGCTGCTAAGTAGAAGGTCAGTGGTTCAAATCTACTAGCTGCTCTGCATAAGGAAGATGGGATGATCCACTTCCATAAAGATTTAACAGCCTTAGAAACCCTATGGGGTTGCTGTGAGTTGGAATCGACTCAGTGGCAGTGGGTTTCAGGTTTTTTGGTGTAAGATAGAGTAGACCTGATGGCAGTGGGTGTGGAAGAAGTAACTTCTCCCTACTAATTTATTCAGTTGTCAATTTAGGTTAGCTGAGGCGAAAAGGGACAGAGTGAAAGAGAAGTTGTTCCTGATAAAGGGTAGAGCTTTGCAGTGGCCTGGAGTGTGTGTCCATTCCCTGTGTGTCCCTCCTCCAATGAAAAATAGAAAGATGACACTTACAAACAGTAGCAAGTATTATTTCAGGATAGCTAGAGCTTACAGATGAAGGAACCCTGGTGGCACAGTGGCTAAAGTGCTCAGCTGCCAACCTAAAGGTTGGAGGTTTGAACCTGCCATCTGCTCTGGGAAGAAGATGTGGCAGTCTGCTTCCATAAAGATAATAGTCTTAAAAACCAAATGGGTCTGTTTTACTCTGTCCTGTTGGGTTGCTATGGGTCGTGATCAAGGAGACTGCTATGAGTTTGGTTTTGAATTTAGAGCTTAGAGCTGGAGGTAGAAGGCAATAAAGAGAGTGATTAGGGAGCACAGTGAGATTAGGAGATGTAGGGCCAAGTATTTAAAGGCCTTTTAGAGAGTTAGGACTTTATCTTGAAAGCAGTAGGTTACTCTTGTAAGGTTTTAAGCAGAGGAATAACATGATCAAATTTGAGGTTTAGAAACATCATTCGGCCTGACATGTAGAAAGTGTCTGTACGAGTGGCAGCAGTGAAGAGACTAGTTAGGAGACTGTGTTTCTCCATGTGAGAGGTGATGGGGGGTGGTAGTGGGGTGAAGAGAAAGACCCATTGTAGAGATAAAAAAGGAAGAAGGACAGACCCAGTGATTTGACTCTGTTGTTTTGGTTGCCATGGAGTTGATTCCAACTCTTGGCGACCCCACGTTTGCAGAGTAGACTTCTCCATAGGATTTCAAGGCTGTGACGTCTGGGTGGGTTCAAACCACCAACTTTTGGTCAGTAGTCAAGCATCCCCTAGAGACCCCAGGGAAGTACAAAACGCAATTCAACCACTGCCATGGAGTCGGATCTGACTCATAGCGACTCCTTGGGTTTCAGAGGCAGTATCACTACGGAAGTAGATTGCCCAACCTTCCTTCTGGGAAGTGGCTGGTAGGTTTGAACCATCAGCCTTCTGGTTAGCAGTCAGTTGCCTGGCACTATGCCACCAGAGCTCCCAGGGAGTTACAAATCTGTTCAATATTTCACAGACTGGATTATGTAGCTCTGAATTAAGAAGCATGTTCTATCACTTCGGATTTAGAATTTTTTCAGAATGCGTCTTTGATAATCCATTGGCTCTAGGAGGTGGAAAAGCAGAAGTCAAGATGAAGCCCAGATTCCTACCTTGCACAGCTTGCTAGGTGGCCGGGATGCTGTTGACATAAAAGATGGGGAAGGAATGAACAGGTGTGCAGTCTACAGTGGGAAGACTCTATTGTCCCAATATATTATTGTGAAAAGTTTTAAACATATACAATACTGTATATTATATATATTCATATATATAATACTAATTACAGTATTGTATATTGTAATGAAGTTTACTTTGAACACCTATAAACCTACTAGCTTTTACTGTTAGTATTTTTTTACTGTACTTTTTTTTTTTTATCACATATCTATCTAGACATCCCTCTAGCCATATCTTATTCTCTCTCAATTTTAGGGGAAGAATTTCAAAGTAGATATGAGTATATCATCTCCTAAATATTTCAGCATTCATAACATTAACTAGAGTTCAATATTTGTTTATTTTATGGTTTGTCTTTTGAGGTAAAATTTATATACAGTGGAATACATAAATCATAAGTGTACATTCCTTGAGTTTTGATACATGCATACATATATTTGTGTAACCCAAATTTCTATTAAAATATAGAGCATCACCACCAGAAAGTTTCCATATGCCTCTTTCCTCTCAATCCCTGCTGGAGGTTGGAAGTTTTAATGAGTTAAGTTCTAAACAATTTGAAATTTAGAGGCCTAGAGACATGTTTCCAAAATTTGGGTTTGAAGCTCAAGATAGACATTTGAGTTGAGAGAAAGATTTGGGAATCTGCAGTTTAGAAATAGTTACTGCAGCCAGGTGGGGGGATGGGGAGTAAAGCAGAACTAAGAGGAATACTAACATTACAGGACAGACCTCGCAAGACAATCCTCCAAAGGAGAATAGTGGAAGGGAAATTTAGTGTTATGGTTGCAAGGGAAGAAGAGTTTGAGTGGTCTATGAGCAACTGTTGGACTTAATTACATGGTGGCTTTGAAACTAGATTACAAATGGTTATAGTGTGAGTGGGAGATGGAGAATAAGTGTGAGCAATATTCAGAAAGTTTGGCTGGGGAGGGGTGAGGGGAGGGAGAGTGGTACTTGCAGAAGTATATAGTACGAAAGAAGGATTTTGTTGGCATTTTACTAAGATGGAAGAGACTTGAATGTCTTTAAAGGCTAATGGAGGGCTTCTAATAGGGGTAGAGTAGTTGAAGATAGAGACGGGAAGCCTGAAGCCTCAAGTGTGGTTAATAGGATCATTGATGGAGCAAGGCCATGAGAGTGGGAGGGCCCAAGCCACAGGTTATTATGGGATAGACTTTATAAGGATTATACTTTTTCTACTGTCATAGAAGAAAAGAATGTGTATAGAACACATGGAAGATTGTGGGTATGCTGTAAGTAGAGAGAATGTAACAGCTTGGGTTTTCTCTGTGAAGCAAGAATTTGAATGATACAGGGGATGTTTGCAGTTGCTGTCAAAGGGTGCACACAGGAAGAGCAAGACTGTAAGGAAAGTCCACATGGATGAGTAAATTGCAAATTGCACTTCTGAAGGATACTTACCAGAGTAAATTTTTTTCTTTCTTCTTTGTTAGCTTTTTCACATGTAAATCCAGAAGGTGGCACTAGATGTTTTTGGAAAACATTTTTAGAAATCTGACTTGAAAGTCAGTTACCTATTGACTTTTAATATAAATATTTTATTTTATTTTGGCATTCTTAGCAACTGATACAGTCTTTTATGGTAGCTGATTCATTTGTATATCATGTCTGACATATTTAACATTTGAGCTAGTCTTTTTAATTAGTTTATTAGATCTCTTCAAATTTACTCTGTCCTGAATACTGTAGGCCATTCATATTGCATCCACATTTAATAAATGTAGTAAGAAAGAGCTTAGGATTTCCCAACTAACTTCTGTCCCCTGTCTAAAAGTTCCCTAGTTAATTACCTTTGGAGCTCTGGTAGTACAATGTGTAAGGCATTTGACTGCTAACCCAAAGGTTGGTGGTTCAAACCCACCAGCCACTCTGTGGAAGGAAGAGTGGGCAATCTACTTCCACAAAGATTTGCTGCCTCAAAAACCCAACAGAGGTTGCTATGAGTCAGAATCGACTCGATGTCAGTGGGTTTGGTTTTTGGTTTTATAAAAAAAAAAAGGAATAGTGAAAGGAAGCCTGTGTGCATGTGCACACATGGGTATGCATAGCCACCCATATACACACATATTATAATCCCAAATATTTGATGAAATAGGCACAAGACATTTTAGTTACCCATTTTTGCACCTAAATTTTTACTGCAAACTCATCTTTTTTAAAAAAATGGAGATATAATGTGGAATATTTTTTAAATATGACATTTGTATTTACTGGAAAATTCTTGCTGACCTGTTGATGGGGTGTGGTATTTGTTATAACGTGGTTTCAGGACAAAAAGATAGAGGCAATAATTGAAGTTAAAGATGCTTAGTTTAGTTTCCCTTTCTGATGTGTAGGACAGCTAGAAGGAAGAAGACTATCAACGAAAGAAATTTGGCAAATGATTCTCAAATGATATTCGTCCAGGTTTGCCTGGACTGATGAGCTGAAAAGAAGGAAATTCTGGATGTGTGGCAGAAGGCATGGGTTCCGATTCTGCTTTGTGATTGTGTGCTGTCATTTAATTTCCCTGGGCCTCAGTTTCCTTGTTTCTAAAAATGAGAAAGTTAGCCTTTTCTTATCCCCTTTGATTATAGTATGATATAATAATAACTCATGCTGTTCTTACCCATTGACATTTTCCTAGTCTATTATCTTTATGATGTAAAAGGTAAACATAACACAGGAGGGAGCTAGGGAGTCAGTTGTACTAACTTTATTCTTGAGATTGAAATAAATAGATTCCATTCTGTTTTCTCTGGGTGCTGTGAGCAGTGCTGCCTAGAGATGGGGCAGGCATGCTTTGGAAGAGAAGAGGATGGTGCTAGGGTAGGAGAAGAGGGGAGCCATGGAGGGAATATGACTGGAGTAACATTTGAGGTTTTGATCTATTGTGGAAACATTTCTGCACACAAAGTAATTTTCCTCCATGGCTAGAGATTGCATTCCTAATTCAAGCCACCTGTTTGGTAAAGTCACTCAATTTAGCAAATTGAGACAATTGTATATCCTACTATCAGAGGACTAGTGTAAGAATGAGTTAATATAAAAAATGTACTTTGAATGGTGTCTGGCACAGTAAGAACCAAATAAGTATTCACTTTTTAAAATAATTATTAGTTAGCAAATAATCACAAAGGTAAATTTGTGATTTGAAGTGGGAGAGCCTTAATGCATTCAGATCTCTAACACATAGATGCCTTTGGATTATCAGAGATAAGTAAAGTTTGGCTCAAAGCCTGTTTGTGTAAAGTTGTGCTTGGAACACAGCCTTCTTGGTTCATGTATTGTCTGTGGTTGCTTTTCCACTGTAACAAGTGGAGTTGAGTAGTGACAGAGTTTGTATGGCCCACAAAGTATAAAATATTTACCATCTGACGCTTTACAGAAAAAATTCCCAATCCCTGATCTATATCACGGTTCCATTTTCACCTTGTTGTTTTCTTTAACAAGGACTCCAGGTGGCACAATGATTGAGTGCTCAGCTGCTAACTGAAAGTTTGGCAGTTCGAACCTGGAGAAAGATCTGGTGATCTGTTCCTGTAATGATTACAGCCTAGAAATCCCTATGGGGCAGTTCTGCTCTGTCACACGGGGCCACCATGAGTCCAAATTGACTCTACAGCACCTAATAACAATATGTTCTTAACATATTAGTTCCTAAATGAATCCTGTTTTTAAAAATTAAAAGTAAGGCCTTTGTATACATTAGAGCTCTATTATGACTGCAGCTAAAATATAACTGGAGGAGGAGCGGCTTCTAATTATACTACTTATAAAAAAATCCAAATGGAAAACAATCCAAATGTTATTAGTTACTCATTACAGAATAGTGTCCTTAACCAACTCCACTGCTACACCTACCTTTGGAATGTAACTTGCACTCCTAACTGGAGAGAGCTGGCCAACTCCTGACTGCAGGGAGGTGGGACCTCCTCATGTGCTTGGTGTCTCACTCCAGAAAACCAAACTGACCACCATCAAATTGATTCCAACTCATAGCGACCCCCACTAGGTTTCCAAGGCTGTAAATCTTTATGGAAGCAGACTGCCTCATCTTTCTTCTGTGGAGCGGCTGCTGGGTTCAAACTACCAATCTTTTGGTTAGCAGCCAGATGCATTAATCATACCACCACCAGAGGTGACTCACTAGTGGATGTAAAATTCTGATGTTTATCACAGTAATCCCTCAAGGCCTATAATCACAAGTTGACTCTTCCAATCCTTGTTTGTCCTCCTGAATCATCATCAACTGTCAGTCTAATTTAAAAAGCTATCATTAGGTTTTTTAATATATAAGATGTGATATTCTCATTTCATTTTATGCTTATCATTTTATACTTGAAGAACTTCTCTGTTATTTAAGGGGCATGCATTTAGCAACACCACACTTCAGAGAAGTTTAAAATTAGACAAATATCTATTTGGGTTTAATATCTGGAAGTTCTTAAAGACCTTATACTTGTAGATGATGTTGAAAACCTGGGATAATGATTTCTTATTACTATGGTAAAAATCATGCAATTATATGTTAAGGTATGAAATACATCAACTTTTGCATTTCATTGTTAAGATATGCTCTTCATGTTTCTAAAGCCAGTATTTTGTTAACTTTTCTAGACCATATTTGAAGATGTTAGTGGTTTTGGTGCCTGGCATCGACGATGGTGTATTCTTTCTGGAAACTGTATCTCTTATTGGACATATCCAGATGATGAGAAACGAAAGGTAATTTTAATAGGAATAGTCAATGGTGAAAACCATGGTTAATATTTGTGGAGTACTTCATGTAAGTGTTCCCCTACTCACCCAAATTTTTCCTTTGAGCATACTTACAAAGCCTTACAAACTTGTTGTGAAACCAGTTGTGTGTGTGTGTGTGTGTGTGTGTGTGTATTGTATATTTGTATGTCCTTTCCATTCTCTAGTGGTGCAGTGGTTAAGCACTTGGCTGCTAGCTGAAAAGTTGGTATATTGAACCCACCCAGCCCCTCTGGGAGAAAAGACTTGGCAATCTGATCCTATAAAAATTATATCCTAGAAAAACCCTATGAGGCAATTAAAACTGCCATGAGGCTGTTATGGGTTGAAAATGGACTCTGACACCTAACAACAACAACATCCATTCCCTGTTGTGATTTGAATGTGATTTGACCATTCTTACAATAGCTTATGATATCTATCCTTTTTTCTCCTTGAATAGAATGAACTGTTGTTATCTTTTTTTTAATTGACATTTTTAATTATAAATATGTTAAATTCCATTTTATACTTTATTAGCTAGCTGTTTTACCTAAATCTGGGATAAAACAATACAGAAAAACTGCCTATAGAAATATATTGGTTTTGTTTCAAAGATTTGATAATAGGATTTTGTGTACATAATAAGATCAATTTTATCTAATTTTTAAAAGAATTTAATATTATTGCCCAAGTAAAATAATTCATTATTCAAAAACTGAAAAATAAAAATAAGTACAGTGGAAAAATAAAATCACTTATAACAGATACAAATTTTTTTATGGGATTTTTCACCTGCTTTGCAAATAAAAAATTAGAAATCTTATTAATAGTCATTCTTAATATTTTTATTGATTCACTTGTGTGTGTGTGTGTGTGTGTGTGAGAGAGAGAGAGAGAGAGAGAGAGAGAGAGAGAGAGAGATTTGGGTGAAATTTACAGAGCAATTTCATTTTCCACAGAACAGAAATAAGTTTTTAAATTCATGGCTTTTCAATCTTAATTTGTATCAACTTATATATTGCTTAATGCTTATTGTGTTATTTTCTTTTAAATTTTTAAAATTTGTTTTTGAAGAATCCAATAGGAAGGATAAATTTGGCCAATTGTACCAGTCATCAGATAGAACCAGCCAGCAGAGAATTTTGTGCAAGACGCAACACTTTTGAATTAATTACCGTCCGACCACAAAGAGAAGATGACCGAGAGACTCTTGTTAGTCAATGTAGAGATACACTCTGTGTCACCAAGTAAGTTTTGAGCCATAAATATTTCTTCAACTAAGTAACTGATTGGAATAAAGCAATACCACTCTCAAGAAATACAGTGATGGTCCTTATCTTCGAAGAGAAGTACAGTGTTAGTGAGAAAACAAAGCCATACATTAATAAGAGCATAATTTATAATAATTAAATTAGTATACTTTAAGAAAAGTATAATGTTCATATTATTTATTTAGCTAATCATATTTTCCAGCACTCTCAAGGTGTAGGCATTATCAAGGCAATTAGCTATTGAATTTTAGGTTAAATTTAATAATTTGTGTAGTTGAGGAGTCCAACATTATTCAAGGAGACTTTGCTCTCTTTAGTCTTACATCTCTTCCATTCCAAAAGTACCCTTAATAAGCTAGGTGATCTACAAAAACAATCCCATTCTACTTTGCAAATTTCTGTTTGGAGATTAAGGCTATGTAAGATGGAATAAACTATTGAGAATATCACTTCTTTTGTTAACTCTGATCTTAAGTATAGTAGAATTTGAGGTGCAAATGCTTATTGTTGAGAGCATAAGATAAATTCTTTTGTTTGGATGTGCAAGAGAAGCTTGAAGAGCAAATTCAATATATAAAATTGTGATTACAGAGAAAACCTTGAGTTTGTCAATGTCTTTATTAATTAGACTGTTTCTGAGTATTCCATTTAGGGAGATAGGTAGAACTGACTCTATCAGTTTCTGATGTGGAAATAGAGAAAGCTGTAGCCAAAACACACTATACTAAAATAGAACAAAGTTGCCCAGATACTACATTGTGTCTAAGGCATTTGACTGGTAACCAGAAGACTGGTGGTTCAAACCCACCAGCCACTCCTCAGAAGGAAGGTTGGGCAATCTACCTCCATAGTGATCCCACCTTGGGAACCCAAGGAGGGATCACTATGAGTTTAATCAACTCAACAGCAGTGAGTTGGTTGGCTGAGGTAACATTCAGGAAGCAGTTCTTCAGGAAGTCTTGATGTCTAGATTAATTTCATATTAATTAATTTTAGTTCTACTCATTTTCTTCTGGGGCCTTCTATGTATCTGTAACATCAGACAGAACATTAGAGGCAAAATGGATTTACAATTATTTTGTTTATCTACCCTGCCCATGAGTACAATCACCAAGAGAACCAGGCAAAGTGGAGTACCCAAGACATTCTTGACCACAGTGACCCATATTGGCCCTTTGCAACATCACTTATATTTTTCATCTGACCTTCTCTTTTACCTGCGGCATAAACCCTCTCAGACTTCTCCTTAGACATTCTCCTGCAGTAGAGGTAGCTAGATCACAACTTTTTCTGCCTCTTACTCTGCATGTAATTTTTCCCATTATATATTATCCTAATTTGGGTGGGGGCTCCTCTGCCCAAGCATTTGAGCATGGTGCATCTCAGTTCAGTCTTGGTGAGTCCTCAGCTTTGCTTGGTGGCTTAAGACTTACTTTACTTTTTTTTTTTCTTCCATTTTTATTGACTACTAATCAGAAGGTTGGGAGCTCTGGTAGCATAGTGGCTAAGTCACTTGCCTGCTAACCAGACGGCTGGCGGTTCAAACCC
>NW_006921850.1:4042731-4060149 GCF_000298275.1 Orycteropus afer afer | reverse complement strand
TGGCAGTTCAAACTCACCAGCCACTCCTCGGAAGGAAGGTTGGGCATTCTACTTCTGTAGTGATACTGCCTTGGAAACCCAAGGAGAGGTTGCTATCAGTCGGTCCGACTTGACAGCACATAACAACAACAGCAACGAGTGTATTTACCTAATGTAAATGTTCAGCTCATATGGTGTCTTTTGTTTGGCTGGAAGCCACAGGAGTAGGTTCAATTCCAGACCTGAAGGGTACTAGGGGCCATAATCTTAGGGGTTCTACCAGGCTCTATCAGACCAACAAACCTGGTCCGTTTTTTTTGTTTGTTTGTTATTTTTTTAATGATTTTGAGTTTTGTTCCACATTGTTACCCCACTCTATCCAGGATCTCCTACATATATCCCCCTTGGAGTAGTTGACAATGGTAGCCAGGCACCATCTAGTTCTTCTGGTCTCATAGTCATATAGGCTCACATAGTATACCAGTCCCTAGGACTAATGGTTTCCGTGTGTCTTTGGTTTACTTTACTTTTTAGACCATAAGAATACAAACATTCCTCAGTTATCCATTCTCTTTAGCTTTATTTTGTCTGCTTCTCCACAGGGCCTTTTTGACCTATACCTTCATCTAAATTTAATGAGTCTTATTTTTACTTCTACTAACAAACCTTGCTATCTTTATCTCCTTCAACAAAAAAGATTTCTATTGGGAGAACAATTTGGAACAAAACTCAAAATCATAAAAAAAAAGTAAAGGGACCAGGTTTACTGGTCTAATATAGCCTGGTGGAACCCCTGAGACTATGGCCCCTAGTTGTCATTCAGGTCTGGAATTGAACCCTTTCCTGTGCCTTCCAGCCAAACAATAGACATGTGAACTGAATATTTACATTAGGTAGATATATTCCTTGGAGAGAACAATCATGGGAGAAGAGAAAAGCTGTGTGTGCACAGGGAAACAGCTTGAGGGGACAGGAGTGCATGGGAGGAAAGGACACAGGGAAGAAGTAACTATGGGGAGGAAGTGTGTGGGGAGCTGTTGCATTGTGGGAAATTGCAGTCAATGTTATGAGATAAAGTGTATGTGAATTGCTGTATGGAAGATGAATTTGCTCGTAGACTTTCACTCAAATTATAATAAAAATTGGAAAAAAAAAGATTTCTGATCAATATTTCTACTTCAAAATATTAGACTATATATTTGAACTAGATACACTTCCTCTCTCGAGGAGACAGTATTATTAGTGGAGCTTTGGATTCAATAGACCTAGGTTTAAATTGAAATGTAACCATGGCAAATTAGTTAACTGTCCTGTCCCTCTGAATTCTTCTGTGTCAAAAGGGAAGAATAAGCTCCACAGAACGATAATAAAGATTAATAAGCTAAGGAGCTGAATGAAGTACTTAGCAGTGTCTAGGACATCAAATAAGCTCAGCAGGTGGTCACTTTGTTATTGTGGGTGTTGTTTTCTCTTCACCTCTCTGTTTATGTGTCAAGTAATAGATGATAAACTTACCTGTTTATTCTTGCTTATACTATTTCTAGTAGTGCCAATGGGAAGATATTATAAGTATGCAGAATGAGTACAAGATAAAAAACAGCTCGTGGTCCTCTAGAATAGTCTGGCTTTGGAGTTAGGAATTTCTTCCTCTTTTCCCACTCTTACCTGCTCAATCAACTAGTTATTCAACTTTTAGCTAAATATGCATACAAAATTCCTGACATAGATAGGGATGGAAGAGTGAGGGAGGAGTGTAAGACCTGTAAGGCCAGGTGATCTTCGTGTACCTGTGATTCCAGTTCTTGGGGAGCCTGAGTCTGAAGGATATTGGGAGCTCCCAACTCCAGGCCTGTGGTGCTCTTGCTAGAAAATTGTCCACACTCAGGGAGGGTCTCACATCATCCAGTTACCCAGGCAGGACCACCTGTACAAAGTAGTTACTATCTTCAGTGTGGAAACTCCACCAGTTATCAAATATGAGTTGTGATTCAGCTGACCAAACAGTAGAGATAATTTTACGTTATTGTACTTGGAGAAGCACCCCACTAAGTAGCTCTCAATTAGCATCCATTAAAAAATGGCATGTTTGTTTAGCTTAATTTTTTTTTTTTTTCCCTAGCAAGAGGGAAAGAATCTTGACCTTCTTTTTTTGTTTTTTTTTTTTTTGTTTTTTTTTTTTGCCTCGTAGGAACTGGCTGGCTGCTGATACTAAAGAAGAGCGGGATCTCTGGATGCAAAAACTCAATCAAGTTCTTATTGATATTCGCCTCTGGCAACCTGATGCTTGCTACAAACCTATTGGAAAGCCTTAAACTGTGGGACATTTCCTTCTGCCATACCTTGTAGAGATTTTTTGAGCTGTGTCATGCATGTATCTTAAGAAAACACTTAAGAACATCCGATTTGCTGATTACATCCTATGCTTTAAATGTGGAAGGACATGTGCCAATATTCACTACATATTATGCAGTATTTATATCTTTTCTATGTAAATCTTCACCCTTTTCTGTCATTCATAAATGATTACAAGTAGATTCATTATAGTTGATTTTGCTAAATCTTAATTTAAAAGCCTCACTTTCCTAGAAATGTAATTGGTTATTCATGACAAATTTTTTTTTTGTTTTTTAAATAAGAAATTTTGAGTTGTCTTCTTGGTACTGTGTGGATCCTGAAGTGGAGAGATCTACCAGGAGTTGGAGACAGAAACTTCAGACTTCTGTGATCACTTCTGTAACCTCAGTACTTTTTTTTTTTTTCTGAAGGTTATGATCATTTATTGTTACTGGAGTACAGAAAAAAATTTCTAAGTGACTTTATGCAAACATTTTTAGTAATGGAGGTAAGAATTTTTTCAAATAGCAAATGTATACTAAAGTTTAAAGCTTGAAGTTGCCTTCCAAAATGAGATGTCCATATAGGGGATATTGTGAGCTTTGAAGTTAAGTATTTTATGGAAAAAAGTTAATAAATAATCACATGGTTTACATTTACGCAGTTACTATGCATGCAGCGTGATGCACATTTTCATAGAATCCAGGCTTTTTAAAGTAACTCTTTTTGCTACATAGCTTACAGACTCCTCAAATATACTTGGCGTATTGGTTCTTTCTGCTCTTGTAACAAGAAAAATGTAAATTGAAGAGTCTATATATATATATATATATATATATATATATATATATATAAAGTGAACCTTACCAAGCTGCTATAAACTAATACTTTGCTTGCCAAAGTTCCTGTCTTTTTTATTTGTTTCATGTTCATGTACTACTGTCTAGAAACCTATTTGAAGTAGTTTGAAAAGCAATTAAGTCATATATTACCTTTAAAAGTCTAATACCTTTCTTTTTATTTAAAATATCGTAAAGCTTGGTCTCAACTTTTCAATACACTTTTAATTTCTTTTCTGAGTTGTTAAAATTATTGATGACCTCATTTATAAACACTAAATTCTGTCAGCTCCTATCATTTTTTTATCTATTCAAATGTATTTTTTCTGATATGTATTATAAAAATATATTTTATGATCTTTTGCCCAAATAAATAGTTGTAAATTGCTTAAAGAATCCATTATTTAAGAAATATTGTTGAAATGTGTAGTGTGGCTGCTTTACATCACTAGCCTGTGAGCATCTTGGGGGTAGTACTGACAGCATCTCATTTATCTTTTTATCTCAGTTATTGTGTGTTCTGGGGTCACAGTTGATTGAGCAGACAGATGAAATAATCCATTTGTAGGCATTTCAACAGAATATGATAATTGCATATGAATTTGAGATGGAGGATGATTCCAAGGTTGTTAGCCAGAGACTGGGTAGAAGGTGACAAAACCAGCCAAAATAGGGAATGGATTTGAGGGGAATTATTAGAGATTCCTTTTATTTATATGAAGTCCCTGGGTGGTATAAATGCTTGGTTGCTAGCTGAAAGGTTGGAGATTTGAGTTCACCCAGAGGTACCTTGGAAGAAAGGCCTGGCAATCTACTTCTGAAAAATTAGCCATTGAAAACCCTATGGAGCACAGTTCTGACACACATGGGATTGCCATGAGTTAAAGTCAGTGGTATGGCCACTGGCTGGTTCATATATTTATAGACTTGCATTTATTTTATTTTAGAAATATAACTGTGTGTCCTGCGTTTCCTCTATGAGAATGTTGCCCCTCTGATGCCCTGTGGTCAATGGCTCCAAGGCATACATTTCCATAAAGTATGTGGGTGCGTCACCCTGGGTTGAGTGGTCTGCAAGTACATCTTGTTTACTATTGGGCTGAGAGCCAGTACCTGGGAGTGAGTTTTTTTCCAGGCCCAAAATGTATCCCAGGGCCATAGTCATGGGGGTCTCACCAGACTCCATCTGACCAGTAATTCTGGTTATTATTGTGTTTTTGGATTTTGTTCTACATTTTTCCTCCTACTCTATCCAGGGTCTCCAGTTTTGATCCTTTCCTGAGTGATTGGCATTGGTAGCCGGGCACCATTTAGTTCTTCTGGTCTCGAGGTCCATCATGTCCTAGGGCTGATTGCTTCTAAATGCCCTTGGTTTTTTGCACTCTTCTTCGCTTCTGGCAACAGGAGACCATTAGCTTCATCTTAGATGGCCGCTTGAAAGCTTTTGAGACCCTAGTTGCTACTCACCAATGTAGGATGCGGAACAAGGCTTTTATGTATTTTGTTGTAACAATGGAGTCTGGTGTCCCCCAGTACTATGGTCCTGAGTCGGTAGATCCATTGGATCTCTCTCCCACAGTGTCTGGCTGTCTCTGAGGGATTGCTCTATGTCTGTCTTCTGTTGTTTCTGTAAGGATTGCAGGTATTTTGTATCACTGGTATTTGTGCAAGATTATAGAGGCTTGCATTTATTTTTGAATAGACATTACATAGCATGGTACAGATTTAAAAGGCACAAAAAAAGCTAATGGGAAAAGCAAGTTTTCTTCCCTTGTCCCCAGCTACTTATTTCTCACCTGAGAGACAATCTCTTTTTATTGGTTTTTGTGTGTCTTGCCAGATTCTGTGCATGTACAAACACAGGCATATTTATATTCTTATTGATCATGAAAAATATCCTGTGCATATTGTTTGCTGTAAAAGTTTTTTAAAAGTATCTCTTAGAGCTCATTCTATCTCAGTATATATAGAGTGTATACAGTCCACTTTTAGGAGAAATGCAGATTAAGGGGACCATGGGATATCCATTAGAAGTAGCTTGTGAACAGTGGAAAATCCTCTGGAGATCTGCATAGGGAGTTGGTTGAAATAATTAGAGTGGATCCTCCAGGGGGTATGATGTGGGAAGGGAAGCCAGACAAAAAGGAACATTGTTATCCAGGGAAAATGTAAAAGAGGAGTGACTAATGATTGTCATCTGGGAAAGAGAAATAAGAGTATCATCAGTGTCTGGGGAGATGAGAGAAAAATCTTAAGATACTGTGGTAGTTAAGGCTGTGTGTCAACTTGGCAGGGATGTGATTTTGAGTGACTTGGCACCTGAATGTAGTAATTCCCTATGATGAGATTGGACATTGTGTAATCACTTCCATGGTGGAATCTGCTGTGAGCAGTTAATCAATTGAAGGAGAGTTGCCTTTGGGATGTGGCCCGCTTCCAATATATATGGAAAAGAGCCTGTATTTGGTTCATGGGCCTTTCTCTCCTGTTCCTGGACTTGAACCAGCGGCCCACTGTGTTTCCTGCCTATTTTAGGATTGTTGCCGTTTTAGCCTGTGAGTCAATAATCTGCCATTTTACCTGCGGATTTTGGATTGGTCAGCACCAGGAGCTGCTTATATGAGGAGAAGCCTCCAGCTTGTTCCATGGGACCTAGAAAGCGGAGCTGAACCTCCAACCAGCCCCCAGAACTGGCACTCTGAATTTAGACTTCTAGCATCTATGCTGTAAGAGAATAAATTTCTGTTTGTTAAAGCTGTTCAGTTGTGGTCTTTCTGTTATAGCAGTACTAAAATAAAACAACCAAAAACAGCAGCATTAGAGAACTAAAACCTAACAAACCAAACTCACTGCCCTTGAGTTGATTCCAACACATAGTGACCCCTATGGGGTGCCCAAGGCTGTAAATCTTTATGGAAGCTGACCCACCTTTTTTCTGTGGAACAGCTTCTAGGTTTGAACCAATGACCTCCTGCTTAGCAGTCAAATGCCTTAACCATTACACCACCAGAGCTCCTTACAAGAGAACTAAGATAGATGCTAGTCACCGAATCATCAGGCAGATTAAAGAGAATGTGAGCTGAAATTTGAGGAGGTCAATTGTGTAAAATGGTTCAGATAAAAAAATCAGACTACAGAAAAAGCCATGAAGGAAAAGAATGGTAGATTTGATTATGTAAAATAATCACTGCATGATAAAATATCTGTAAACAAAGTTAAATCATAAGCAAAAGACTGGGAGAAAAATTCACATCATATTTAATAATCGTAAAATTCATATTTGAAATTTAAAAAGAACTATTATTGGCTATCATTTTTTGAACATATACTATATACTAGGCGTTATTCTTGGTGTTTTGCATGGATTATCTCATTTAATCTTTTAATGACCTTATGAAATAGGTGTTGGATGTGGAAATTGAAACTTTGGTAACTGTTCTGAAGGCACACACTTAGCAAATGGCAGATCCTCATTTGAATGCAGATACTGCAGAATCCACATACTTCACATTATACTATGATGTTTCTCAAATTAATAAGAAAAAGAAAATTCAATCTAACATGGAGGGGTGATAATATTAGCAGGAAGTTCATACAAACACACACATATCCAAAGAATGAATGTACTTGTCAAAATAATTAATAATAGAAATAAACAGAAAAATGCAAATTTAAATGATGGTGACCTTCTGATTGGTGAAACCGTAGCGATGTTGCTGAGGGGGGCTTGAAGAAACAAACTCTTGTAAGTCCTAGTGAGAATAAATGATGCCTTTTTGGATGGCAAGTTGCAGGAATCCCTCTCTGCTAACACAGGATCATATTGATCAAAGATCTTACCCATGTCAAGCTTTGCTTATTATCTCAAGGATACCAGCAATCAAGAAGTCAGGGCAGGGAGAAGTCTGGGACATCCTGCATGGCTCCCAGATCTTTCATTCCTACACTGGCCAGAGATAGAGATCTCAAAAGAGGTTGGTTTGTGGGAGCCTTTAGATGTGGAGGAGTCCCTGGTGGTACAGATGGTTAATGGCTTGGCTGCTAACTGAAAGGTTTGAGAGCACCCAGAGGTCCTCAGAAGAAAGGCCTGGTGATCTTGTGCCTGAAAAATTGCCATTGGAAACCTTAAGGAGCACAGTTCTATTCTAACACACATAGTCACTAGTAGTTGGAATCAAGTTGACAGCGATTGGTTTTACTAGTTTAACTGAAGAAACTTCATTTTATACCTCAGATATTTGTGTAGCTTGTGTGACTTTTTCCATAAAAGCCAAATCTAGAAATTCTCGGGATGGTTTATGTGGCCATCCTCAGCCAACCATTCCTGCTAGGAGTATTCCATAGGTAGATCTCCTGGCAAATATTTTCAGTCTATTTAGGAGGTTCAGTTTCAACATGTTTACAAGGAGTTTAGAAGTATCGTCTGCCTTCTTTCTTTCCTCAGATTCCATGGCCAAGTGCTTTAACTCCTTCCTCCCCACTATCCTCGGATCAACTTGCATGTGAGCAAAGACGTACATAAAAGGATGATCATTTGATACTATTTTTTAAATGGAAAAGATAGAAATAACCTGAAAGTCTATCAGGGAAGAAAATTAACAATAATCTGCAAGTCCATTAATAGGAAATAATGGTACATTTGTGGGGCCTGAAAGATCTTTTAACCAGAAGCCTTTAGTATGGAGATAGACACGTCCCATGCTGAGCCCTAATGCCTGTAGTATAGAGATTAAAATGTCCCATGCCTCAGAGCCTTTTTATCAGAAATCTGCATGGCTCCAAAAAGCCTCTTGCCCACCTTTGAAGACTCCGAGGGCTCTTACCTCCCCGGATTTCACAGGGAGTATGCACATATCAAAGAGATCCGCCCGGCCCTGAAAAATCTCTCACTCACCTTTGAAACCGGGGGGATTCCAACCTGCCCCCAAATTCCCAAACCCCTGTCATAAAAACCAAATTATCTACTCCACCCTATGTTCCTCTATAAATATGTTTTAATGTAAGAGCACGGGGTCTTTTGCTCAAGCCACTGATTTGGTGAAAGCAAGGACCCTAACTTAAGTTAGCTAATAAACTTTCCTATTGCTTTTGCATTGTCATGTGTCACAAATTCCTTGCGTCGAACAACTCCTTCATAACCTGGGCACAACACATTCTTTCCACAAAATACCATGCAGTGATCAAAAAAGAATGAAGTATGGGAAAAAGGAATATGCTATGCAACATAAATGTATGTAACATAACCAAAAAACCACTCACTGCCATCGAGTTGAATCTGACTCATAGTGACCCTCCTTGGGTTTCCAAGGCATATCTTTACAGAAGTAGATTGCCCAGTCTTCCTTCCAAGGAGTGGCTGGTGGG
The DNA here is from genome assembly GCF_000298275.1 of Orycteropus afer afer. Lineage (NCBI taxonomy): Eukaryota > Metazoa > Chordata > Mammalia > Tubulidentata > Orycteropodidae > Orycteropus > Orycteropus afer. The sequence continues at coordinate 4,051,633 of NW_006921850.1, read as the reverse complement.
TTTGAATCACCAGCCCTCTAGGTTAGCAGTCAGATCACAACCCCACCAGACCTCCTTGCACATAAATGCTTAGATAAAAGTCTGTAAGGAACTACTCCACAATATTTTATGTAGGGAATGGCAATGGAAAAGTTGGTAACAGTGTTGAATGAAGGAATACTTTGATTCTCTAGAATGTTTGATATTTGTGATGATGATAATCTCATGTATTGCTGTGTATATGAATTCATGACCATGATGAAAATTAGAATGAAAAATTGAGCGAAAGACTGAGTAGTGACTATAGGATATTGGATTGTGAAGAGAAAGGAGCAATTGGGGCAATAATTTGACGGGGGAGGATTGAGGGATGTTTTTGGACTAAAGAAATGCATGTATTAGATGATGAGGAAGAGCTAATGGTGAAGGAGAAGCTAAGAATAGTGAGGAGAAGCGTAAATGGGGAAGGGTGAATTTATAGAGTGTGATAGTGATAGGATGTGGAAGGACAGGCGAAGTCCAGAACCCCCTGCCAAAGGTCATCATTTGTACTGGTCAACTTTGTATACTGAAGGATGAGGCAGCTTTGACATGATATTTAGGACCTACTCCTCATTCATGAAATACACTGGCCAATGGAAAATGCATGGAGGCAGGAGCAACTGTGTTGTGGAACAGCTACACAACTCTTTAAAAATATGAGGCCAATGCATAGCCAACCACATAGGACAAAGGGACTCTACAAAGGGATTTAGGGATAGGATCTCTAAAATCTAGAAGTTTTAAAAATTTATATTGTGTAACCCCTCCTCCATTTTTAAGTCAATATCTAAAAGTTTCCATCAGAACTTTTAAAAGTTGTCATTTTTTAAAATGACATTTAAAAAAAAAAAAACTGTCAACCTTTAAAAAGATGTAGTTTCCAGCCTACTGGCAATATTAACATTTTAAATTAAAAATTCTATCTTATCCTTAATCAAATCCAATAGAGTTCTAAACATAAATTCAATTTGACCCCTTCTCCCCATAATCCATTTAAAAATATATGAACAAATTCTTTTTGGAGATTTTATATTATTCTTTTTACTTTAGTTCTCTCACATAGTTTTGTACTAATATAATTTATGTTTTTATGCTTGAACAAAATGTCTTTATGAAATGAAATTTTTTTAATATTCTGTGACCATAAGATTTTAAATATTAAGAAATTGTCCTTGACTGAGTTATTACATTTATTATTAGTTCACAATCAAAATAATATATTACACATATTTTAGACATGAAGAGTAGAACTTTATAGAAAAGGTATCTCTTAATCAGATGGGGTTTTTAGTAATTATTTTATGTATGGATGACTAGGACTTATTTTTAGAATGAGAGGAAATTCAGCATCAATTCTACTCTTTTTTTTCATTTTTATAAATAACCTAAGTAGATGGAAAAGGAAAGAACTTTGTTATAGCAATGTCACTCAGTTCTTTGAAGAAGAAATAGGAGTGGGTTTTTTAAGGGAGAATAATCTGGATACCTATTAGGAATTGAATTGTGTCCCCTAAAAAGATATGAAGTCCTAACCCCTGGTACCTATGAACTTGATGTATTTTGGAAATAGTGTCTTTGGTGGTCATCAGTTAAATTAACATAAGATCATCTAGGGGTAGGGAAGAGTCTTAATCCAATCTGAGTGGAGTCGTAACAAGAGAAACACAGAGACATAAATATGGCCATAAGAAAATGCATCTATAAGCCCAAGACCATCTGGGGCTACCAGAAGCTGGAAGGAACAAGGAATGGTCTTCTCCTAGAGCCTTCACGGGGAGCATCACCCAATCAACATATTGATTTGAGCTCTTAACCTCCAAAACTTCGAGCAATAAATTTCTGCTGTTAAAAGCCACCCAGTTTGTGATATGCTTTTATGGCAGCCTAAGGAAATCTTCTTCTTTTTTTTTAAATACATTTTATTGAAATATAATTTATGTGCAGTGAAATACACAAAACTAAAGTAACACGGGTCAATGCTTTTCTTTTTTTTTTTTTCCCAGAAGGAGATCTTGAGTATGGGTAGGGTCTGGTATTTTCAAATACAGAAAATCTTCAGGTACTCACAGGCATATCCATGCCCGAGTAAAGGCCACTGACCTAGGGTCTAAGGTCATACAAGTCCTGAAGATGTTTACCCAAGGGGAAAGTCAGGAGTGCCCAGGATACAAAGTAGCCCCTCATCTGGACTGTTTCATTCTCATTTCATTGTCATGACATTCTCGAGAAAGAGAATGCTTGGAGACACCGACAGAGGGAATCCTGAGTATAGCAGGTTGTGCCCTTTCTTTTAGGCAGCACGGAGTTTATATATTCACATGACTCAGTCCTTGGCCCATGAGTCTTTCCTTCCTCAGAGACCTTGTGTTTTCATGTCTTTAACTTGTGTTGTTAGATGCTGTGGAGCCAGCTCTGACTCATAGCAACCCTACATCAGAACAAAACACTTCCCAGTCTTGTTTCATCCTCACATTTTTTTTTGTTTTCATCATCACAGTCTGTGCTATGTTGGAGCCCATTGTTGCAGGAACTTTGTCAATCCATCCTTTTTTTTTTTTTTGCTTTCATAAAGTTTTCTACTTTATGAAACATGATATCCTTTCCAGGCACTGGTCCTTCCTGATAGCATGTCCAAATTATGTGAGATAAAGTAGTGCCATCTTGCGTTCAAGGAGCCTTCTGGCTGTACTTCTTCTAAGACAGATTTGCTCGTTCTTCTGGTTGTTGTTATGTGCTGTCAAATCGGACGTGACTCATAGCGACCCCTCCTTGGGGTTCTGAGACAGTATCACTACAGAAGTAGATTGCCCCATCTTCCTTCTGAGGAGTGGCTGGTGGGTTTGAACTGCTAGCCTTCTGGTTAGCAGTCAAGTGCCTTTAGGCACTACACTATCAGAGCTCCTTGTTCTTCTGGTGGTGCCTAGTATAGTCAATATTCTTTGCCAGCACCATAATTCAAAGGCATCAATTCATCTTTGGTCTTCTTGTTTATTGTCCAGCTTTCACATGTATCTGACATGGTTGAAAATACCATGAATAGGGTCAGATGCACCTTAGTCCTCAAAGTGACACCTTTGCATTTTAACACTTTAAAGGGGTCTTTTGCAGATTTGCCCAATGCAACATGTTGTTTGGTTTCTAAACTTCTGCTTCCATGGGCGTTGATTGTGGATCCAAGTAAAATGAAATCCTTGGCAACTTCAATATTTTCTCCATTTATCATGATGTTGCTTATTGGTCTAGCTGTGAGAATATTTATTTTCTTTATGTTGAGGTTTAATCCATACTGAAGACTGTAGTCTTTGATTTTTATCAGTAAGTGCTTCAAGTCTTCTTCTCTTTCAGCAAGCAAGTTTGTGTCATCTGCATATTTAATGGGTCTTCCTGCAATCCTGATGCTGCATTCTTCTTTATATAGTCCAGCTTCTTAGAGTATTTGCTCAGCCTATTGATTGAATAAGTGTGATGAAAAGATACAACACTAATGCACACCTTTCCTGATTTTAAAACATGCACTCTCCCCTTGTTCTGTTGAAATGACTGCCTGTTCTATGTACAGGTTCTGCGTGAGCACAATTGTTTTGGATTCTGGAATTCCCATGTCTTTAACTACTATATTGACTATATATTGCTTATTGACTATATTTCCTCTAATACTTTTATAGTTTTGTATTTGAAGATTTGCTAGAGAAAAACACCAGTCACTTTACTATGTATAATATTTTTTCATTTGATTCTCCACGGTTTTCAGAGACATAAACTTCAAATAATGATAATTATATCTCTACCTTTCTAATATTTATACCACACTTGCTATTTTTGTTCTGCCAGAACAATGTAAAATAATAATGGTGATAATAAGCATGGCTGATTTTAATGAGAGTGCTTCTGGTATTTCATTGTTAAGTACAGTGTTGGCTATTAGTTTGAGATAGATTTTTTTTATTAGATAAGGAAGTTTACTTATATTTCTCTTTTTACTATGGCCAGCTCCCAAGTTCATAACCCTGGTACAGAAATCTGTCAATCCTCCCAAAAGGAAAACTATAGGTCATATTGATTCATAAATATTGACAGTTTTCTTTTACATTCAGAAGTTTAGATAGCATGGGATTTATCTCTTTCTCAAAGGTTTTAAAGACATGCATATAAAACATCTTGGGCCTGGTACATATTTTAGAGATAGTTTATTTGTTGTCTATTGCTGGATAGCTTAAACCAAAAAAAAAAAAAAAAGCTCACTCCGCTCGAAGCAGCTCTGACTCATAGCGACCCCACCTTGGGTTTCTGAGGCAGTATCACTACGGAAGTAGATGGCCCAACCTTCTGAGGAGCGGCTGGTGGGTTTGAACCACCAGCCTTCTGGTTAGCAGTCAAATGCCTTCAGCAATACGCCACCAGTGCTTGTTGTTGTTGTTATGTGCCATGGAGTTGGACCCAATAGTGACCCCTCCTTGAGTTTCCGAGGTGGTATCACTACGGAAGTAGATGGTCCAACCTTCCTTCCGAAGAGTGGCTGGTGGGTTTGAACTGCCAGCCTTTTGGTTAGCAGTCACCAGAGCTTACTGGCCTTAAAATGACACCATCATTTATTATCTTACAGCTGCTGTAGGTCAGGAATCCATGTGTGGTTTAGCTGGATCATTTGGTTATAAGGCTATGCTCATCTCAAGGCTCAAGCAAGGAAGGATCAACTTCCAGCTCACTTATCTAGTTGTTGTTATGTGCTGTCAAGTCGGGCCGACTGAAAGCAACCCCTCCTTGGGTTTCCAAGGTGGTATCACTACTGAAGTAGATTGCCCAACCTTCCTTCCTAGGAGTGGCTGGTGAGTTTGAACCACCAGCCTTCTGGTTAGCAGTCAAGTGCCTTAGGCACTACACTACCAGAGCTCCCATCCAGTTGTTGGTAGGATTCAATTCCTCAAAGCCACTAGACTGAATGCCTCAGTTCTTTGCTGGCTGTTGGTTGGACACTACCCCAACTCCCATAGAGCAGCTTGCAACATAATAGCCTCAACAGAGTGAGTAAGTGAGAAGAGAGAATGTGAGCAAGATGGAAGTTGCTGTGTTTTGTAGTCTAATCTTGGAAGTTAATATCCATCATTTTTGGCATATTCTTTTTGTTGGAAGTGAGCCATCGAAGAGGAGGGAATTGCATAAGACTGTGAATACCAGGAAGAAGCCCTAGTAGTGCAATGGTAAAGTGCTCATTTGCTAACCATAATGTCAATGGTTGAAACTTACCAGTTGTTCCACGGTTTATAGCCTTGGAAACCCTACTCTATTCTACAGAATTGCTAGGAGTGTTTACCATGGCAACAAGTGAATACCAGAAGATGGGGATCATTGGGAGCCATTTTAGAAACTACCTACCACAGCTTGATTATAATTTTTTCATTCTCTTCCATGATGTTTGGCCAAACTCACTGTGATTTTTAAGCTTTTACATATAAAACTCTACATTTTATTTTCAAACAATTTTTTAAAATATGTTTTTGGTTAAAACCTTCTCTCCTGTATGTTTTTCAGTTCCCTGCTTTTTTCTTAATTAGTCTTGCCATAGATTTATCAAGTTGGTCAAGCTTTTCATAGACAGTATGTTAAGATATATTCATGTGTTCGCTTTTTTTCCTAGTATACTTTCTCTCTGTTGTTCAGACTGGGTAATTTCAGATGTTTTAAAATATTTGTCACGTAATTCTAACTGTGTCGTTTTAGTGTTGGCAACTGTTGGTTGTCTTTTTTTTTTTAAATTCAAGTTAAGGTTTTCCTGGTTCTTTGCATGGCAAGGAACTTTTTATCTCCTGGATATTTTGGTATTATAAAACTCTGAGTCTTATTCAAATCTTCTGTTTAAACAGGCCTCCTCTGACACTTTTAGGTACACCTTAGTCTTCAAAGAGACATCTTTGCTCTATTAGCACTTTAAGGAAGTCGTTTGCAGCAGATTTGACCAGTGCAATATGTCACCTGATTTCTTGACTGCTGCTTCCATTGGTGTTGATTGTGGAATCAAGTAATATGAAGTCTTTGACAATTTCAATCCTTTCTCCATTAATCATGATGCTGCTTATTGGTCCAGTTGTGAGGATTTTTGTTTACTTTATGTTGAGATGTAATCCATACTCCAGACTGTGGTCTTTAATCTTCATCAGTAAGTGCTTCAAGTCACCTTCACTTTCAGCAAGCAAGGTTGTGGTTGTGTCATCTGCATATCACAGGATGTCTTCCTCCAATCCCGATGCCACATTCTTCTTCATATAGTCCAGCTTCTTGGATTATTTGCTCAGCATAGAGATTGAATAAGTATGGTGAAAAGATACAACCCTGATGCACACACCTTTCCTGATTTTAAACCATGCAAGTATCCCCTTGTTCTGTTCAAGCAACAAACTCCTGGTCTCATGAGCACAATTAAGTGTTCTGGAATTCCCATTCTTCTCAATGTTATCTATAATTTTTTATGATCTATACAATTGAATGCTTTTGCATATTCAATAAAACACAAGTAAACATTTATGCGGTATTCTTTACTTTCAGCCAAGATCCATCTGACATCAGCAATGACATCCCTCATTCCACATTCTTTTCTGAATGCAGCTTGCATTTCTAGAAGTTCCCTGGCAATATACTGCTGCAATTGTTTTTGAATATCTTCAACAAGATTTTACTTACATGTGATACTCACCTACTTCGGTCATGTTGTCAGAAGGGACCATTCCCTGGAGCAGGATATCATGCTTGGTAAAGTGGAGGGCCAGCTAAAAAGGGGAAGGTCCTCAACGAGATGGATTGACACAGTGGCTGCCATGATGGGCTCAGGAAAGCAAGGATTGTGAGCCTGTCACAGAACCAGGCAGTGTTTCGTTCTGTTGTACATAAGGTCGCTATGAGCCAGAGCCGACTCAATGGCACCTATTAACAACAACCACCTTTGACACAGTGCTGAGGGAGTGGGGAAAGAGAGAGCTTCCTGTTATTGCCCAAATACCAAACCAAATTCACTGCCATTGATTTGATTCCAACTTCTAATGACCCCTATTGGGTTCCCAAGACTGTAAATCTTTACAGAAGCAGACTGCCTCCTCTTTCTTCCGTGGACTGGCTGGTGGGTTCAAACCATCAGCCTTCTGGTTTGAAGCCAAATGCCTTAATCACTGCACCACCAGTGCTCCTTGCCTGTTACCACCAGGTGGGGGTAAATGTTCAAATTTCTCACTCAGCCCCTGTTGATGCTTCTGGTTTTGAGTGGGAGTTCAGGCTCCCCACTAGGCCTCCTCTGACACCAGCAGGGAGTGGGAAAAATATGCAAGGTTACCACTGGGTAGGGTGGGTGGAAGCCCAGGATCCCTCATGGCCTCCACGGACTCAATAAAGAGACCTCATTACAGCCAGACGAGAGTGGAAGTCTACCTTCCCATTCAGCATTTGCTTATGAGAGAAAAGCTGGACCACATATTTTTTCCCATGATATTTCACTGGAATACAGAAGTTATTGCCTAAAAGTTTTCTGCATTGATAGACTGTCCCTTTCCTGGTCCTTTGGCTAGAAAGAGTAGGCTTTTCTTGGCACCTTTTTTTAGTCTTCTCCTGTTGTTAAATCTGGGTTGCCTGTTCTCTAGCACCTGGTCTAGGATATATGACACAAAAAGAAAAACCAAGGGACTCACCATTGCGCAGTTCGTTGGATCTCAAGATCACTAGCAGATGGTTTGGCTTTTTCTCACTATTAGTCATAGTCTTCATATGTTTGTTGCATGTCCAGTGTGCAAGTCTTTCTGTTGTACTTAGCTGAAAGAATAGGGAGAAGTGTGTCTCCTACATCTTGGTCTTGTTGATTGAGATTTGTTGTTGTTGTTGTTACGTGCTGTTGAGTCAAACCCGACTCATAGCAACCACTCCTTGGGTTTCTGAGGCAGTATCACTACGGAAGTAGGATTGCCCAACCTTCCTTCCGATTGAGATTTAGTAGTTTGTATTTTCCAGGGTGCTCAAGCACATTTTATGGGATTTAATTATATTAATTTAAATGATTCTCTATTTTGGATTTTTTTTTCTTAAATTACTTCTATGAAAAAATGTCCCCAAAGCTTAAGCAATTGTGGTAGACTACTTTCAATCCAAACTCATTACCACCGAGTCAATTCCACCTCATAGTGACCTTCATTGGGTTTCCAAAACTGTAAATCTACAGAGGCAGGCTTCCTCATCTTTCTTCCACAGAGCATCTGGTAGGGTTTGAACTGCTGACCTTTTGGTTAGCAGTCAAATGCCTTAACCACCAGAGTTCCTTGGTAGGTTACACAAAATCAAAAAACCAAACTCACTGCCAATGAATCGATTCCAACTCATATCAACCCTCAATGGGTTTCCAAGGTCGTAAATCTGTTTTTTTTTTTTTTTCCCCAAATTGTGATTTGGGTGAAAGTTTACAGAGCAAATTCACTTTGCATACAGCAGCTCACATACACTTTGTCTCATGACATTGACTACAATTTACCACAATGCAACAGCTCCACTACCACTTCCTCCCCATAGTCACCTCTTCTCAGTGTCCTTTCCTCCATGCACTCCTGCCCCCTGAGCTGTTTCTCTGTACATACACAGCCCTTCTATTCTCCCATGATTATTCTCTCCAAGGATTATATCTACCTAATATAAATGTTCAATTCACATGCCTGTCTTTTGTTTGGCTGGAAGCCACAGGTGAAGGTTCAATTCCAGACCTAAAGGGCAGATAGGGGCCATAGTCTCAGTGGTTCCATCAGATTTATCAGACCAGCAAACCTAGTCCCTTTTTTTTTTTTTTTGAGTTTTTTTCCACATTGTTCTCCCTCTCTATCCAGGATCTCCTACACAGATCCCCCTCCAAGTGGTTGAC
>NW_006921850.1:4017208-4041516 GCF_000298275.1 Orycteropus afer afer | reverse complement strand
CTAAAGTAATAAGTTGCTGGGAATTTGGAAGTGCCTAGAAATTTCCTTGGCAAAGAATAGCACTTTATGGCATTTATTGCAGTTTGTTTTTTAAATTTTTTTTTTTTCACCGATTAAGTGTGAATATGTTGCTGTCATTTTGTTATGTGTTTTTTCATGGTGTTCATGGTTTCTTTATTCCATATAATTTTCTGTTCTGAGTTCATTTTCTTTATGAATCATGTTATCATTTCCTTTGTTACTATTGTTTTAATATTCGCTAAATATTTGTGTTTGTCCTCTTTCTTATTGTGATGTGAAGGTTTATCATTTTTCTTTGAGGTTACCCTGTGATTTATAATTTTCTCCCTGAATTTAGAACAGTTTGTCCTATCTTGCAATTGTCTTAACTTCCTTACCATTTAGAAGTTCTGTAACTACACTATATTTTTCCCTCTTTTTGTTTTGTATTTGTTCTCATTTGCCAATTGATGTCTCTGGTTTCTGCTTTATAATCTTGTAATCTTATTTTACTTTGGATGTTTCTATAGCTGGGTTGGTGTCTGAATTATGCCATCTTGTGTATTAATGGTGGGATGTTGTTTGCTATTACTGGTTCTCTGGTCAAAGGACTCCCTTTAGTATCTCTTGTAAGGTTAGTCTGGTTTTAACAAATTCCCTTAGTTTCTGTTTATCTCAAAATCTCCTAATTTCACCACCATATTTGAGGGACAATTTTGCTGGGTATATAATTCTTGGGAGGAAATTTTTCTCTTTCAGGGTTTCATATATACCATCCCATTGCCTTCTCATTTGCATGGTTTCTGCTGAGATATCTGAGCTTAGTCTTACTGGTTTCCCTTTGCAGGTAAATTTTGTTTTTCCCATGCTGCTTTCAGGATTCTTTCTTTGTCTTTGGTTTTGGTGAGTTTGATGATGGTATATCTTGGTGATTTTCTTTTGGGGTCTATCCTGTTTGGGGTTCGTTGGACTTCCTGAATGGATATATTCTCATCTTTCATTGTATGAGGGAAGTTCTCTTCCAACAAATCTTGGACAATTTTCTCAGTGGTTTTATTTTTCTCTTCCTGTTCTGGATTTCCACTTACATGTATGTTATTCTTCTTGATGGTATCCCACGTGAACCTTAGGCTTTCTTCATTTTGTTTTGATCTTTTTTTTCCTGATTGATTGCTTTCCAAAGAAATATTCAGGTATTTATCTTCAATCTCATTAATTCTATTGTCATTGATTTCATTCTACTCCTTTGCCCTTTCAATGTGTTATCTATTTCTGAAAAATTAGTATTAATCTTCTGGATTTCTGTCTGTAGATTTTGTATCATTTTTAATTTTCCATTTATTTTGTCATTTTGTTCTTGTATTGTCTTTTGAAATTGTTCACTTTTTTTTGTGTGTTTTCCTTGATTTTGTCAGTGTTTTCCTTGATCTGTCTCTTAATCCATTGAAGGTACCTAAATATAATTCTTTTAAATTCCTTATCAGGGAGTTCCAATGCTGCTTCTTCCTAAGAGATGTTTTCTGGGTCTGTGTCCTGGTCCCTTGTTTCTACCACTTTATCTTACTTCTTTGTGTGGACTGTGATGGTCTGTTGTCTCTGAGACATTGTGAATTTGTTGTATTTATATTTAGTTGGTGATTGTATGTTGAAGTGATTTACACAAGATTTTAATTTTCTTTTTTCTTTTTGGATGTATTTGAGTAATCAGGGTACTGTGCTCCTCTATTTGCTAGTTAGCAGCACTTATGCAGTCACCCACTGTCTCCTTGTGGGTGTTATAGAGATGAGAGTGGCTGCACCAATCTCTGTTAACTGCTTGTGAAGAGCAGTTAAGGGTGAATCAAACTCTTATTGGTGGTTGTGTATATTTAGCCACTTGGTGCAGAAGGTAGTGGTGGCTCTCACTCAGTAAGTGGAGTTGCAGGAGGTGTGGTTGTGGTTGGGTCATATGGGCGTGATTGCTGTCTCCCACTCAGTTGGACAAAAATAACAATTGAAAAACCATCAAAAAAGTAAAAGCAAGAGGACAAAAAACACACACCACATGAACACACAGGAACAATCATCAAAAGGAGAAAAAAGAAAGAAGATGAAAACAAAAAGAGGAAAAGCAATAAATGAGAGAAAATATTTAGAGAAAAACTTTAAAAAGCAAAAAGAAATATGGATTAAAAAAGGGAGGGGAAAACCCCCACAATATCTGGGGATGGAGGAATAAGGAAAAAAGAGGTAGAGTAGGAGAATATGGAAGAAAAACAATGGGAATAATGGAAAAAGAAAAAAAAAAAATGGGAGAACCACAAGAAAGAAAAAAATGGGAACCAGGAGAGGGAAGAGAAGAAAAAGCTGACAACTAGAACCTGGGAAGAGAAGAAGAAGAAGAAAAAAAGAAAAGGATGAAAATAATGATAAAACTTTAAAAACAGACAAAAAAGAACAAACAAAAAAAGAAAAAAGTCTGGGTGGGATGGGACAGGGCACCCAGGCTCCGTCAGAGCACACAGACTGGGGTGAAATTCCTGCTAGTCCAGAAGTTGGGCGGGTGTGAGGAATGGCCACATCTCCATTCACCAAGAGAGTGTGGAATATAAGAGTAACAAAAGGAATATCACACCTTTCCAGTCCTTCCTGTCCGGTAGTCTTTTCGGTCCGAGCAAGTGGAGAGAATGCTGTCACTTTAAATATCCAAAATGGTCAAACAGCTTGTAAACATTCAAAATGACTGCACCCTCTGGACAGCCAAAAGTCCACAGTTCAGCCCCTCTCTCTCTTTGCTGCTTCCCCTTTTATTCACCAGCCACCAGTGCAGTCCTCCGTTTAGCCCCTGACTAGCAGGGCCAATTCTTAGGTCCTAATACTACTTGGAGGAGCTCTGGTAGCATAGTGCCTAAGGCATTTGACTGCTAACCAGAAGGCTGGTGGTTCCAACCCCTCCTTGAAAGGAAGGTTGAGCACTACTACTGTAATGATACTGCCTCGGAAACCCACGGAGGGGTTGCTATGAGTTGGGTCTGACTCCACGGCACATGACAACAACACTACTTGGCAATATCCAAGCTCTCCATGCCGTCAGGATCACTGATAGTCTGCAACTCTGTATGGTTCTTTTTTGGTTGTTTTACTAGTTGGAGTTTAGTCCACTTGTGTATCCTTCCTTTGAAAGCTCAGCACTCCAGGATTATCTTCTGTGTCTGTGTTAATTGGTTTCTCTTCCCTTTGTTTGTCTTATAGTTTGTCTGCCTATTCCACCATCTTACCAGAACTCTCATTTATTGCAGTTTTGTCACAGAGAAAACAACATTAATACTACAATTTTAGGGTTGACTCCTTTCAATACAGGAGTTCTGGTAGCCTAGTGCCTAAGGCATTTGACTGCTAGCCAGGAGGTTGGCAGTTCAAACTCACCAGCCATGCTTTCAATATAATATCTTTTCCCTGTTCTCAAGACTGCCTTGAAATGTTAAAACAATGTTCATTCCTGCAAAAGGATGTGAAAAATGAATTTATTCTGCTTTATTTCAAAAGTTAATTTTTATCCAATTGACATGATTTTAGCATTTTTGAAATGAACCTGCATTTCTGTTGAATAACTGGATTTTTTTGTCTTATGGACACTATAAATCTTGTAACCGATTGTGTATCTCCTTTGTCTCAGCACCCTGGTAGAGTGGAGCCAAATTTATACTCACTCTTAGGAGTAATCAAGGTCAGATGGTAGGCATTTGAGAGTGTTAAGTTTACTTTAGTTTATTTTTCTTCACGTCATTTTCTCAGTTATTTATATATTTTTGGAATATGTGCAATTTTAATTTTAATGATCTATTATTTCTACAGGGGCTCTGGTGACATAGTGCCTAAGGCATTTGAATGCTAACCAGAAGGCTGGCAGTTCAAGCCCAACAGCCACTCCTCAGAAGGAAGGTCGGGCAATTTACTTCTGCAGTGATACTGCCTCGGAAACCCAAGGAGGGGTTGCTATGAGTTGGATCTGACAATGTTGATTATAGGACCCTCTTTCCTGCCCACCCACCCACTCCATCCCATGTCTCCTACATCCTCTATCCTCCTTTCTCTTGTTTAAGTCTTTATTTTGGTGGAGCATCTGAGAAAGGTCCTTGAAGGCACATGCCATGAAAACTCAGGTGTCTGAATGTCATTCCAAACCAAACTGACAGCCATTGAGTTTGAATCCAACTTATAGTGGCCCCATTGTGTTTCCACTGCTGTAAATTACAGAAGCAGACTGCCTCATCTTTCTTCTGCACAGTGGCTGGTGAGTTTGAACCACCAACCTTTTGGTTAACAGTCAGATACCTTAACTACTACACCACTAGAGCTAGCCTTCCCTTATACTTAACTGATAATTTGGTCATTTTAGAATTCTATTTAGAAATAGTTTTCCTTAGACTTTTGAAGAATACTTCATCAGCTTCTAGATTCCAATTGTGAAGTCCAAAGCCTTTATGATTCTTGATACTTTGTGACTTTTTTTTCCTCCTTTTTTGAAGCCTTTTGTGGGTCTTTTCTCTGTTCCAAGTGTTCTGAACTTTCAGGAAACCACTGCTTCTGTGGATTCTTTTGGCACCCACAGTGTTGGTAATTTTAACATGGGTATGCATGTTCTTCAGTGCAGGACATTTTTCTCCAGTTGTTTCTTTTATCAGCTCCTCTTTCCAATTTTTGAGCTCCCTGTTTCTTGAAGGACTTTATTTAGGTTCTGGATCAGTTCTCTCATGACATCTTGTAACTTTGATTTTCCTTCTCTTTTTCCATTAACTTTATTTTTTAAATGATCTATTTGTGTATGAGCATTCTGTTGCTGCTATATCAAATTGCTACAGATTTAGAAGCTTAAAACAGCACACATTTTTTTTTAATCTCATACCTTTTGTGGGTCAGATGTCTGGGCACAGCATGTCTCAGGTGGGTCCTCAGCTTAGAGTCTCATAAAATGGAAATCAAGGTATGGGCCAGCCGAGCTTTTTTTGGAGGCTCTGGAAAGTATCAGCTTCCAAATTCATTCAGGTTGTTGGTAGAATCCAGTTCCTTGTGCTTGTAGGACTGAAGTTACAATTTCCTTGTTGGCTGTCAGTTAGTGATTGGGCTTTCCTCCTAGAGGCTGCCTACCTGCTGCTGCTGCAAATATCACAAATAGGTGGCTTTAAAGAACAGAAATCTATTTTTTTCTTACAGTTGTATAGTCTAGAAATCCAATTTCAGGGCAATGGCTACAGGGAAAGGCTCTCTCTGTTGTCTGTGGGGGAAATTCTTGTCTCAACTCTACAGCTCTGCAATCCTTGGAATGTTGGCAGCATTCACATGGTATTGCTCTCCCCCTTTTTGTATTGCTTCTGCATCTAATCTGCTTCTTTCATAAGTCAGAAGTGATTAGGTTGAGGACCCAGCCTACACTGATATGACCTCATTAACATACCAAAGAAAGCCCTATTTCTAAAGGGATGGCATCCATAGGCATAGGGGTTAGGACACACTTCAGTCCATAACACTTCTCATGCTTTCCAAAAGCTCCTAGAGGTCTCTCTCCAGTAGTGTCCTTGCCCATGGCCCCTACACCACAAAGCTCTGTTATACCTCAAATATCTCTGACTTCCCCTTCAGCTAAGTACATTACTTCTTGTTTTCAACTCTAATTTTATAAATTCTACAAATTAACCCCTGTCCTTAAAGATTTGTACAATAGCCTAGTTAATAGAAGACTCAAACCTGGCATAGAACTTTAAAGCCCATTAATCTCCTTTACTTATTTCCAAGTTTCAGATAAATATTCAGACATGACTTTTGGTTGAATTCGATAGACATGTAAGAAGAAAGCTACTTTTTTTTCTTTCCCATCAAAGAAGAAAGTGCAAGTACTGATAGCATTCTCTTTATAAACCATTGTTTCCTTCCTTATGCCATACATGAAGCATTACTATTGCTCACAAGTAAATTGTATTAGTTACCTAGCACTGCTGTAACACAAATAAAAGAAGTAGGTGGCTTTAAAGAAGAGAAATTTATTTTCTCACAGTTCTGCAAGCTGAGTCCAAATCAGCATCTTGGCCATGTCCATTCTTTCCTTGTCAGTAGCCCTAGGCATTTCTCAATTCTCAGGCATTGCTTGGCTTGCTCCATGTATGTCCCTTAGGTGTGTCCATTCTGTTTTTTATAACTCAGAAGTGATTAGATTTAGAACTCACCCTACTTGGATACAATCTAATACATAATAAGAAATTATTATATAAACACTGTGTAACTGTGTATATAACAATTTACCCTAAAACACAGTTCTAGTCTGACCTTGGAGCTTCTGTTCCTGGAAACTAACTGGACATAGATAGTTCTTCAAAAGATCCCAATGCCTAAAGCAAAATGGTCTAGCTACTTACTAGGCTTAAAGGTAACTTTAGGAAACCAGTTTTCTCAAGGTCCAAAAGATCTCAGGGGCCTGGGTGGGTCATCCCAACTCCATGGACCCCAGAAATCTGGATTGCAGGAGAATTAATACTGTTTCTCAGATTTTTTACTGAATAAACCCAGACACAATGGAGAAGGTTATCATTTAATCTGACAAAATGTCCCCTTGTAAATTTTTCTGTCTTCCCAAATCCCAGACCCTTAGGTGTTGTAGTTGTAATTTGCTATCAGTTGGTACTGACTCATGGCACCCTTATGTACAACAGAACAAAATGTTGCCTGATCCTCACAATTTTTGGTATGTTTGAGCCCATTGTTACAGCTACCAAGTCAATCCATTTAATGGAGCATTTCCCTCATTTTTGCTTACTCTCTACCTTACCAAACATGATGTCCTTTTCTAGTGGTTGATCTTTCCTGATGATGTGTCCAAAGTAAGCAAGATGAAATCCCATCATCCTCACTTCTAGGGGGCATTCTGGCTGGACTTCTTCCAAGAAGGGTTTGTATTCTAGCAGTCCATGGTATAGTCAATATTCTTTGCTAACACCACAATTCAAATGCATCAATTTTCCTTCACCTTTTTCATTGTCCAGCTTTCACACACATATGAGGTGATTGAAAAGACCATCGTCAGGTGCATATTAGTCATCAGAGTGACATATTTGTTTCTAACACTTTAAAGAGGTCTTTTATTGCCTAAAGTCTGTGTCTTTCTCTCAACTCACTGTCTCCCAGGTTCCAACAGTCCTCAAGCTCTGCTGTACTCAACACTCTCCCCTCCTACGGCAGGTGCACCCTAAAGTAACATCATCAATTACACACTTGTGTAATCTCTTCCCTGTGAGTTAAGGAGTCATCTGTGACTTGCTTGTAACCCATAGCATATGACAAAGGTGATTGGTCATTACTATCTTAATTGTTGTTGTTGTTGTTATGTGCCATCAGGTTGGACCCGACTCATAGCAACCCCTCCTTGGGTTTCTGAGGCAGTATCACTACGGAAGTAGGTTGCCCTATCTTCCTTACAAGGAGTGGCTGGTGGGTTTGAATCGTTAGCCTTCTGGTCAGCAGTCAAGTGCCTTTAGGCACTACCCTACTACTGTCTTAATTAGGTTATATTAGAAGGCAAAATTAATGGAAGGTCATTACCATGATTACATTTTGTTGTCTAAGACTCCTTCTTAGCAGATTGGTGACAAGAGACTCTCTCATGGCTCAAAGAAGCAAGCTGGTAAGATATGAACTGTCTATGGAGAGGGCCACATGGCAGGAAACTATGTGGGTCTTCTAGGAGCTGATGGCCTCAGTTCCACAGCCATAAGGAACTGAATTCTGCCAACACTTATGTAAGCTTGGAAGAGGACCCCAAGTTCCAGAAAGAAACATTGCCTGGAGACAGCCTTGTGAGACCCTGAGCAGCAGACCCAGATAAGCCATGATCAACAGAAACCATGAGATAATAAATGAGTCTTGTGTCCCGTCTGGAGCAAAGAAGAGTGAACAGAATCAAAGACACAAAGAAACAGTTAGTCCAAAGGACTATTGGACCATGTGAGCCCCAGCCTCCATTACCCTGAGACCAGAAGTACTAGATGGTGCCTGTCTACCAATGCTGACTGCTCAGAAAAGGATAACAATAAGACGTCCCAGACAGAGTGGGAGAAAAAGGTGGAACAAAACTCAAAATTGTAAAAAAAAGACTAGGCTTACTGGTCTGACAGAGACTGGTGGAACTTCTGAGACCACGTTGCTTAGAAATCCTTCAAGCCTGTAACTGAACTTGTTCTTGTGGCTCATCTTTCAGCCAAACCATAGACAGGCCTATAAGATGAACAGTAACACCAGGGAGGTACGCATTCATTATAACAATTAACCATACGAGATCAAAAGGGTAACATTTGTCCAGGGATAAAGCTCAGAAGGCAGGAAGGGATAAGAAAGAGTACAGAGGGAAATGGTAAACACAGACAGGAAGTGGGAAAAGTGCTGTTTCATTGTGGGCATTGCAATTAATACCATAAAACAAAATGTGTATGAATTGTTGAATGGACAATCAATTTGCTCTGTAAACTTTCACCCAAACCACAAGTTAAAAAAAAAAAAAAAAAAATTCAGCAAGAAAAATAATAAAACAAAAGGAGTGTTATTTTAATAAGTTTATTATGGGGTAATTTGTTACGTGCAATAAAAAACTAATATACCTCCTGCTCGAATAATTTCTTTTAGAACAATCAGCACAAGGCTGATTCCTAAGAGGTGGTTAAAGATGTCCCAAATGTGCCACTTTTCCAAACTGCTGTACCACTCCATCATCTCTAACATCAATTCCTCCTCCTCTCAGTACTCTCCTTCCATCTGAATTTATGTCAAGATTTAAAATGGAGTTAGAGCTCCCACTGTAGCAGCCTACCACAAACCCAAGTGCTTTAGAATTTTAAGCTGTAATACAAGTTTAAAGGGAAAAATAGTAGAAATATAGGACATTACTCTGAGATTACCTCACAAATATCTTTAAATTTTGGTTTTCTTTAAAGGCCCGAACAGTGCAAATGGGTTGTTTATGTAAGGAGGAGGCTGTATAACTCATTTGGCAAACTCCTGTTCAGAGAAAAGGCCTTGTCTTTACAACAAGTTTGATGAGTGAAAAGAAATATTTGAGATGTGTGTGCAGTCTTTTATAATGCTTTCTTACTTTAATTGACTTCTTCAATTAATTGAATATGGTAGATAAGAGGACTCCTTCTGAATTTTAATTTTAACAAATTTTCCCCCTGTCACAATAATATCACACATAAGAAATTCTTTTCTTTCTTTCTTTCTTTTTTTTTTTTTTTTTAAAGAAAAGGAGTGTTTTGAGCTTACTGGCTGGAAGTATTTTAGGAAAAACTCTAAGGCCTTTTCATAAAGCTGTCTAACTCTTGAATTCTGCTGTTTGTCTCTGAGCAGCAGCAAGAAGAGCTGGAAAGTTAAAACAATAGGTTTGAAAACAAAGTAGGGAAGTCACCTCCAGGGGCCTCTTGACACATTTTCAGATAGACTACAGGACAGGGGTGTGAGAGACTGCTATGGCTGGCCTTGATAAGGAATCACTGGTTAGAGGAAATTAATTTATGAAACATAGAATAACAAAGGACTCCCAGAGAGAGTTTTTTTTTGTTTTTGTTTTTTTTTTTAAAAAAAAACCTCCCTCCTTCCTTCCCTTAAATACTTTATAAATCCACATTTGTCTTAAGGCATGATGAGATCCCAGACTTATTCCTAATGGTCAGTGTAAACACTTACACTAGAAATAAATATTTGGACAACTGGGTTACTAGTGGGACAGACGGTTTGAAATTGGGACATTAACTTCATTTTAGCTCTGGATTTATATAAAGACTAGCTTGTGACTGTTGCCAAGGATATTGAGATTCTGAATTTGTACACTGCCTGAGGGGCACCTATAATATTTCTACTCCATCTCTGGACAGGCTTTTAGAGAAGAGAGATAATCTCTCTTGTCCAAAATCCATTGCCATGGAGTTGATTCTGACTAATAGGAACCCTTTGGTGGCATAGTGCCTAAGGCATGTAACTGCTAACCAGAAGGTTGGCGGTTCAAACCCACCAGCCACTCCTCTGAAGAAAGATTCAGCAATCTACTTCTGTAGTGATACTGCCTCAGAAACCCAAGGAAGGGTCGCTATGAGTCGGGACCGACTCGACAGCAGTGAATTTAAAAGCAACCTTATAGGACAGAGTAGAACTGCTCCATAGCGTTTCCAAGGCCATAAATCTTTATGGAAGCAGACTGCCTCATCTTTCTTCCATGGAGCCGCTGGTGAGTTTGAACTGCCAGCCTTTTGGTTAGCAGCCAAATGCTTTAACTACTGTACCACCAGAGCTCCCTCTTTTATCTAAGGGAATATTCAAAATTTTGCTTTAGAATCTGCAGATAAGACTCTGTTAGGGACTGGGGAAAAAAGTATGTAGGAGATTTGCTCCTTTACAAACACTGAAAACAGTGGTTTTTTAGGGGCATTTTTTTGTATAGTAAAGGCCTTGTTTAGCACTTAAGGGCCCAAAGGGACCTTTGGAGAATCCAGGAAAGAGCACAATCTGGACTGTGTGGGCAGAGAACTGAGGTCTTGGGCAACTCTCTGCCCAGGCCTCTGGGAACTGGACCCTTTCCCTCCCCTCCCACCTCCAACCAACCCCCACTCTCCCAGGGCAGGGGTAAGGAAGGGTAGGGAGCAGAGTAGGAGGGCAGGCTCTGGGAGCAGGCCTACAGGCAGCCACTGAGTCCTGAGGCCTAGAAACTAAGGTCTGTGACCAGGGCCTCCAAGGGAACTGTCTCCCCCCACCTGCAGTGAAGACTGTTGCTTGAATAATTTCTTTTTGAAAGATCAGTGCATGGCTGGTCCCTATAAGGCAGAGGTTAAAGATGTCCCAAATGTCCAACTTTTCCAAACTGCCGTCCCACTCCATCATCTTCAACATCACCTCCTCCTCCTCCCCTCAATAATCTCCCTCCCACAGTTTTAGGGTTCCGTACTTTGCTGCAACATCTCACAGACCTCACAGACTCCCAATGAAACGGGTCACGTGGTGGTGTTGGTGGTGGAGGCTGGGAGGCTGGCAGGTTGGTAAATCCCAGGTCTGTGGATAGGTCTGGAGGACCACATGAGTTGGGAGTATGTGGTTGCAGGGGGTTGGTGAACCCAAATCAGCAGGTCAGATAACAGCTGCTGTCTCCAGTCCAGGGGTGAGAGGATGACGAACAAAACTAAGAACCATAGCAAGAGAGTGAACTTTCCCAGAACATTCCAATATATACTCTCAAGGAAGGATATGTTTGTCTCAAGGTTGGTGACTTGAATCAGACCCTCCAGCAAGGTGGGACTCAAGATGCTTCCCACCCTAAACAACACTAAACTTACTGCCATCGAGTTGAGTCATTTCCAACTCACAGTGACCTCTCCTTGGGTTTCCGAGGCGGTATCACCACAGAATAGATTGCCCAATCTTCCTTCCAAGGAGTGGCTGGTGGGTTTGAACCATCATAGGGACTAGGATTTATAATACATCACAAAATGGAGGACAATGGTTAGAAGGGCCATATTAATCAATTCACTGCATTGCAAGGGTTATTATGACAATTTCCTGGGTGAGAGTGAGACTTATGGTGGGGCCAGTACTCCTTTCTATATTGTTTTGCACAGTTAAATATTTATTTCACTCTGCTAAGCTCTGGTGGCGTAGTGCCTAAGGCATTTGACTGTTAACCAGAAGGCTGGCAGTTCAAACCCACTGGTCACTCTTCCGAAGGAAGGTTTGGCAATCTACTTCCGCAGTGATACCGCCTCGGAAACCCAAGGAGAGGTTGCTGTGAGTCGGATCTGACTCAATGACAGTGTGTTTGGTTTGGTTTTAACTCTATCTTGAGGTCCAGCTTCCTGGCTGTTAACCTTTGTGCATCTAATCCAAAGGCGATATTTTAATGCTTAAAAAATCCCCAAAAAACCCAAAGCAAACTCATTGCTTTTGAGTGGATTCTGACTCACAGAGACCTCCATTGAGTTTTCAAGGCTGTAAATCTATATGGAAACAGATTGTCTTGTCTTTCTTCTGCGGAGCAGCTGATGGGTTTGAACTGCTGACCCTCTGATTAGCAGCCAAATGCCTTAACTACACCACCAGAGATCCTTATTTTAATGCTAAGAATGGTTAAATAATTTTTTATTGCATCTTTATCATTTAGTTGTTAATCCATTTTAAACATTTTTTTAAATGTTCTGTGACAGAGTAAGTGGATTAAAAGTGTTGATTATGGGTAACCAAGGAATATATATGTGTGTGTATGTTTCATTTTGATTCTTAGAGAAATTACCTTTTATTATTTCAGCTTCATGATGGATGGAGAAAAGAGTGAAGTTGTCAAGGATTTCATGTTACTTGGTTCTACAATCAACATCAATGGAAGCAGCAGTCAAGACATCAGATGACATATTGCATTGAGCAACTCTGCTGCAAAAGGCCTCTTTCAAGTGATGAAGAGCAAAGATATATCCTTGAAGACTAAGATGCATCCAACCCAAGCCATGGTATTTTCAATCACCTCTTATGCATGTAAGATGTGGACAATGAATAAGGAAGATTGAAGAAGAGTTGCTGTTTTTGAGTTGCAGTGTTGGTGAAGATTACTGAAAGTACCATGGACTGCTAAAAGGACTAACAAATCTGTCCTGGAAGAAGTGCAGCCAGAATGCTCCTTGGAAGCAAGAGTGGCCAGACTTGGTCTCACCTACTTTGGTCATGTTGTCAGAAGAAACCATTCCCTGGAGAAGGATATGATACTTGGTAAAGTGGAGGGTCCATGAAGAAGGGGAACGAGATGGAGAGACACAGTGGCTGCAATGATAGGCTCAGGTATAGCCAGGATCATGAGACTGGCACAGGACTGGGCAGTGTTTCGTTCTGCTGTGTATAGGGTTGCTATTAGTTGGAGACAGCTCGACAGCACCTAAAAACAACAACATTTGCCATCAAGTTGATTCTGACACATGGTGACCCCATGTATGCAGAGTAGAGCAATTACAACTCTGTTCAATAAGGTTTTCAAGGCTGTGTTCTTTCTAAAGCAGATCACCAGGCCTTTCTTTGGAAGTGCCTTTGGGTGGATTTGAACTGCCAGTCTTTCATTTAGTAGTCGAGCACTTAACCCTTCATGCTGCCCAGAGATTCTCTTATAGAAATGTTGTTTTTGTTAGGTGCTGTTGAGTCAGTTCTGATTCTTTATGACCTTGTTCACAACAGAATGAAACACTGCCTGGTCCTGCATCATCCTCACAATTGTTGCTGTGGGCGAGGATGTTGCAGCCATTGTTGCAACCACCGTGTCAATCTATGTCATTGAAGGTCTTCCTTTTTTTCACTGACCCTCTACCTTACCAAGCATGATCTCCTTCTCCAGGGATTGATCCCTCCTGATAACGTGTCCAAAGTATGAGAGAGACTCTCACCATCCTCTCTTCCAAGGGACATCCTGGCTGTACTTTACTTCTTCCAGGACAGTTTTGTTTGTTCTTTTGGTGGTCCATGGTATATTTAGGATTCTGTGCAACACCATTATTCAAATGCATCAATTCTTCTTCAGTCTTCCTTATTCATTGTCCAGTTTTCAAACACATATTGAAGTGCTTGAAAATACCATAGCTTGGGTCTAGTGCACCTTTGTCCTCAAAGTAACATCTTTTTTTTTTAAAAACACTCAAAAGAGATCTTTTGCAGCAGATTTGCCCAATTCAATACATTATTTGGCTTATTAACTGTTGTTCCCATGGGCATTGATTGAAAATTATTTTACTGTGTGGATCATAAAAATTATGGACAACATTGAGAAGAATGGGAATTCCAGAACACTTAAATGTATGTATGCAGAGCCTCTACATAGGCCAAGAGGCCTATGTTTGTCTTAAGAACAAACCAATGGGATACTGTTCAAAATCAGGAAGCACATGTGTCAGGGGTGTTACCTTTCACCATACTTATTCGATCTGTATGCTGAGCAAATAATCCAAGAAGCTGGACTATATGAAGAAGAATGTGGCTTCAGGATTGGAGGAAGACTCATTAACAAACTGCGGTGTACATATGACACAACCTTGCTTGTTGAAAGTGAGATTGACTTGAAGAATTTACTGATGAAGATTAAAGATAACAGCCTTCTGTATGGATTACACCTCAATGTAAAGAAAACTAAATCCTCACCACTGCACCAATAGGTAACATCATGATAAAGTCTTGCAGTTATAAAGGATTTCATTTTACTTGGATCCACAACTAATGCCCATGGAAGCAGGAGTCAAGAAATCTTATAGAAGTTGTTGTTGTTGTGTGCTGTCGAGTCGTCTCTGACTCATAGTGACTTTATGTACAACAGAATAAAACAGGGCCTGGTCCTGTGTCAGCCTCACGATCCCTACTATACCTGAGCCCATTGCTGCAGCCACTGTGTCAATCCATCTTGTTCAAGGCCTTCCCCTTTTCATTGACCCTCCACTTTACCAAGCATGATATCCTTCTCCAGAGAACGGTCCCTTCCGACAATATGATCAAAGTAGGTGAGATGAAGTCTGGTCATCCTTGCTTCCAAGGAGAATTCTGGCTGAACTTCATCCAGGACAAATTTGTTAGTCCTTTTAGCAGTCCGTGGTACTTTCAGCCTTCTTTGCCAACACTGCAACTCAAAAGCATCAACTCTTCTTCAATCTTCCTTATTCATTGTCCAGCTCTCACATGCACATGAGGTGATTGAAAATACCATGGCTTGGCTTAGGTGCATCTTAGTCTTCAAGGATATATCTTTGCTCCTCAGTGCTTGAAAGAGGTCTTTTGTGGCAGATTTGCCCAAATGCAATACGTCTTTTGATGTTTTTGATGCTGCTTCTGTTGGTGTTGATTGTAGAACCAAGTAATATGAAGTCTTTGATAACTTCAATCTTTCTCCATCTATCCTGATGCTGTGTATTGGTCCAGTTGTGAGAAGTTTTGTTTTCTTTATATTGAGGTTTAATCCATACTGCACACTGTAGTCTTCAATCTTCATCACTAAGTGCTCTAGGTCATCCTCACTTTCAGCAAGCAAAGTTGTGTCATCTGCATATCTCAGGTTGTTAATAAACCTTCTTCCAATCCTGATGCCATGTTCTTCTTCATATAGTCCAGCTTCTTGGATTATTTGCTCAAAGTACAGATTGAATAAGTATGGTGAAAGGATACAACCCTGATGCACACTTTTCCTGATTTTAAACTATACAGTATCCCCTTGTTCTGTTTGAATGACAGCCTCCTGTTCTATGTACAGGTTACTCATGAGTACAACTACTTGTTCTGGAAGTCCCATTCTTCTCAATGTTATCCATTATTTGTTATGATTCACACAATCAAATAGAAGTAGCTCTCCTTTAAAGTTATTTTTTTACATTTATGTTTTCTTTTGACATAAGCTTCATGATATTGTACTGGTGTGAATTTTCAAGGTTGATTGTAGAAATTTTGGAAGGTGGTCAGCACTTGAGAAATCCATACTGGTTTGTTAATAACTTCGTTTTTTTAAGAACTGAGTTTGTAATTTTAGCTGCATGAGGTATATGTCCACATGCAGTTTCCAATTTCACCACCAGATGGTGCCAATACTTTCTGGTAGATTTTGCCAAGTTACTTTTGGTCTCTTTCAAGCAGCGTTTGAGAGACATTGAAAAGATTGGTTACATATGCTCTTAGCTAAACTAAGGTTTTTATTATTAATTCAATTTTATCTGTAGTTTAAAATGATCATAAACATATAACATCTTCTGAACAATTTAAATAAAATGTAATACAGGGGGCCTGAAATGAATGAAGAACGGTTTACTTCCTATAATTGCACCCATACTTTATATTTCATTTATACAAGTTTTGAAAATCAATTTCTACAAGTCAGATCTTTCAAAATTTCCATTTGCTTACTATCTGTCCCATTGTGGACCACCCATTTAATATTAAAACTTGCTTACACATTGCAAGCAAGCTTTATTAGCTTGTCAAGAGACCCCAGGTGGTGCGCACAGTTAAAACCCTCAGCTGCTGACTGGAAGATTGGTGGTTTGAGTTCACCCAGAGGTGCTTGAGAAGAAAGTTCTGGTAATCTACTTATGAAAAATCAGCCATTGAAAACCCTATGGATTATTGTTCTACTGTGACACAAACGGGGTCACCCTAAATCAGAATTGACTTGATGGCAACTGGTTTAATAGCTTGTCAGGTGCTTCTGCTGGTTGGGCTGTTTGTACCCGGCTGAGAACAAACAGGGAGTCGCTCCTCTGTCTTGTCAGTTCTCTTGATGGAATTGAGCCTGGCTTGGTCAGGCCCTTGTTTCTCTTTCCTCAACTCCACTGATTGGTTCAATTGTGTCTTGTGAATAAGATCAATCCTAACTGTTCCTCCTTAAACTCATATAGAGTTTCGAGTATTGTCTGAAGGCAGTAGAATCCTTTGGTTGGAAGCTGTGTTTCTCTTTTGGGAGATGATCCCAAACTCACTGATATCATATAATCCACTCAAAAGGAAACATAACCAATTCACATAAAGTCATCCAACATAAATTGGACCCATACATAGGAAGTCTTGATATGTAATGAAATGGGAGTTTGGCAATTTACAAGTTAATAATAAAATTATCATCTCATACACGTTCACAATCCCTTCTTTGGAATTCTTGGGGCCAGATGTGCTTCAGAATTCAGAATGTTTTGAATTCATATTGCTAATATGGTGCACATACCACATACTATACAATATTCCAGAACTGTTTAGTGCAGCTCCCATAATAAAAAAACAGTAATATTTATGCAGATAAGCATGAATATTCACATTAAACAGGACAAATAAAGACTACAAATGTCCTCATGTCAGGTCAGACCTTGCCTTCAAATGAGTTATGAGAGAACCTTTTGGTTATCAGAACGTTTTAGATTTTGTGACTACATGTAAGCTTTTGTGGACTGGCTAGGTACTCTAGTACTTTACATGTGTTATTTCATTTAATCCTCACAGAAGTCCTATGCCAAGTATAAGCATATAGGAGTATGGGGAACCTGACAGAATGGTTAAGTAACTTTCCCAAGGTCACACAGCAGAGACGATTTAGACTTTAACCTGACTTTAGAAGGCAAAATGTTACACGGCCTCTCACAATTACTAAAAATACAAAATATAAAAATTCTTTAACCTTAACTGTCTTAGTTTCCTAGGGTTATTGTAACAAAAGGAGCTTTGGTGGCATAATGGTTAAGTGCTCAGCTACTAACTGAAAGGTTGGAGGTTCAAACCCACCAGCTGCTCCATGGGAGAAAGATGTGGCAGTCTGCTTCCATAAAGATTTAAAGCCTTGGAAAATCTATGGGGCAGTTCAACTCTGTCATATAGGGTCACTATGAGAACTGATTCAGGGCCAATGGGTTTACCATAACAAAATACCACAAACTGGGAGGTTTATAAAGGAGCTCTGGTGGTGCAGTGCCTAAGGCATTTGATTGCTAACCAGAAGGTTGGTGGTTCAAGCTAACCAGCTGCTCCATAGAAGGAAGATGGGGCAATCTTCTTCTGTAAAGATTTACCACCTCGGACCCAATTGGGGCTCTCTATAAGTTATAATTGACTCGATGTCATTGAGTTTAGTTTGGTTTGAGCTGGGTGGTTTATAAGAACTGAAATTTATTGTCTCACCCTTCTGAATGCTAGAAGTTCAAATCAATATATCACCTGGGCCATATTTCTGAAGCCTCTGAGGAAGAGGAAATCTAATTTTGTCTCTCCCTGCTTCTGGTAGTCCACTTCTGATAATCTGAGGCATTCCTTGACTTATAGATGCATCTTCATCTTTCCCGTGCCTCTTTCCCTCTTTCATAGGACATCACTTTGATTGACTAGGATTCTCCCTGCTCCAATATGACCTCATGTTAATTGATAACACCTTCAAAGGCTCTTCCAAACAAGATCAGATTCACAGGTACCAGGGATTAGGATTTTGCCATAGCTTTTTTGAGGGACACAATTCAATCTGTTATACCAATTTTTTACTTTTTACTTATATTATTCACTATTATCTATTTTTCTTCGGGACCTATGAGAAAGAATGCTATTGCATAGCGATATTCACCAACACATGGATGGAGGGAAAGATCTCCCTGGCTCTGTTATTTAGTAGCCTCTCCTGCCTGGGGAGGGTCAGGGCTGCAGTGCTGAGGACCAAACTGTCACCACTCCAAATGTTAGATTTTCCAGTGGTTAGAGATTCTCATTGTGCACTTGATCCTCACAGCTAATCAACCTTGATGTTGTGTGCAATATAACCAACCCAACATCTAATTAATGTCTCTTGCCTTCTTTTGCAAATTGTGTACCAGCCAGGACTCCTGTAAAGGGATTCTGCTGCTTTGAATGGGAACACTCAAAGTCATTTGGTTTAATAAAGTTGTCAGTGGGTAAAGGAGAAACTACGAGCTTTATGCTTTCTCAAGATGAGAATGAATTAAAATAATTTTATTTTACAATTGTGCTTTCAAGGTAATCCATGAGCCATGCTCCTTTTTTGCATCTTAATTATCCTTGTTCTCTTTTCCCTTATGTCTTTCCCTGGTCCAAATTATAGTAGGATCTCTGGTAGCGTAGTGCCTAAAGCACTTGACTGCTAACCAGAAGACTGGTGGTTCAAACCCACCAGCCACTCCTGGGAAGGAAGGTTGGGCAATCTACTTCTGTAGTGATACCAGCTTGGAAACCCAAGGTGGGGTCGCTATGAGTCAGGGTCGACTCGATGTCACATAACAGCAACAACAACAAAGTTTAGGAGGTTATAGTCTTTTTTTCTTTTGCCTCTATGTTACTGATATTACTGTCTTGTGATGAAAAACCAAACCCACTGCCATTGAGTCAATTCTGACTCATAGTGACCCCTGTTGGGTTTCCAAGGCAGTAAATCTTTATGGAAGTAGATTGCTCCATCTTCCTTCTGTGGAGCGGTTGGTGGGCTTGAACCTTTAAGCTTCCGTTTAGTAGTCAAACTCCTTAGGAAATGCCAGAGCTCGATAAGGATATAAAATTTCTCTCACATGCCAGTGACAATCAGTGGCATCACTAGGGTTGGTGTCATCCTCCTCATGAATCTCCTCCCATACTAAACCATAGAGAATCCTTAAAAAACAAGCAACTGCCATCGAGTGGATTCTGATGCATAGAGACCCTATAGAAAGAGTAGAACTGCTCCATACAGTTTCCAAGACTGTAAGTCTTTACAGAAGCAGACTGCCACATCATTCTTCCTCAGAGTGGCTGGTGGGTTTGAACTGCTGACCTTTTGATTAGCAGTCATATGCTTTATTTTCAATTTTAATCATAGAATAATATGTGATAAATATAGTTGTAAGTTGCTTAAATGTAATATTTCTTAGATTACATTAATATGACAGTGAAATTGTTTTGTAAAATCTTTCTACATTGAATTACATTATTACTTATAACATTATTAATAACTGAGCGAAAGCCTCTTGATTTTTCTCCTTTTCTCTCCAATTACACTTCATTCTCCAAAAAGTTATTGATACAGGTTCACACACACTAATTACCACAATATTGTACCTAAAACAAGAAAATTTCACAAAATCGGTGACTGTAAAAACAGGCAGCAATGAAAATAACAGTGTGTGCCTGTAGCATTTGCAGATGAAACCACGTGATTCGAAGCTCACTGTAATTGGGTAACAATGACAGCTCTGACTGGAGAGCATTAGAAGGTTCAAGAAGTAAATTAGCATAGAGTTTTAGCCTTGTAGGTGAATCGATTTAGGTAAGCTGGGCTTATGAAAAATATTTTTGTTGTTATAACTAACTACAGGGATATTTTTCTTAAAAAAATAATAAATTTCTGCTAAAACACTGCATAAGAATTTTATGGACAGTCATTTTGGTATCACTCTGACTGCATCACTCAGCATGGTCTAGACTCTTCCATCTCCCTGATGATGCCACTGGTAACAGTATTTCAGGCTACAATGAACTGTGTAACATTTTAATGAACTCTTTAAAAAAAAAAAAAAAAAAACCTTGGCCATTGAGTCAATTCTGACTCATAGCAACCCTATAGGACAGAGTAGAACTGGGTTTTCAAGGCTGTAAATCTTTTTGGAAGCAGACTACCTCATCTTTCTCCTGTGGAGTGGCTGGTGCGTTTGAACCGCAGATCTTTTGGTTAGCAGCCAAATGTCTTAATCACTGAGCCATTAGTGACTGTTTACAGACTTGTTAGAAAATTTTATAAACTTCTTAGAAGATTTGTTAGGGAAATGATTCACCTGTGGTGGCATAGTGCCTAAGGCATTTGACTGCTAACCAGAAGGCTACAGGTTTAAACCCACCAGCCACTCCTCGGAAGGAAGACTGGGCAATCTACTTCCATAGAGATACTGCCTTGGAAACCCAAGGAGGGGTTGCTATGAGTCAGATCTGACTTGATGGCAGTGAGTTTTGAGTTATTATTTATTTATTTATAGGCATGCCAGCTGCTGTCAAGTCAACTCCAGCTCACCGTGACCCCATGAATAGAACTGTGCTCCACAGGATTGTCAATGGCTGATATTTTGGGAAGTAGATTGCCAGGCCTTTCCTCCAAGGTCCTATATTCTTCACATACTTGAACCTCCAACTTTCCAGTTAGTAGCTGGGCATGTTAATTGTTTACATTACCTAAAGACCTCACCTACAGGCATAGATTTATATTTCCTTCTCAAGGTACTTAAAAAAATCCCCCCTCAACTTATTTACTTTTCTTACCTTCAACTTACTTTTATGACAGTAAATAGCAGATAGGCATTCATGCATCCATACGCTTAGCCTTCCACATCCCATAAAATTTAATCAGTTGCCCTCAAGTCAGTTCTTGCTCATAGGGACCCATGTGTTACAGAGAGCTGTGTCCGTATGGTTTTCATGGCTGTGACCTTTTGGAAGGAGATCACCAGGCCTTTCTTCTGAGGTGTATCTCAGTGGCTTTGAACTGCCAAACTTTTGGTTAGTAGTTAAGTGTTTAACCCTTTGTACCACCCAGGGACTCCTTCATAAAACTTACACACAATGAAATGTACAAGGGACAAATGTTCTTTTCCAAGATGTGGTGTAGGATTTTATTTTAGACAGCTAGTAGAGTTAATAGACCATTCCCTGGAGAAGGATGTCATGCTTGGTAAGGTGGAGGGTTGATGAAAGAGGGGAAGGCCCTTAACGAGATGGATTGACATGGTGGCATTGGCAATGGGCTCAAGTATAGCAAGAATCATGGAGCTGGCTCAGGACCGGGAGGTGTTTCGTTCTGCTGTCCATAGGGTTGACTGAGTCAGAGATGACTCGATGGCACCTAACAACAACAACAGGTTTGACATGTATAAACTTGTTTAGTTTATTGCAAAGTAGCCATGGCAAGACATTCAAGAAAGAACTTACAACATTCATTTAAACTGGAGAATTAGAACAAAAAATCACAATTAAAATATATGTTCAGTGTTTAGAGTACAAATCTTTAGACTTCAGGCTTTTACCTTTAAAGAAAGGTCTCAAGAGGAAGGCTTAAGCACAGGTAGAATTTGGCAGAGGTCCCTGTAGCTAAGGTCTGAGTTTGGCGATGGCAGGCAGAGTCTTAGCAGGCTCTGGATTTTTGCCTCTGCTTTCCTTCAAGAGTGAGCAGAAATGAAGGATTTATGTGAATTTGTCACCTTGGCTCCACATGGTAAGGGCCAATGTGACGTCAAAGACGAGTTTTTCTCCAGAGTTGGAGAGTAGTCGAATGATGACACATCTTTTCTTCAAGGGTAGAGATTAGGAAGGTTGTTTACATTTATGTCTCAAGGCTAATTTACAAAGATTCACTATATTATGTCTTCTTTTATCACAGCACATCAGGTCAAAGTCAATTTAACTTAAAGGTTGTTTACCATATTCTTCACATACTTCTATATTTCTATGTCTAAGTTCATAATTTCTCTTTCTCATGACTTACAGGTTTCGAATGGCTTATAATTAATGTCAGAGAGCCTCAAAAAGGTAGAGATATTTCTAAGTTCATATCGTGAATGCTTATACATATGTATTTTGAAAGCATAATAGTGACTTATACATTTTGGGATTTGAGTTCATTATAGAAACATTATATGGATTTATATGTACATATATAAATATATATATACATTATATGAATTTGATAAATACATGTACCTAAGTAACTCAAATCTTTATTCAGAGAGTACTATCACCCTAGAGAGTTCCCTTATGTCCTTCCCAGTAAATATCCACAGCTCAACCCAGGAAATTGTTTTTCTATTTTTTTCATCATAAATTAGTTTTGTCTGTTCTAGAATTATCTGTCTGTCTGTTGTTGTTGTTGTTAGGTGCGAATGAGTCAGCTCTGACTCACAGGGACCCTATGCACAGCAGAATGCAACAGTGCCCAGTCCTGTGGCAGCCTAAGAATCCTTGCTATACTTGAGCTCATTGTTGCGGCCACTGTGTCAATCCATCTCATCAAAAGCCTTCCCTTTTTTCATCAACCCTCCACCCTACCAAGCATGACATCCTTCTCCAAGGAACGGTCCCTTCTGACAACATGACCAAAGTAGGAGAGACGAAGCAAGTTTGGCCACTCTTGCTTCCAAGGAGCATTCTGGCTGTCCTTCTTCCAGGACAGATTTGTTGGTTCTTCTGGCGGTCCATGGTACTTTCAGTATTCTTCACCAACACCACAACTCAAAAGCATCAACTCTTCTTCACTCTTCCTTATTCATTATCCAGCTTTCACATGCATATGTGGCAACTGAAAACATCATGGTTTGGGTTAGGCTCATCTGTGTCATCTGCATGCTGCAGGTTGTAAAGAGTCTTTCTCCAATTCTGATGCTGTGTTTTTCTTCATATTGTCCAAAGAGACATCTTTGCTCTTCGGCACTTGAAAGAGGTCTTTTGCAGCAGAAATGCCAAGTGCAATACATCATCTGATGTCTTTACTGCTGCTTTCATTGGTGTTGATTGTGGAACCAAGTAATATGAAATCTTTGACAACTGCCATCTTTTTTCCATTTATCGTGATGCTGCTTATTGGTCCAGATGTGAGGATTTTTGTTTTCTTTATGTTAAGGTGTAATCTATACTGCAGACTGTAGTCTTTAATCTTCATCAGTAATTGTTTCAAGTCATTTTCACTTTCAGCAAGCAAGGCTGTGTTGTCTGCATATTACGGGTTGCTAATGAGTCTTTTTCCAATTCTGATGCCACGTTTTTCTTCATACAGTCCAGCTTCTCAGATTATTGCCCAGCATACAAGTTGAGTAAGTATGGTGAAAAGATAGAACCCTGACGCACTCCCCTCCTGACTTTAAACCATGCAGTATTCCCTTGCTCTGTTCAAATGACAGCCTCCTGGTCTATGTACCAGTTCCTCATTAGCACAATTCGCTGTTCTGGAATTCCCATTTTTCTCAGTGTTATCCATAATTTGTTACAATCCCACAATCAAATGTTTTTGCATAGTCAAAACACAAGTGAACATCTTTCTGGTATTCTTTGCTTTCAGCCAAGATCCATCTGACATCGGCAATGATATCTTTTGTTCTACATCCTCTTCTAGCTTGCACTTCTGGAAGTTCTCTGTCTATATAGTTATTTATATATCATACAGTATATGCTCCTTTATGTAAGGCTTTCTTTACTCAGAATAATATTTTTAAGACTCATTTGTATTATTTGCAGGAGAAAGACAATCTGCCCCCATAAAGATTGTTGTTGTTGTTATTAGGTGCTGTTGACTTGGTTCCAACTCATAGTGACTCTATAACAGAAGGAAACACAGCCTGTCCTTATGCCCTTCTCACAATTGTTATGTTTGAGCTCATTGTTGCATCCACTGTGCCAAGAAAATCTTCTTTTTCATTGACCATTTACCAAGCATGAGATTCTACAAGGACTGATACCTCCTGATAACATATCCAAAGTATGTGAGAAGAAGACTCACTATCCTCATGTCTAAGGAGCATTCTGGCTGTACTTCTTTCAAGACAATTTTGTTCATTCTTTTGGCAGTCCATTATATACTCAATATTCTTTGCAACACCATAATTCAAATGCAGCATTTTTTCCTCTGTCTTCCTTATTCAGTGTCCAGCTTCCACATGCATATGAGGTGACTGAAAATTTAGCTTAGGTCAGGTGCACCTTAGTCTTCAAGG
This sequence comes from Orycteropus afer afer, assembly GCF_000298275.1. Lineage (NCBI taxonomy): Eukaryota > Metazoa > Chordata > Mammalia > Tubulidentata > Orycteropodidae > Orycteropus > Orycteropus afer. The sequence goes on along the minus strand of NW_006921850.1, from coordinate 4,017,310 downwards.
TGAGTTCTTTGCTTTTTTTTTTTTTTAATAAACATTTTAAAGTCTTTTGCTGCAGGTTTGGTCAGTGCAATGTCATTTGATTTCTTTCTTTCTTTTTTTTTT
>NW_006921850.1:4006547-4013337 GCF_000298275.1 Orycteropus afer afer | reverse complement strand
TCCTTCCCTTCAAGGCTCAGGGGTCCAAGATTATCTTCTGTGTCTGTGTCAATTGGTTTCCCTTGTCTTTGTTGAAGAGGGTTTGTGCAGTCCTTCTGCCTAGTCCGCCATCTTGCCGGAACTCTCATTTGATTTCTTGACTGCTACTTCCATGGATGTTGATTGTGTATCCAAGTAAAAAGAAATCCTTGTCAACTTTAGTATTTTCTCTGTTAAATATGATGTTGCTTATTGGTTCAGTTGTAAGGATTTTTTTCTTCATGTTGAGGTATAATCCATCCTGGGGGCTGTAGTCTTTGATCTTTATCAGTGAGTGCTTCATGTTCTCCTCACTTTTAGCAATAAGTGCTTCAAGTCCTTAATTTCAGCAAGCAAGATTGTGTGATCTGCATGCTGCAGGTTGTACTGAGTCTTTCTCCAATTCTGATGCTGTGTTTTTCTTCATATTGTCCAACTTCTTAGTCTATTTACTCAGCATACAGATTGAGTAAATATGTTGAAAGGATACAACCCTGACACACACCCTTCCTGATCCCAAACCACACAGCATCCCTTTGTTCTGTTGGAATGACTGCCTCTTGGTTTATGTACAAGTTCCACATGAGCACAATTAAGTGTTCTGGATTACAACTATTATTCTAATTTGTGCATCACCAGAGATGAGGAAATTGAAGATATTTACCAACTTCTGCACTCTGAAATTGATTAAACATGTAACCAAGATGTATTGATAATTACTGGTGATTGGTGTAGTGCCTAAGGCATTTGACTGCTAACCAGAGGGCTAGTGGCTCAAACCCACCAGCCACTCCTTGGAAGGAAGGTTGGGAAATCTACATCCATGGTGATACTGCCTCGGAAACCCAAGCAGGGGTCAGTATGAGTCAGATCCTACTTGACGGCAGTGAGTTGAGTTGAGAAAATGAAAGTTTGAACAAAGAAGAATTGGCAGTTGGAAGGCTTTGGTTATAGATATGATGTGGGAAATTGCATAATAGAATTTTGCGAGACCAAAGACTTATTAATTGGACATACCCTTTTGTCAACTATATAAATGGCAACTATACATATGGACCCTGCTGGATGGACTACACAGGAATCAAATCGACTACATCTGTGGAAAGAGATGATGCAGAAGCTCAATATCATCAGTCAGAACAAGGCCAGGGGCTGACTGGGAACAGACCAGCAACTGGTCATATGCAACTTCAAGTTGAAGCTGAAGAAAATTAAAACAAGTTAATGAGAGCAAAAGTATGACCTTGAGTATATCCCACCTGAATTTAGTGACCATTTCAAGAATAGATTTGAAGCATTAAACACTAATGACCAAAAACAAGACCATAAAGATTACAGTCTAGAAGACCCTATGGGGGAGTTGTACTTTGTTACACATGGGTCATCATGAATTGGAATTAATTTAATGGCAATAGGATTAAATTTTTTTTTTGGTTTATGGATATGGATGTAATATTATTTGGAAATAGGATATTTTTTTATGTTAATAAGGCCATATCAGTATAGTGTTTGTCCTAAACCTACTCACTCCTGAGCTATAAAAAGAGCAGATTAGACATAGAAGGAAGTAGATATGGGTAGATGCCACATGAAGATTGCCAAGGCACCAAGGAACACTGGGTCTACAGAAGCTGAGACTATGATCTTTCCCCAGAGTTGTCTGAGAAACTTCCCCTATAGCTGTACCCTGAATTTGAGCTTCAATCCCCCTGTGGGAAATAAATTTCTGTTCTTTAAACAGCCCAGCTGTAGTATTTGTTACAACAGCATTAGGAAACTAAGACAATGACATTCAGTTTTATGTCATCCACTGTACCATGCTGCAGTGTAACCTGCATTATTTCCAAAGTACCATTGAGCATCCACTATACTTGTTACTGTCGAGTGGATTCTGTCTCATAGCAACTCTCCAGGACAGAGTAGAACTTCCCCATGTGGTTTTCAAGGCTGTCTTCTTTATGGAAGCAGACTGCCTTATTTTCCTCCTGCAGAGTGGCTGTGGGTTTGAACTGCCAACCCAAGTACCAACAGGGCTTCTTTAAGTATCCACAGATACAGTCAAAGTGAGGAGAATGGGTGGGATCTAGTAAAGAGAGCAGAGCTTCAAAATGGATGTCCAGTGGGGCAAATAAGAGGCTGTAGCTTAAGACTGACTCAAGAATGAGTGTGAGACAAATTCTCTTCCCCAAATAGCCTACAGCAGTGATTTTCCACCTTGGATAAACATTAGAACCACTTGAACCTCACCAGACCAATTAAATTAGAAGCTCTGTGATTGTTTTTTTTTTTTTAAAGTTCCAGGCTTTCTAATGTACAACGAAGGCTGAATACCACTGGTCTAGATTACTGCTTCTCAAACATTAATGTGCAAATGAATTATCTGAGGATATTAAAAACTTTTTGGATTTTTAGCAATTTGATGCTGATTCTAGCCTATGGACCACAAGTTGAGTAGTATGGATGCAGGTAGCTGACAGCTGGATTACACATATATAGTCAAATTGCCATTCAGAAGTGTTCTCATTTACACTGCGTAGAGGGTGCTACTTGTCCTTCTATTGTAATCATCCTCCCTTCTCTTCTGGTTGCCATGGAGTTGATTCTGACTCATGGTGACTCCAACTCATGGTGACTCCATGTGTGTCAGAGGAGAACTGTGCACTATAAGGTTTTCAGTAGTTGATTTTTCAAAAGTACATTACGAGGATTTTCTTCCAAGGTACCTTTGGGTGGTCTTGAACTGCCAACCTTTTGGTTAGCAGCCAAGCACTTTAACCATTTGTACCACCCAGGGCCTCCCTTCTGGTAATAGAATTCCCTATTTTCAGCTGTGCATTACAATTGACAATCATTTCTAATCTCTTTTAAAGCTGGGTGATCATGTGACTGACTAAGCTTAGCTTAAAGTTGATGCAAGTGGATGTAATGGCCAGTCAAGGGAAAGGCCAAAGCTCTTTCTCTCCCCTCCCTTCTACTTTCTGACTCCAGTGCAATCATGGTGGTGGTTTCTAGAGAAGCTGTCTTGAATCACAAAGTGGAAGGCATTTGCTGAGGGTGGCAGAGCAGTAAGAGAGAAGGAGTCTGGTCCCTGAGACCATGGAGTCCCACTGTAGCCTTGTACCATCTACCACTGTATGCTTTTTCCCCCCAACAATTCATACACTTGTTGTTTTGGGACATTGATTGCAATCCCCACAATGTTTCAGCACTCTTCCCACTTTCTCCCTGTGTTTAATGTTTCCATTCAGCCTTCTTTCCAATTCCTTCCTGCCTTCTGAGCTTCATTCCTGGGCAAATGCTGCCCTTTTGATCTCAGATGGTTGGTTGTTGTAAGGAAAGCACATCTTTCTTGTGTTATTGTTCACCGTGTATGCCTTCTGTTTATTGTTTGGCTGAAAGTTGAACCATATAGGTGAGTTCAGGTCCAGACTTCAAGGATGTCTAAGGACTGTAGTCTCAGAGATTCTCAGCCGAGCCTCTGGTCACTGGGCGATTGTGCAGGGTAATTGGGGAGATGAAACCTGCTTGATTGCTGATCACTGATGTGGGTGCTGGCACAGTCTTGGGAGAGTGGAGCTGGTTATCTGGTTCTTGTCTTGATCAGAACACCACTTGCCTTAATTTAAAATGACCATGCTGTCCTGGTTGGCAGTCCACTGCTCTGTATTCCTCCTTACTCAATCTCTTCATTTAGTCTCCTCTAATTGGAGCTCTGGTAGCATAGTGGCTAAAGCACTTGACTGCTAACCAGAAGGCTGGTGGTTCAAACCCACCAGCCACTCCTTGGAAGGAAGGTTGGGCAATCCTACTTCCGTAGTGATACTGCCTCGGAAACCCAAGGAGGGGTCGCTATGAGTCGGGGCCGACTCGACGGCACATAACAACAACAACAACAACAATTGGTATTTGATCTGCTTCTTTATTCTTTTCTTTCACAAGTTCTGGGTTCCAAGATTGTTATCTGTATTTGTTTTACTTGGTTTCTCAAGTCTTTATTGTAGAGAATCTGGATACATATCTGCCTAGTCTGCCATCTTAGATGTTCTCCTCCTATTGTATATCTTTTATGTGAGAGAAATGACTTTCTTTCTTTAAACCAATGTTATTTTAGATTTTCACTCATAAATAGCTGAACCTCACCTAATGATATGCATGACTTCAAACAGTTTATGGTTTTCCCCTCCATGATAACACTAGGGTGAGTGGGAAGAATGAGTAGCAAAGTTCCAGGCTGAGAAGGGAAGAAAGCTAAAGAAATGCTACGTGGAAAGACATGGGGCTGTGAGAGGGATTTTAATTTTTCGGTTTTGTGTTTTGGGTCTCTACTGCTGCATAACAACCCCCTTGAGAACTTCAAGGCTTGAAAACAGAGCAGTGTCTTATGTGTCATGATCTGTGGGCTCCACATGGTCTTAATTAGGGTTGATCATGTGGCTGCATCCAGCTGGTGGCAGATTGGGATGGGAAGTCCCAGAAGGCCTTTTTTCCCATGTCTGAGGCCTTGGTGCTGACTGTGGGCTGAAGTGCTTCACTCTTTTGCATGTGGCTTATTTTTTCTACATGATGTCTCTCTCATAGCAGCACAGCCTTCCCTTTTGGCAGCTCAGGGATTGAAGATAATAAATACGGAAGCTCTGGCTCTCAAGGGGTAGGCTTGGGTGTAGGGGTGTCACTGATTCCCTGGACCAGCCCAGAGTTAGTGTTGGAAATAGATGCCACTTTTTGATGAGAGGAGTGGCATGCACATACAGAATGAGACACTGCTGGCAGCCATCTTTGGAGACCCACCTACTGCCTATTTGTGAGCAATGGCAAGTTTCCTGATGCTGGGATGTAGGAAAAGAGAAGAAATAGGCAGGAGAGGAGTGTGTCTGCAGCGGCATACATTCTGTCTGTTGAAGAGTCTTGACTTTGCAGGTAAAGTTGGCTATCTTCTATAGTCTTTATAGGTATGGCATGTGGGGTGACCAGACCACACAGAGTATAATCATGATGAGAACATCTAATGATTGGGCATGCACCATGATTTATAAACACTATCTTGATGGCACAAAGCTTAAGCACTCAGCTACTAACCAAAAGTTTGGCAGTTCAATCCCACCAGTTGCTCCATGGGAGAAAGATGTGGCAGTTTGCTTTCATAAAGAATACAGCCATGGAAACCCTATGGGGCAATTGTACTCTGTCCTATGGGGTTGCTATGAGTCAGAATTGATGGCAATGAATTCTTGTTTAATAAAGGAGTGAAAGATAGCATAGTGGATATGACCACAGCCACTGGAGCTTGGCAGCCTGGCTGTAAATCCTTGATTCACCATTTATTAGCTGTGCAATATTCGGCAAGTTACTTAATTTCTCACTTATTTATTCATAAAAAAGGAGCTCTAGTGGCTTAGTGGGTGTTCTGGTTACCTATTGCCCCTCTGACAGGAATATATACCACAAATGGGATGGCCTTAACAAACAAGAGTCTATTCTCTTACAATTTGGGAGGCTAGAAGTCCAAGTTCCAAGTATCAGGCTCTAGGAGCTGTGTGAAAGCCCCTCAACCTTGGGGTCCAGCTCTGCCTCCTGCTCCCAGCCCACTGGAGCCAGAGGCATTTCTTCACTCAGATAGCTGCTGGCTGCTGAGGCTGACAAGCCCAAGGCTGACAAGTAAAAAGGCACAGTCCTGATGTTACCAAACCACACAGCAGGCCATTCATTTAAGTCCACTGTAAGTCCCAAGGTCAGCGGAGCATGGCAGGCTGCTGAACAACGACACGGCTACATGCTGGGTCCAAGCATGCCATAGGCTAGAGACCATTTTTCCCAAGGCTGCTGCTTATATCCGGGAAGCAGACTACATCCCTAAAGCAGCTATTCAGCTGCTTGTGGTAGATCCCACCATGGAGTTTATTGCCAGTTTCATCATGGGGAGTAACTACCACCAGCTGCCCAGACACTCCACCAGGCCCAGCCAAGTTTATACACAAACATATCCACCACAATTACACCCCTTGCCAACTTGACACCTGTACAGTTTTTCAATGGGTGGAATCTGTACAGATCTCTTCACTGGGTGACTCCAGTCCCCAAGTTCCTCTAAATGGCGACCTCACCCCCTCAGCCTGGTGGGCCCCATTCCTCTCCCTCTTGGGCATGGCAGACCTGCCCACTCACACTTGGGCAGCAGCTATGGCTCCGTCCCACTAGCTCACATGAATGATCAGCCCCCACTCCAGAACCAAGTTGGTGAAGGCCTAACTCTGAAACATAGGGGGGGTGTGGTGGTTCCATCCCCAAAGGCCATGGTCCTACCCTTTGAGGCAGCTCTACTTCCTATTTCCTTGCTCTCTCCACTTCTGCCAATTAATGCTGAAGGCAACCCACTCTGCAGAAAATCTTCCTGCCCAAAAAGCTCTCAACTTTCTTGCTCCATGGGCTGGCCAACCTGCTATTCCACCTCATGCCTGTCTCTTCTACCAATTAATGCCTGAAAGCAACCCACTCTGCCAGGAAGCCACCTACCCAGCGGCACCCAGCTTTCTCCTTGTGGGCTGGTAAGCCTGTTTCTGTTTGATGCCGGTCTCGGGCTCTGCTACTGCTGTCTCTCAAGCTGGTTTCTCAGCTCTGCTCCTGCCATCTCTCATGCCAAATGCCGGGGTCTCTTTGCCAGGGTCTCAGGTCAAGGACACACTCCACTCTTGTTTCCATGTTTTAGGTATCTGTCAGAGCAGTACTCAACTGTCAGTACCATATTCTGTTCTGGTTACCTAGTGCCACTCTGACA
>NW_006921850.1:3964261-4003215 GCF_000298275.1 Orycteropus afer afer | reverse complement strand
CATTAATTGAAGTCCATTGAAAGTCCCAAGGTTGGCAGAGCATGGCAGGCTGCTGAGCAATGACATGGCTACATGCAGGGTTCAAGTGTGCCATAAGCTAAAGACTATTCCCAAGGCTGCTGCTTATATCCAGGAAGCAGACCACATCCCTAAAGCAGCTACTCAGCTGCTTGTGGTAGATCCCACCATGGAGTGTATTGCCAGTCTCATCATGGGGGATAACTACCACCAGCTGCCCAGCTACTCAACCAGGGCCAGCCAAGTTGACACAAACATAATAACCACAGTGGGTAAGACATTAGGCTGCTAACCAGAAGGTCAGTGGTTCAAACCCACCAGCTGATCTGTGAAAGTAAGATTAGGCTATATACTTCCATAAAGATTTACAGCTTTGGAAACCCAATGGAGGCTGCTATGAGTCAGAATTGACTCGATGTTAGTGGGTTTACCTGCAAAAGTAGATACCCATGTCAGTCTTACCTTATGAGGTGGTTGTGCTTGGCAGTTAGCCCTCTGTGAGCATTAGCTATTATTTTTAACCCTTACAAGAGTGCTGGAAAACAGGTATTATATTTTCCATTTTAAAGATGAAGTAACTGAGGACTTGTAAGCTTAAGTGAGATTCACATCCAATCGAGTGCCTCCAGATCTTGTGCTGCACCACGAACCCTCCACCGACTGTGTTTTGATGCATTTCGAGTCCCATGAGGCAGCAGGACAGAGCTTTGTTCTTCCTGTGGAAGTTATATGAGCCTGGAGTCTCTTCATTTACCATCTCTCTTAAGCTCTCTGCTCTTCTGGTGCTTCACCCAATGCCCAAGCCCTTTGTTGATATTTGCAGAACTACAATGTGGAAATCACTGTAAAAATATTAACACCTGGGGCTTTTGTGAACCTGTGCAAAGTGTGAAACAAGAGGGCAGAGTCTTCAGGTGAGAGAGAAAATCTCTGAGACCTTGAGCCTTGCTAGACCCTGGGAGCCCTTGGCACTGCCTGTGCATTCTCCTGCTGTGGTTTACTTACTGGAGCGGATAGGGCTCCATGTAATTATTTATAAGCAAAGCAGCTAGCCAGCAGCACAATGCCCAAAGAACTTCTTCACAAGCCTCATCATGTGCTACATATTTTTTCTCTGAATTTCCATCCATCTAAGAAGCTTCAGAAGTGTAATCCTCCTTAATGACAGATTCAGGATGATGAGGACATTGTTTTCTGATGTTGTGGTTTTAAGAAGTGACCCAGAAAACAGGTTTTAAGAGCAGCCTCCTCCCAATCCCATTACCCCAAGCAAAGGACCAAATTAAAAGAGCCCTGGTTAATGTGAATATTTTATGCTAGAACCACTGCCAAATCAGATTAGGGGAGTTCATCCCACAGGGCAAACACAAAATCTGCACTCAGATTTAAGGTGAAACTGACAAGTAAATAGCATACTGATCCATCAGTATCAAGAGATCCATACAGCACAGCAAACGTCCTCCATGCATCTCGGGCCTAGGGAGTTGTTACCTTTGTCATATTTAGTTCTATCAGGAAAACCACTGTTGCAATGAGGATTCCAAAGACATTCCAAACACGACACAAAAGACGAGGAGGTGGGACTTCTGGTCTTAACGTACCTGGGAAAGTCCTCTCTTGACACTGCCAGTGAGTGTGTTACAAACCAAAACCAAACTCACTGCCATCGAGTCGGATCCAACTCATAGCGACCCCTTCTTGAGTTTCCAAGGTGGTATTACTACAGAACTAGATTGCCCAATCTTCCTTCTGAGGAGTGGCTGGTGGGTTTGAATTGCTAGCCTTCTGGTTAACAGTCAAGTGCCTTAGACACTACACCACCAGAACTCCTGTGAGTGTGTTAGACTGAGGCTATTGTTGTTGTTGTTATGTGCTGTCAAGTTGGACCTGACTCATAGTGACCCCTCCTTGGGTTTCCAAGGCAATATCACTACAGAAGTAGATTGCTCAACCTTACTTCTGAGGAGTGGCTGGTGGGTTTGAACCACCAGCAGTCAAGTGCCTTAGGCACTACGCTACCAGAGCTCCTAGACTGAGGCTAATTCCTCTAAATAGCATTTCCCAGGGTAGTTCCACAGAAATGATGCCCATGGGGTATTAATAGGTATCATGTGAGGAAAAGGCTTTGGGTCAAAAAGTTTTGGTATTTGGTAGACTGAACATACTTCTTTACTGCAGGACTTCTACTCTGTGACTTTCCAAGAAGCAGATAAATTATGCTATGCTTCCAAACTTAATGAAGTCCCTGGGTAGTGCAAAAGGTTAATGAGTTTGGCTGCTAACTGAAAGGTTGGTAGTTCAAGTCTGTCCAGTGGTGCCTCAGAAGAAAGCCTTAATCAGTTACTTCCAAAAAAAAAAAAAAAAAATTGGCCATTGAAAACCCTATGTAGCACAGTTCTACTTTGACACATGTGGAGTCACCATGATTTGATGGCAACAGGTTCCAAACTTACTACATTTTGGAGTTCTTCCTTCTCAAACCTGTACATAGATCAAGAGGCTGTCATTTCAACAGAACAAGGGGATACTGCATGGTCCAAAATCAAGAAAGGAGTGCATCAAGGTTATATCCTTTTACCATACATATTCAGCATGTATACTGAGCAAATAATCCGAGAAGCTGCTTTATATGAAGAATAACGTGGCATCAGGATTGGAGGAAGACTCATTAACAACCTGCAATATGCATATGACACAACTTTCCTTGCTGAAAGTGAGGATGACTTGAAGCACTTACTGATGAAAATTAAAGACTAAAGTCTGCAGTATGGATTACACCTCAATATAAAGAAAACAAAAATCCTCACAAATGGTCCAATAAGCAGCTTCAGGGTGGATGGAGAAAAGATTGAAGTTGTCAAAGATTTCATATTACTTTGCTCTACAATCAACATTAATGGAAGCAGCAGTCAAGACATCAGAAGACGTATTACATTGACCAAATCTTCTGCAAAAGACCTCTTTCAAGTGATGAAGAGCAAAGATGTCTCCTTGAAGACTAAGTTGCGCCTAAGCCAAGCCATGATATTTTCAATTGCCTCTTATGCATGTGAGAGCTCGATAATTAGTAAGGAAGACTGAAGAATAGTCAATGCTTTTGAGTTGTGGTGTTGGAGAAGAATGCTAAGAGTACCATGGTTTGCTAAAAGGATAAACAAAACTGTCCTGGAAGAAATGCAGCTGGAATGCTCCTTGGAAGTGAGAATGACCAGACTTAATCTCACCTACTTTGGTTGTGTTGTCAAAAGGAACCATTCCCTAGAGAAGGATATCATGCTTGGTAAAGTGGAGGGTGAACGAAAGAGGAGAAGGCGGTCAGCGAGATAGATAGACAAAGTGGCTGCAATGATGGGCTCAGGTATAGCAAGGATCATGAGGCTGGCACAGGATTGGGCAGTGTTTCTTTCTGCTATGCATAGGGTCACTATGAGTCAGAGATGAATCCACGGCACCTAACAACAACAACAACAACCTTCTCAAAGCTCCACACCCTAGAGCTGCAAACGTCTTATATCATGAACCCCTTCTCCCCACGCATGGCATTCTAGAGAAGGCTGGGCCCTTCTCAGAATGCCGTTTTTTTTTTTTTGTTTGTTTGTTTGTTTTGTTTTTGTTTTAAATTATAGTTTTATTGTAATTTGGGTGAACGTTTACAAGTAAATTCACTTTTCATACAGCAGTTCATACACATTTTGTCTCATGACATTGACTGCAATTCTGCACAATGTAACAGCTCTCTTCCCACTTCCTCCTTGTAGTTACCGCTTCCCTGTGTCCTTCTGTCTCATGCACTCCCGCCTCACCTGAGCTGTCTCCCTGTGCAAACACTGCCCTTCTGTTCTCCTATGAGTGATTGTTCCAAGGAGTGTATCTGTCTGATGTAAATGTTCACCCCATATGCCTGTCTATTGTTTGGCTGGAAGCCACAAGAGTGAGTTCAGTTCCAGACCTGAAGGATAGCTAGGGGCCATTGTTTCAGAGGTCTCACCAGGCTCTATCAGACCAGCAAACCTGGCCTGTTTTTGATGATTTTGAGTTTTGTTCCACATTGTTCTCCCACTCCATACAGTTTTTTAACAAAAACTTAAATCCAAAAGACTCCCCACCAAGGGTGTCCCCCACTGAGTGGTTGACAGTGGTAGCTGGACACCATCCAGTTCTTCTGGTCTCATAGTCAAATAGGCTGAGAATCACATGGTCTACCAGTCCCTTGCACTAATTTTTCCATTTGTCTTTGGTTTTTTTCATTATTCTTTGCTCTGGACAAGGAGAGACTCATCATTGCATTTAGATGGCTGCTTGCAAGCTTTTAAGATCCCAGTTGCTATTTACCAAAGTAGGTTGTAGAACAATGTTTTTGTGTAGTATATTATGCCAGTTGAGCTTGATATCCCCTGCAACCATGGTCCTGAGCCCACAAGTCCTGCTACTCGCTCCCTCTGGGTAGCTGGCTGTGGCTAAGAAGACATCACAACCTTGTCCGTTGTCAGCTTTACTATATACCTGGACATTCTTACAGCACATACAACTATGCATGTAGAAACATTGCCTGCTAACCCTATATATGGTCATGGGCACACTACCCCCTGCCTAGACATATCTGATCATTCAACCTGCCCACCCAGCTAACCATCAATGCTTTCCATCACTGGCAATGCAATACTGTACATGTAAAAGGGTTCATCTTTGTTGTCTATACCTCCCATGTACCTCTCTGTTTTCCTTTTTCTCAATGCTACCATGTTGATCACTCACATATATATCACTCTCTATATTCCTTCAATATAGAGAAAACTATATTGAAATAAAATATAAAAATATTAAAGAATATTTATAAAATGGACATCCATTAATGCATGCATTATTTTGCATATGTATTAACTAACAAGATCCAGTGGTAGATCTAATAACTACCGTTATTTCAAAGTAATATGATCATAGATACTATTTTAAGATACCTACAACAAATGTAATGTGATATAAAAATACTTGTGATAAAGACAGCTAATATAGTTGTGTTTTGCCCATCCCTTCATCCAAATCAATACTTGTCTCTCCCTATCTAGCAGTGTTTCCTCCCCTCCCCTTCCACCCCTGGTAACCAATGAAGAAGGTTTACTTCCATATATAAACCTTTCCTTGACTTTTTATAGTAATGAATTAATACTGTATTTGTCCTTCTGTGATTGACTTATTTCACCATAATGTCCTCTAAGTTCATTCACATTATGTAGTGTTTTGTAGATTCTATATTACTCTTTAGTGTTGCATAGTATTCCATTGTTTGTGTGTACCATAATTTGGTTATCAATTCTTCTGTTCATGGGCACCTAGGTTGTTTCCCTCTTTTGGCTATTGTAAACAGTGCTTTGATGGACATGGATGTGCATATATCTGTTCTTGTCCTGGCTCTCACATCTTTAGAATATATTCCTAGTAATGGGATTTCTGGGTCAAATGGTATTTCTAATTCCAACTTTTTAAGGAATCACCGTACTGTTTTCTACAGTGGTTGCATCATTTTACAGTCCCACAGGCAGTGTACGAGAGTCCCAATCTCTCTATATCCTCACCAGCATTTATTTTCTGTCCTGGGGAATTTTACCATTAGTGTTGGGGTGAGATGGTATCTCATTGTTGCTTTGATTTGCATCTCTCTGATGGCTAATGATCGTGAATATTTCTTCATGTGTTTTTTGGCTGTCTGTATATTCTCTTTGGTGAAATGTTTATTCGTGTCTTCTGCCCATTTTTTTAACCAGATTTTTTGTCTTTTTCTTGTTGAGGTGTAAAAGTTTTCTATAAATTTTAGAGGTAAGTCCTTTGTCAGATATGCTGTTGCCGAATATTATTTTCCCAATCTGTAGGTTCTCTTTTTACTCTTTGGAAGAAGTCTTTTGAGGCACATAAAAATTTAATTTTTAGAAGGTCCCATTCATCTAGTTTATCTTCAGCTGTTTGCATTTTGGGTTGTGCTTGACAGTCTATTTATCAGAATTCCATTTTCAAATACAAAAAAATAACCTACATAGAATTGCAGAGGAAACTATTGAAATAAAATATAAAAATATTGAAGAATATTTATAAAATGGACATCCATTAGTTAATGCATTTTGCATATGCATTAACTAACAAGATCCAGTGGCCTATCTAATAACTACAGTTATTTCAAAGTAGTATGGTCTTAGATACTATTTTAAGATACCTACAACAAATGTAATGTGATATGAAACTACTTGTGGATGAAGATAGCTAATATAGTTGTGTTTTGTTGACCACAGTCAGAATTGAAGAAAATGCTGCAGTTAGTTAGAGGATGGGACCTCTGGTGGTGTATTGCCTAAGGCATTTGACTGCTAACCAGAAGGCTGGCAGTTCAAGCCCACCAGTCACTCCTTGGAAAGAAAGTTGGGCAATCTACTTCCATAGTGATAGTGCCCAGGAAACAAGGAAGGGTCACTATGAGTCAGATCAAACTCAACGGCAGTGAGCTTGGTTTTGAGTTTGAGAGTTAGAGTATAGTGAAGATTTAATTTTTTCCTCATTCAAGTTCATGGGTGCTCTTAATCCTGGGGATCCCCATGGACTCTTGTGGGATTAAATCAGTGAATGGTCAAGGTAGGGAAGCCATTGCAAATTATTTAGGTGGGAGTAAGTAGGACTTAGATCCTGCTATGTTGAGTATCAATACAAATCTCGTTTAAAGATTTTTAGCTGACCTGCTTTGGTTGGGGACCTGAGATTTTTTAATAAAAACTTAAATCCAAAAGACTCCCCACCAAGGGTGTCCCAGAGGAAGGCAGCCTCTCTGTTGACTGCTTTTCTTTCCTACCTTTCCCACTACAAGGAGTGTGGTTTAATCAATCTGATTGAAATATGTCAAAGAAGAGGCTGCATTTTTGTTTTTAAGTAGAAAGAAGTAACAAAATGTGACCTGGAGAGGAACAATATATTTCCACCCACCCACCCACCCATCTGTCCATCCATCCGTCCATCTTACCTTTTGTATTGAGCACTTGCAGTAAGCCAGGCATTGTTGAAGGATCTATGGATTCAGTCATGAACATGACTGACCAATTTCCCATCTCATGGAGCTCTGATACAGTTTCTGGCACTTCTCACAGGAGGCCACACCAGGGATGGGAAGCTCAGAGACAAAAGAAATTTGATAGAAGCCTTCCCATCTGACAATAACGTTATGAATTTATATGACTTTACCAAATGGTGTATTGTGTAGCTGAAAGAAACCTTCTAAACTATCAATAATAAGTAACAGATTTTATTTTTATATTTTTTCTATAGAGAATAATATTACAGAGTCATTGTTATGAGAAGATGTGATCAGATTATGCAGTCAAAGAAAGTAAGAAAAAAATTTTAAGAAAAAAATGATCATTTAAAAAAGTTTTGTCAACATTTTAAAATTTGTGATTTGTTGTGATTTCTTTTCTTATTCTAAATAAATATTCAAATTTGTACCTAATTTTGTGCTTTTTGAAAGACTGCCCCTCAAAACCTGGACTCTACCTACTTCTGAGAGTCCTTGGCAGGTTGCTGCAGTCATGTTAGGAGAAGCCTCCGCTAGCCTAGCCATCTTTCCGAAGTCAACAATGAGGGGAGGATCAGTTTCCCAGCACACTTGAACCCTGGGTAAGTTGCTAAACACTTGGATTTTTTTTTTCCTTCTTTTTTGGAGCCTCTTTTAGAAGAATTAGTTATTAGAGGGCATCAATAGGGTCTTATTTGGAATGGCACTCAATATACTTTACTAAAGCTTATTTGAGGGACATTTGGTAAGAAATTTGGAAACTGATCCCGGAAGCACCCACAATCACACTGTCATTCAGATTTGCTCTTAACTGAGAATAAAGCACTTTGCACAGATACTTTTAAAGAAGGTTCTATAGACTGTGACAGAACAGTCCCCATTATCATTTGTAGAATGAGTTGATAAGTTGACACAAGTTTCGGCCTCCCTGGGCTCCCCAGGAATGGGTGTTGCTGAGGATTCAGTGCCCCCCTTGATCTCCAAACACGTCTTCAATCTGGGAGTTGAATGGATTCTCCTTTCCAAGGATCTTGGGCCACTGGAGCTGCATCTTCTTCCAGAACTGATCTGCGAGCAGCAGCAAAGCCACCTGCAAGAGACAACACAAAGGAGGAGTAAAAGGGAAACTTTGAAGAGGTAAAGAATCTACTGTCAAGGTTACATTCCTTTTGCGGCAGACAGGCTCTAAGGTAGCTCCCGTGATTGCTGCCTTCATGCCTTTGTATCACCCCTTTTACTTGATGTGGGTGGAAACTGACACTTGTTTCTAACCAATGGGAAAGGTGTGGATGTTACTTCTACCATTCCTTTACATCAGATATGACTCTGCCTTGCTAGCGGACTTTCTCTAGAGACTCTCCTTGCTGCATTGATGAAGTAAGAAGCTATGCTGGGAATCCATGTGGCAGAGAGCTCACAGTAGCCTTTGGGAGTTTGGGGTGGTTTCCAGCTGACAACCAGCAAGAAGCAAGCATCCTCAATTCTACTACCATAAGAAAACAGATTCTGCCAACAACCCCAGTGAGTTTGGAAGAGATTCTTTTAACAATTGGGCCTCCAGACGAGAACACAGCTCAGCCCACATAACTTGATTTTAGCCTTGTAAGACCCTGAGCAGAGGTCCCAGTTAAACTGTGCCTGGACCCTTGACCACAGAAACTGTGAGATAATAAGTGTGTGTTGCTTTAAGCTACTAAGTTCTGGTACTTCATTACAAAGTAGTAGATAACTAATATGCTTTTTCAGAAATCCATTTGTTCATTTATTTGTGGACAGCTAATAAGTAGTATAGGCCTAAGGCTTGGATTTTGGAAATGAACAGGATGAGTCTCAGATGAATAGGAGCTCCTTTCTACAAAGGGAACCAATTATGCAAAGGGACACCACTAAACTCATGAAGATGGCTGTTGTAGGGACGTACACAGCTGGAAGAAGAAGAGGTGATATTATTGATTGAATTGTGTTCCTCTCAATATATGTGTTGGAATCCTAACCCTTATACCTGTGGTTGTAATGTAATGATGTTTCACCTAATATAATGTAATCATCTTTCACAATGCAATCCAAGGTAATGTCATTAATAAATCAGTTGAGGTCATACCAGTGAGGGTGGAGCCTAAACCTAATCAGTTTTGAGTTATATGAAGAGCAGGATAGATAAGGGGATGAGCACCCACACAGATAGGGGAAAAGCTGCCATGTGAAGACTGCCAAGAACCGAGGATAGGGAATTGACAAGGCTGAGACCCTGATTTGGACTTTCAGCCTCCAGAACTGTGAGAAAATAAATTTCTGTTCTTTAAAGCCACTCACTTGCAGGATTCGTGTTATAGAAGCACTAGGAAACTGAGACAGGTGCCAGCTCTGCTGAAGTGGGGTGCAGGGACTGTTGCTCTCTGGAGGTGGTGACAACAAGTAGACTTTTCAAGGAGTTCACTAGATGGATTATATGAGGAAATAATGAACATTGTCGAGGACACAGAAAATACAAAGGCAGTGGCATGGGAGAGAATGGCATGGTTGGAGAACTATAGGAGCCTGAGAGATGAGTCTGGAGAGGTCACATGGTAGGGTCAGGAACCTGAAGGAAGCTGTTAGTGTTGAGGGTCTGGCTGGAGCACCAGAGTGAGGGATCATTAGCTTAATGCACAAAAGGCTTTTCTCTGGCTCTTATCGCCCAATGTCCACTTTTCAGTTCTATGTGGCACACCAGATTTTGCTTTATTCATGATGTTAGCAGGATCTTCTCTTGGTTGTCCAATCCTCTGCCTTGTTATCCACCACGCTTTTATTGAATAGTCTCTTTCTCTGCAGATAATGCCTGCATTTAGCAAATGGGACCTGGGTTGGCCTTCAGGACCCAGATAGCTACATCCCAACAGTGGTTTTGGTATGAACTGATGGAGAAACATGATTGCTGAGGGCCTCATAAGGCATCATATTGTTCCTAGAGGATTCTAAGGAATCCTTTTGAAAGCATGTGAACATTCTCCTCAAGATATTTCACTTTTACCCTTTGAACAGGCAGTGCTGCCGGCTCCCTGTGTGGCATTGGGCAGCCCTTTTCCACTCTCTGGGCCCTGATTCTCTCATTTGTTAGATGAGTTGGCTAGTGTACATGACCTCTAAAGCTCCCTCTGGGTTTAAAGTATGTAAGATTTTAGCACTTGTTAAAAAAATTACAATTAATGAAGTCACTGCATTAAATATCCCCAGTACTTAAATTTGTTCCCACAAATTTAAATTAAATTCTGAACTGCATCCCAAATTCCATTCATGCAACTACATGGTCTTGATTTCATATCCATGTGGTGTCTAGCACACACACATACACTCACACATACCAACACACATACAAACATAAACATATGCACATGCATATACACACATCCACACATACCACACATACACACAAACACACACACACATCCATGTACATAATATAAAGCACATACACACATACATACACACATACATGGATATACACACAACACACACACATACATACACATATACACACACCACACACACATACATACACATATACACACAATACATACATATACACACAGACATCTTTGCACCTTACAAGTAGGATCAAGTGAGAGACAAGTCATCAAGCCACAGATTACTGGGGACCCTGATCATCTCACACACACAGAGCAATCAGTGTCTCTGAAGACAGAGTACTGGTCTTGTAGCTTTTTTTTTTTTGCAATTTTTCAATAAAGCAACTGCTCCTAGATCTGTGGAAAATTACTGATTCTTCTTTTTCTGTATTTTGTTTTCCTTTCAACTTTGTATGCCTAAACTGTTTCTCAAAAATTGTGTGGTCCCAAGGCATCTGTGGCCATGTATTTCCCTATCTAATTAATAAGAGAGGAGATGTGGGGAGGGTAGGGAGAGGGAAGTTAAAATGAAAAGGTAACTGTTTGGCTCAAAAGCACTTAGCTGGCTGTCACGCTAATGGAGATGAAAATATTTTGAGTGTGCGTTGCTGATATACTGAGTGTAAAATGAGAGTGGCAACATAGAGACTAGTCATAAAATGACCCACTGTAGTCATTCATTCATTCATTCACTTGATGAACATTTACTGAGCACTATGGACACCTCAAGAGAGCTCTGGTGGCTTAGTTCTAAGGCATTTGACTGCTAACCAGAAGGTTGGAGGTTCAAACTTAGCAATCACTCTGTGGAAGCAAGACCGGGCAATCTACTTCCATAAAGATCTACCACCTCGGAAACCCAAAGGGGTCGCTATAAGTTGGAACCAACTCGATGGCAGTGAGTTTGTTTGTTTGTTTGTTTGGATGGGTATCTCATATAATCAGTCTCCTGTTGTAATGCCCATGATGCACTGCATAGGGCAAGGCACAGAGACTCCTTACTCTCATTATTCATTCTCATTCTTGGACACAAATATTCAAGCAGTATCTATTCATTGTAGGAACATTTAAAAATCAGTTAAATGAAAAGAGAAAAAGAAGAATACAAGTAATCTGTAATTATAATAGAGGTCCAGATGATTGCTGGGAAATGGGGTGTTCTGGTTAAGTGGGGACTTTCTGGTTAACAGAACTAGGCCCTTCTTTATTTCTTCTTTCCTGTTTGAGTATCTTTCAGAGTCTGCTTTCTTGCTGAGCTGCATATTAAAAAAAAATCAGTTGCCATCAAGTCAATTCCAACTCATGGCAATCCTGTGTGTCAGAGTAGAGCTGTGCTCCATAGGGTTTTCAATGGCTGATTTTTCAGAAATAGATCACCAGGACTTTCTTCCAAGGTGCCTCTGGGTGAACTTGAATCCGCAACGGTTGGCAGAAGAGAGTTCTAACTATTCTTACCACCTGTAGCAGAGAGTATTGACTTTAACAAACAGGGGTTTATTCTCTTACAGGTTAGAAGGCTAGAAGTCTGAGTTCAAAGTGCCAGCCCTAGGGCTGGTTGAAAGCCCCTCAACCTTGGGCTTCAGCTCTGTGTCTTGCTCACAGCCCCCTGAAGCTAGAAGCATTTCTTGGCTCAGATAGCTGTAATTATAATAGAGGTAGCCACTGCTAACACTGCTGGTGGGGTCAAACTACTGACCTTTCAGAGATTAACTGCTGTGCCACTTTTATGAAGTGGTTGTGTGTGATTAAGTCAGTTGGTCTTAAGTAAAGCCGATTTTCTTTTGTAATGTAACATGATCAATCAATCAGGTTAAGGTCTTAAGAGTAAAAAGGAAGTTTCACTAGAGGGCTGTTCTGCCTCCAGACTGCAAACAGATATTTTGGCAGAACTCTCACTCACTTTTCCCATTGCCAGTCCTATCTATCTATCTATCTATCTGTCTATCTATCCATCCATCCATCCATCCATTCGTCATCCATCCATCTATTCATTATCCATCCATTCATCACTATCTATCTATCTATCTATCTATCTATCTATCTATCTATCATCTATCTATCTATATCTATCTATCATCATCTATCTATCTACAGTGAAACTTGTAAGAGCTGGAACTTGATGGGACTGCCTTGTTATGCCAGGTCTCCCAAGTTTTCCATCTTTGACAGGATGCAGTCTTACCACTTTTCTTCATTTTAAATTTTTAAAATTGTGACTTGGGTGAAAGTTTACAGAGCAAATTGGGTTTCCATTCAACAATTCATAAATATTTTGTTTTGTGACACTGATTGCAATCCCCACAATGTAGCAGCACTCTTCCCACTTCCCCCTTGTGTTCACCATTTTCCTCCATCCTTCTTTCCTATCTCTTCCTGCTTTCTTAGCTTTATCCCTGGGCATACTCTGCCCTTTTGATCTATCATGGTTGATTACTCTAAGTGCATATCTCCCTAGTGTTATTGTTCACCTTATAGGCTTGTCTATTATTTAGTTAAAAGTTGAGCCATGTGGGTATGTTCAGTTCTAGGCTTGAAGTGCGTCTAAGGGCATTTGGGGTTTCCACCAGTCTCTATCAGACAAGTAAGCCTGGTCTTTTTTATGATTTTGAGTTTTGTTCCCCATTTTTCACCCACTCTATCCAGGACCTCCTATTGTGACCCCTTTTAGAGTCATCAGCAGTGGTACCTTGGGACCATCTAGATCTTCTGGTCTCAGGCTGGGGTTCAGGTGATCCATTAGTCCTTTGGACTAATTCTTTGCTTGCATCTTTGATTTTCTTCACTTTTGTTTGCTCTGGACAGGGAGAGACCAATAGTTGCACCTTAGGCAGCCATTTGCAAGTTTTAAGACCCCAGTTACTACTCACCAAAGTAGGATGTAACATATATTTTAAAAAATACATTTTATTGAAATATAATTTATACACAGTGGAATACACAAAACTAAAGTGATACGGGTCAATTTTTTTTTTTTTTTTTGCAGTGTTCCCTCCCCTCTCCTCTCAACCCTGGTAACCAACAAAGAAAGTTTCCTTCCATATATAAATCTTTCCTTGACTTTTTACAATAATGAACTAATACTGTATTGTCCTTCTGTGATTGACTCATTTCACTCAGCGTAATGTCCTCCAAGTTCATCCATGTTATGCAGTGTTTTGCAGATTCTACATTATTCTTTAGTGTTGCATAGTATTCCGTTGCGTGTATGGACCATAGTTTTGTTATCCACTCTTCTGTTGATGGGCAGGTAGGTCGTTCCCATCTTTCTGCTATTGTAAATAGTGTTATGATGAACTTGGATGTGCATATCTGTTCTTGTCCTGGCTTTCACTTCTTTAGGATATACACCTAGTAATGGCATTGCTGGGTCAAATGGTATTTCTAATTCCAGCTCTTTAAGGAATCACTGTACTGCTTTCCATAGTGGTTGTATCATTTTACAGTCCCACCAGCAGTGTATGAAAGTCCCAACCTCTCCACATCCTCGCCAGCATTTATTTTCTGTCTTGTTGAACTTTGCCATTAGTGCTGGGGTGAGATGGTATCTCATTGTTGTTTGTAGAACACTATTTTTGGACCATGTTATCCCAATTGAGTTTAGTGTCCGAGACTATGGTCCTGAGCCCCCATGCCCAGCAACTCATTCCCTCTAGGTGTTTGGATATGACTTAGAAGGTTTTGTAACTTTGCACCCTTCATGCTCTACTACATTCATGGATATATTTGCTGCACATACAAATCTATATGTAGAGATATTCTCTGTCAAATCTTTATATATTCACGGCTTACCACTTTTCTATCACTTGTGTTAGTGGGAAATATTTGCGTTTTCCTTGTCTGACAGTTTTCTGCCTTACACAGGTTCCAGCTTCCATAGGTTTTACTTTATCTACTTCTCACTGGCTCTGTTTCTCTACAGAACCCTGACAAATCTTACATATAGTCTGTCTTCAGCAGTGAAGAGGGTCAGGCTGAAGAGAGAGGAGGGGAAGTCATGGAAATGTCCTTGCTTGCAGTAAGAGTTTTAAGAGGATGGTTAGAGGAGCTGCCAGAATGATGAGAGGTGAGGAGATTGTTTTAGCAGAAAATGTGGCTTGGGTCAAGTTTCTAGGATGGGAGGTGTTAAGGATGTTTCAACAGGCAGTCCAGGCCAAGGACCCTGTGATTGGTTGTGGCTCCTTCAACACTTTCTGTTTTACTGTTGTCTGATTTGGGGCCCAGAGATCTTTTAAGTGTCTGTTCACATGCTTAACTTGGCAGAGATTTTTAAGAGTTGGTATTTGAACAGTAGAATTGTTGTTTCTTCAGAGACCACACATCTGGGTTTTGGGTGTTTGCAACATTTTTTTTCCCCCTAAGTCAATTTTCTTCCCATTTTTTTTAGCAGTTGAAGTCTACACCCTACTCTCTGAAGAACTTGCTTTCACTTTAAGACTCTAATGATCCCTAGGTCCCCGATCCAGTGAGCCCTTCTGTGGTGGGATGTTTCTAAGATGAACTTAAATGATCCTTGCCTCCTTGTTAGTCATTCCTGGTATAATTTTGCCTCCTTGTTAGTCATTCCTGGTATAATTCCTCTGCCTTGACTGTGACGGGACCTGTGACTTGCATCTGGCCTATAGAATATGGCAAGGTCATTTCAGTGATTAGATTACATAAACTTGTGACATGTGTCTTATGAGCAGACTCTCTCTGTTGCCAGTTTGCTTTACACACTTGGATGAAGCCAGCTGCCGTGTTGGAGAGGTGTATGTGGCAAGGAACCAAGAGTGGCCTCTGGCCAATGGTCATTTATGAACAAAGACCCTCCATCCAACAGCCTTCAAGGAACTACGTTCTGTCAACATGTGAGCAATTGAACCAAAAGTAGTTAGACCCTTCCTGCAATTCCCTAGTTAGGTTTTGGGAAGAAATATGGCAATAGATAAACTCTCCTTATCATGGTAAAGGGGTCCGTCCCAGCTGGTTCTGTGCTGACTGGAACTGGTTGAGGACAATGGTAGGCACTTGAACAAGGTCTGAGTCTGCCCTTTTGGTTGGGATTATGTCCTTGCCATAAGGAAGATGTTCTGAGACCCAACCCTTCTCATTCAACTCTTTCAAAATGGAAATGATGTGGATTCCTGTAGCTGCTCTGTGGTCAAGGATTGTCTATTAACACTGCATTTGCTGGAAGGAACACTGTCTGGAGGGGAGTATTTGGGGACATGAAGAGACTACCTGCTATGACTTCAAGTCACAACTGTGTTCTGGTAGCGCTCACATCTGTATCTAGAGCCCAGATTCCATTCCTGAGATCTAAATTTGTGTATTAACTGTGAAAAGGACATTTCTACTTGGATGTCCTGTTATTGTTGTTATGTGCCATTGAGTCAGCTCTGACTCATAGTGACCCTGTGTACAATAGAATGAAACACTGCCCAATCATGCACCATCCTCACAATCCTTGCTATTTGTTCTGGTTACCTAGTACTGCTCTGACAAGAAATATACCACAAATGCGATGGCCTTAACAAACAGGGGTTTATTCTTAAAATTTGGAGGCTTTAAGTCCAAGTTCAAACTGCCAGGCTTTAGGGGCTGGGTGAAACCCCTCAGCCTTGGGCTTCAGCTCTGCCTCTTACTCCTGGTCCACTGAAGCTGGAGGCTTTTCTTCACTCAGATAGCTGCTGGCTGCTGAGGCTGACAAGCCTAAGGTTGACAAGTAAAAAGGCACAGTCCCAAACACAGATGTTACCAAACTACATGGCAGGCCATAAATTCAAGTCCACTGTAAGTCCTAAGGTTGACAGAGCATGGCAGGCTACTGAATAATGACACGGCTACATGCAGGGTCCAAGTGTGCCATAAGCTAGAGACCATTCCCAAAGCTGCTTCTTATATACAGGAAGCAGACCACATACCCAAAGCAGCCACTCAGCTGCTTGTGGTAGATTCCACCATGGAGATGATTGCCAGTCTCATCATGGAGAATAACTACCACCAGCTGCCCAGCCACTCAACCAGGCCCGGCCAAGTTGACACACAAACATAACCAACACAGTATTCTTGAGGCCATTGTAGCAGCTACTGTGTACAATGTTTTGGGGCTATTCATAAAGTTTTCCAGTAATATATCAGGGAGTGTTTCATTGCTATTCATGAGGTTTTCACTGGCCAATTTTTTCAGAAGAGGATGGTCCCGTCCTTTTCTCCAGTCTATCTTTGTTTGGACGTTCTACTGAAACCTGTCCACCATGAATGACCCTGCTGGTATTTGAAATACCAGTGGCATACCCTCCAGCCTCACAGCAACATGCAAGCCACTACAGTACGACAGACTGACAGACGAATGGTGGTGGATGTCCTGTAGGCCCTTTCAATTTAGGCCCTCAAACAGAACCAACTTTTAGTCATGAATTCTCTTTGGTCAAACTACAGTTGAGACAGAGGAGGGTTAGATATTCTGAGGTGCATCACTCAGATTTTTTTTTTTTTAAATTTTAAACAGTGAGGTGGACATTTAATTAAAAAACAGTTGCTGTGGAGTCGATTCCAACTCATCGCAACCTTGTGTATGTCAGAGTAGAATTGTGATCCATAGGGTTTTCAATGGCTAATTTTTTGGATGTACATTACCAGGCCTTTCTTCCAAGGTACTTCTGAGTAGATTCGGACCTCCAATCTTTCCATTAGCAGCAGAGCACTGTAACTGTTTGCACAGATAATGCAGCAATTGTGGGACTCCACAGTTTATTCGTTTGTTGTTAGAATGATATTGTACTTTTTCTTTTCTTTTTTTTAATTGAGACAGTTTTAGTCCTGCCTGTGGGTATTCACTAGAGCTTGGCCAAAGGAGGTTTCCCTTCATTCAGGCTTCTGAGGGGATGCTAAGCCTCCCTATGGTCTGGATGACCATTGAGAGCGAGGCAACCAGAAGAGAACACCCAAGGAGTGATTCTTAGGTTTGTATTCCTGTCATTACTGCATCACACTTACCAAAGGCTGGGTCAGAAAGACTATAGTGATGGACAATTGCCTGAGGGTAAACGGTCCATACAAGGCTATAGAGCAGCTTTTAAACTTTTAAGAGTCACAAACTACTCCACACAAAACTACTCCCCTACCCACTCTAGTAGGAGCTCTGGTGGCTTAGTGCCTAAGGCATTTGGCTGCTAACCAGAAGGCTGGTGGGTTTGAACCTCAGAAGGAAGATTGGGCAATCTACTTCCATAGTGACACTGCCTTGGAAATCCAAGGATGGGTTGCTATGAGTCTAATCTGACTCGATGGTAGTGAGTTTGGTTTGTTTTTTACCCTTTCTAGTGGACCCGCCAGCCACTCCTCGGAAGGAAGATGGGACAATCTATTTCCACAGTGATACTGCCTCGGAAACCCAAGGAGGGGTCTCTATGAGTTGGGTCAGACTTGACAGCACATAACAACAACAACAGTGGACCATGTGAACCTCAGCCTACATGACTGTGAGACCAGAAGAACTAGATGGTGTCTGCCTACCACTGTTAACCACTTGGGAAGGGATCAGTGTAGGAGATCCTGGATAGAGTGGGAGAAAAATGGGGAACAGAACTCGAAATTGTAAAAAGGACCAGGCTTACTTGACTGATTGACTGGTGAAACCCCTGAGACTATGGCCCCTAGTTGCCCTGTAGACCTAGAATTGAACTCACTCCTGTTTTTTGGCTTCCAACCAAAAATAGACAGGTGTATAAGTGGCTAAGACACTTGCCTGCTAACCAGACGGCTGGCGGTTCAAACCCACCAGCCACTCCTCGGAAGGAAGGTTGGGCAATCCTACTTCCGTAGTGATACTGCCTCGGAAACCCAAGGAGGGGTCGCTATGAGTCAGGGCTGACTCGACGGCACATAACAACAATAAGGTGAACATTTATACCAGTTAGGTACACTCCTTAGAACAATCAACCAGGGGAGATTAGAAGGGCAGTATTTGCACAGGGACATAGCTCAGAGGGCAGGAATGCATAGACAAGAAGGACACAAGGCAAAGGTAACCACAGGGAGGAAGTTGGAAGAGAGCTGTTAGATTATGGGGATTGCAATCAAAGTCATGAAACAAAATGTGTATGAACTGCTGTACGAAAAACAAATTTGCTCTGTAAACTTTCACCCAAACACCATAAAAAACAAACACCCTAAAATGAAATAAAACTACTTCCCTACCCCCTTTTTAAAATCAGGAAATTAAGCAACTCCTGTATTTATAACAAATAAAAGTGGATAACGGGGGGGGGGAGGGGTAGTCCATGAGGGTTAGAGTCTTGCCCTCCCACACCCTTGCTTTGTGAAGAGGCCCTAGTAGGGCTGATTTTCTGAATTCTACTTTGAAATCCTAGATGAGAAACAGCTTGTACGGCAGGTTATTTCTAAGGACACTGTTTTCTTCTCTTACCACAGCCTTTTTTAGGAAGATCCATAGAAGGAACTTCTCATAGGTTTCATTTCCAGGAGCATTTACCATCCCCCGCCACCCGTCCCAGAATCCTTTGCTTCTACCCTGCTTATTTTTTATTTTATGGAGGCCGTGACTTAGGCCCCTTTTGCATCAGCTTCTAGGAAGCACAGAGCTGATTCTGTAGACCATCTTTGGCCATTTCTCAGGACTTCCTTGTACCCACTTCATGGACAGGAGAAGTGAAGTCAGGACTCCAAGAAGATAAAGTTTCTACTTTATTTTCTGTCATCCCTATTTCTGCTTTATTTTTATTTAAACTTCTATCTTAGGCATTTTTGTAAGTTATGATAAATCCTTCCTGGAGCAAAATGAGATACAAATTAATATATGACTATATTAAAAAAAAAAGAAAGAAACAGAACAATTGTCATGGAGTCAATGCCAACCCCATGTGTGTCAGAGTAGAACTGTGTTCCATGGGGCTCTCAGTGACTGATTTTTCAGAAGTAGGTCACCAGGCCTTTCTTCCAAGGTGCCTATGAATGTACTGGGACTGCCAAACTTATGGTCAGTGGCACATTAACCATTTGCACCACCCAGGGATGCCCTCAAATATATAAATACATTTTAAAATAAATAGGCATAGCCTTCAGCAACCGTCCTGTGCCCGTGTTTACCTCATTGGGGTGGAATCCATCGACAGGTTCAATAAGTTGCCAGGGCTGCCCACCTCTCCTCTGCCACTCCTCTGTGACTGTAGGACACAACCAGAGGGTTAGAGACATGCTTCCACAAAGAACCACCAATGTCCAAGAACAAGGATCTTGACAAATGCTGTAGGAGCTGCCCACTGCCCTCCTGGCCTGGTTCATTGCTTACTATTGCCACCTCTGAGCTGTTAACTCAGGCTGGGGCTTTCTGAATAGAAATGATCTTCCCATTAATTTCCAATCAGAAAGACAGTGTGTGAGAGTGTTGGATGGTGGAAGTATGTGTCACAGGGAGAATGGTGAGGAGAGATGAGCTCTAAAATATTCAACACCCATTTAACTCCATCTCATTTTTCAGTGGGGTGGTAGGACAGCATTAGAGGAGCAGGAGGGGACAACTAAACATTTTGTTAACATTTCCTTTCATGAGCTGCCATTTCCAGACACTGCCTGTGTATGTCAAAAGAAATCACTTTTAAAAATCATACAGTACAACAGCAATATTATTCAATTACACAAAATTATCTGAATGTCAGATTTAGAGGGGGTACGGCTACAGAGAAAATATTATGAGCCCCAAAGTGATGAAAAGCAATAAAACCGTCTTTTAACATAGGTAAGAGACCAAGAATGTCAGTTGCTCCAAGGCAACAGCACAATTAACTCTGCATTGTAATATAATATAGTCCATAAGAACTCCACAAGGAAATTCCAAATCCCCAGGGAGCCTACAGAGAGAAAAAAATTCTGAGGCTGCTCCTTCTGGATGGCCCAAGCTCTCACTTCCCTATGTGAAGTGAGGGAACAGGCACAGCTAAGAATCCTCCAGCTTTTTTCTCTTCACCCCACACAAAAACTGAGGGCAGAGACCTGTGCCTTTTTTCTTTCTATCCCTCTCATTCCAATGGAAGGGATGGAGATTCTTTTGAGGACTTTGATTGGGCAAGAGAAGCTGGACTTCCCAGGGATGAATCAATATTACAATGTTTTGAAATTATTCCTAATTTCATAGCATGTCACCTCCACTTACTGTCTACTCCCTGTCCTACCTGCCTGCCTTGGTCAGAGCTCAGGAAAAAATTCATGGTGGTGGTTTGGAGTCCTGCACAGTGAATCTCCAATCTTGGGTAGCTTATTCCCTGGCAGAACAGCCACCACGGAGCCACACTCTCATATTTTGCTTCTGGGTTTTATAAGAGTTTGTCAGTAACTTCAACCGTTGAAATTTTATATAGCCTTGCTATATAAAACAATAGAGTGGTTATGAAAAGTTACAGCTACAAGGTTATCAGGCTATAGTTAATCTATTCATAGTGGAAGATATCAGTTCCTCACATGATTATTATGTCTGCATGGGTTACTGCATATCTATAGATGTCAATATTATAAAACCTAAAGACAGGATCATTAATTCACAAGCAAGAGTTCACGGTTTTATGTGTAGAGTGACTATTTTCTGTTTATTTATCTCAGGGTGAAGTTTTGTTTTCTCAGGATAAACACAGTACCAGACAGTGGCTTCTCTTTCCCCTGATGGAGTTTAGAGTGGGAGGTCCGATCAAGGGTAAGATGATTGTCTCCTTCCCACTTAGAATTGTAATTTGAAATAGGCAAATGAGTGCCTGTTTGTTCTTCAGAAGAATGAATTTAAGCTCCTTAAATAATCATGAACAACCATTTGATATTTGGTGTGTAACTTAATTTCTTCATCTGTAAAGTCAATGAAATTCTGCTAATAACCAGCTTTCCAGAGATGAAAGAGAAGCCATAGAAGATGACTTAGAAGCTCTTTGATGAACAGCAATGCTAGTAGTTATTTAAAAAGAAAAAAAAAAAAATTGCTCCCTGGTCAGCCCTGTGAAGTTATTGGCTATTTTTACAAACATACATGATGGAAGTAGGACCAGGTTTAGTCCAACTGAGTTGTCTTGGAAGCTGGGGGCAGATGGTGGCATATTTAAACTGTCAGTGTAAAAATGGCCCTGTCGGCCAAATGGCAATTTCCTTCCTTTGCCTGGGAGATATGGTGCAGGGGAAGAAAAAGGACATCACCTGTTCAAGTTGGCATTTCCTGACGGGAGGAAAAATTGCTACCTCTGTTTAGTTCATAACCAGTTGGAGAATGAGTCAGCAAGAGACAAAAGAGTCTTTGGAAATGAGCTATCATAGCTCAGTGCTGGACTGAGGCTGTCAGAGCTGAAACCGCATAGGTTTAGTGCCTACCCTCAAGTGACAGGGAAGTTCAACTGCGATTTGCTCTGTCACAAGGATGTGAGATTGTAAATTTTAGTATCATAAAAATGAAGATATTTGTGATGCAATAGTCAGTTCATATACAGTACAGAAATGAGAGGAGAGATTTTCCTGTGACTAATGAGACTGCTGATGGCCCAGGACCAGGCAGTGTTTTGTTCTGCTATGCATAAGGTCACCATGAGTTGGAGCTGAGTTGAGAGCAAATAACAGCAACAACTGCAGATTTAATAAGTGACTTGGCAGAGTTTTTATTTCTGGTAAAATGGAGACAGTTGTGATAATGAGACACACTTCTACCATATTTCCTCAAAGGAACTCAAAGTGATGCATAAGCATAATTGGGGATGGGATGGGTGTTGGACATTGAAAGAAAATAAGCATCTATTATAGACCTTGGAAGGATGTAAGAAGTGTTTTACATACATTGATAATGGTAGTGGTAGGAGGATGCAGCTAATACTTACTGAGTCCTTCTGTGTGCCCGACACTTCTAGTACTTTGTAAGCTTTGTTTCACTTAGTCCTTACATAACCTCTATGGTTAGTTATTTCTACCTAGCATAAAAGGTAACAAAGGCTGAGTAGTTATTTAATTTCCTCAAAGTTTCATAACAATTCTGTGTCTGAGTTGTCAGAGGAACAGTTCTATCTGATTGTCAATTCTAGGCTCTTTCAATAATAGCATAGTACACCCACCATGAGGTAGACCAGATATCTAGGATGGTGAACCTGTTGTTTACTCAGAAAGATAAATCCCTTTGTCTACTCTGGAAAATGCAAACATTTCAAGTTAAAAATTCCCTTTTAGTCTGGACCTAAGTCAAAACCTTACTAGACTTTATAGGTAAGAATGAAAATGCTAGGTCTTTCAGAAAAGGATGTTGTGGCACCTAGAATTTAAATGTATGATGCTGTGCTGGAAGTTCATATTAGATCCCACAGCACCATTTTTCGTTTCACCTTTCTTCACTATGTTTGAGTGTCTTTTCCAACGGAGTGCCCACGAACTGCATATGGAGAAGATGATGAAGACCCTGTAAGAAAGCTGGACCTTCACATTTATTTTTAATATATGTTGGGAAATTATAAAATTTCAGGACATCCCTTGAACTGTTGACAAGAATTGCAAAGCAAGAATTACTATACCTCAGTAAAGTCACTGACTGCCATGTTGATGTAGGGTGTTCAATTCAGTTTAGCTGAACTTCATGCTTTTTAATAGAGTTGATTGTTGTTGTGAGGACAAGAAAGGGCTGATGAGCCTCAGCTTTTAAGCGTGTTAGGTTACAGGGCAATGCTGGCCCATATTGGGTGAAAGGCAGAGCTCTTTTTCTCTATCCTCTATCCATCTGTTTTGTTGATTCAGCAGATCCCTAGGTAGCACAAACAGTTTGTCTTCAACTACTAACCTAACTAGTGGTACCACAGAAAAAAGGCCTGGTGATCTGCTTCCATAAAGATTACAGCCAAGAAAACCCCATGGAGCAGTTCTACTCTATAACACATGAATTTGCCATGAGTCTGAATCGACTTAATGACAATGGGTTTATAGTCTCAGCACCTACACAGCTGTTGACACACAGTAGGACTCAGTAAAAATCTGATGACTGAATGACTGACCAAGCTCTTGATTCTGGAGCAACATAGTCTTTTTCTTAAACTTTAATAGGATTGTTTAAAATTCAGGTTTGGATTAAGTAGGTCTGAGTGAGGCCTGGGATTCTGCATTTCTACTTAGCTGCCAGGTGATGCTGATGCTGATGGTCCCAGACTACACATTGAGTAGTAAGGGTGGAAGGGATAGGTGCTCTTTACTGGGTTCTTGCTTGTACCAGGCATAGCATTTAGGAGGATCTCACATTGTTTCATGAATTATGCAAAGATTTGTTAGGTAGATGGGGTATCACTACACAAGTCTGCAAAGGAGACTTAAATATATTCAGGGAATTGTCTACAGTCCCAAAGATAATAAGTGACAGAGCTAGAGATCACTTTGGAAAACAAAAAGGTCCATGTGAATGTTAGACATTATTATAATTTTAATAACTTTGTCTATATTCAAGGCTGGTCATGATCAAAGATCACATGGTGGTACATTTGTTTATACCAGGACTTCATTAATGAGTTTTTAACTCTGCATTTTAATAAGAGGTTATTTATCAAAATGTCTCTCCCTGTGAGAGAAATGTGCATCACCTAGGCAGGAAATCTAGTTAAGGGAGCTCAATCTTATTGAAAAGATGCTCAGAATTGAAGTACTAGTGTATACAATGCAAAGTATGTCAGCTAATGTAATATTTGATAATTCATGATGGCCATCTGCTCCATCCCAGATGCTTGGGTGGGGGTTGTTGGTGGTGTGGTGATGGGGAGAAAGAGTTGATAAACTCAGGATGAGAAACCTTCCATTTTGGTGCATACATTATAAAGCTTTTCATTAGAGTCGTCTTGGCTGGCAGTCAATCAGCAAGGGCCTTTTCTCTTATATTAAAGTGCTCAGCAATGAAAACGAGTCTGGAATGATTAAAGGCCATAAATAATGCTTTCTTGGAAAGATATAAAGGATAAATCAGTAGCTCCAGTGAACAAGCCTAATTTTGAGTTGTCACATATCAGTGATCCCAGCATTGGGATCAGTGACCCCCGTGTTGGGATCACTGACCTCAGCATTGGAACAGAATGCTAGAAAGGAAGCTTAGTAATATTCTTTCCAGAATACTAGGATATGGATTAATTCATCTTGCCAAAGATAGATTCCCGGCTTTTCCCTCAGAGATTTTAATTAGGTTCCTCTTGTATGCGGTCTGGGAATCTGCATTATTCCTGAGTGCCCTGGGTAATTCAATGCCCACTTTGAGAGGTGTTGTCTTATCCCTCCTTCCTGTCACCCCCACTTTCAGTTCATAAGGTAAACAGGGCATTTGCTAAAGTGACAAGAAGGCTAGGTGATTCCATTAGCCTGTTGGCACCCAACTGAAAGTTCTTTCCTACTGGTTGCTGGCTCAATTGCTTCAGGGATTCTAAAATGATGACAGTAAGGAAGGATTGCTGAGCCTCCACCACCTCAGAGCTTCACACTTATCTTATTTTCAATATTCGGAGCTGATGGTGTGTCAGAATGGGCAGGAATGACCCTGGCTGCTGGCTCATAAACATGTTGCTCAGGCAGGCTCCAAAAGGTAGCTGCTGCATTTGTCTTCTGTCAGTATCTAAAATAAGCAACTTACTTTCTTGGAAGGCAAAATCCATGTAGAAGAGATCGAAGTTTGTAAATTTCTTGGAGGTTGCAATTTTTTTCAGTGTATTGGAGAGTTGTTCTGCTCTCTGGATACAAGGGAAACAAAGAGGACTCCATGAAAGCCAGGCTTTGATTTCAGTAGGATAATTCAGGCAGAAGAAAGAAATCAATCCTCCCCACCCCACCACAATTTTCTAAGCCAGCATCAAGGAGCCTTGGTGGTACAATGGTTAAGGGCTCAGCTGCCATCCCAGAGGTCAGTGGTTGGAACCTATCAGTGGTTCTGTGGAAGAAAAGACCTGGCAATCTGCTCCTGTAAAGATCATAGCCTAGGAAACTCTACGAGGCAGTTCTATTTTGTCCTACAGGGTCGCTATGAATCAGAATCAACTCCACAGTACACACCACAGCAAGCTATCCACAGACAGCCACTCTAAACATCAAATTCTATTCATGGATGAATGACCAATGAATATACAAAAAATGTTAAAATTCATTAGAAACCAAAGAAGTGTAAATTAATTTAGTAATGGGCCACTTTTCACTCACGAGATTGGCAAAGAAAAGCTGAATAACCACAACAATCCAGTTTGGTGTGGGAGTAATGAATTAGAATGTTGATTGGTTTAAACACCCTGGAAGGCAATTTGGCAATATGAATCCATCCTTTAAAAGCAAATCCTTTTACAATAACAGGTCCCAGATAGAGTGGGAGAAAATGTGGAACAAAACTCAAAGTCATAAAAAAGACTAGGCTTACTGGTCTGATGAAGACTAATGGAACCCCCAAGACTACGGACCTTAGACACCCTACAAGCTAGGAACTGAAGTGAACCTCTGTGACTCAACTCTCAGCCAAACAATAGACAGGCCTGTGTGGTGAACAGTAGTATCAGGAGGGTATGCATTTATTAGAACAACGAAGCATATGAGATCAAAAGGACAGCATTTGCCCAGGGAGAGAGCTAGGAGGGGATGGGTAAGAAGAATGAAGGGAAGGGTGGCTGCAGGGAAGAAGTGGGAGGAAGCTGTTACAATGTGAGGACTGCAGTAAATGTCACAAATCAGAATATGTATGGATTGTTGAATGGAAAACCCATTAGTTCCGTAAACTTTCACCCAAATCACAATAATACAAAAAAAAAAAAAAAAAAGTACAATAAAAAAAGAAGTAAATCCTTTGACCCAGTAATTTTACCTCTAGAAATTTGTCTTAAGGAAACAGATGTGCACAAAGATACACACATAAGGAGGTTCATCACACTGCTATTTCTCATAGTGAAAAATGGGAAACAATCTAAATGTCCCACACCAAGGGATGAAATAAATCATGGCACATTCATATAGAGTATACCATTGAATGATTACAAAATTATCATGTGGAGGAACAATTCATTAATATTGGAAGGCATAAAATACTATCTGTGTACTGATGTCATGGAGGCAGAGAGCAAAAATATCTGTTTACGAATGTAATATCGGAAGGACACACACACGTATAACTTGGGGTGGTGGGATTTCAGGTGATTTTTATTATTGCTTTTTTGTCCTCCAAGTTTTTTTTTTTTTTTTAATTGAAATATATTCCTTTTATAATTGGAATGATAGGAGTCCTTGGGTGGTGCAGAAGGTTGATGTACTTAGCTACAAACTGAAATGCTGGTGGTTTAAGTCCACTAGAGTTTCCTTGGAAGAAAGGCTTGGTGTGGTTTACTTCTGAAAAACCAGCCTTTGAAACCTCTATGTAGGTTAGTCTACTCTGACGTCCATGGGGTTGATGTGAGTCAGAGTTAACTCTGTGCAGGTTTGGTTTTTGGTAATTAGAAAGACACTTGAATGAATATTTTACAAAGAGATTATTCCCCTCAGGTGTAAGAAGTACATTTTGCTTGAATAATATATTCCCTCGGAAAGGAGAGAAGATTCTAGAGCATATGGTTCACTTGCGGAAGCTCTGGTGGCATAGTGACTAAGGCACTTAACTGCTAATCAGAAGGCTAGCGGTTCAAACCCACCAGCCACTCCTCGGAAGGAAGGTTGGGCAATTTACTTCCGTAGTGATACTGCCTAAGCAACCCAAGGAGGGGTCGCTATGAGTCAGGTCCGACTCAATGGCACATAACAACAACAACATGGTTCACTTGCTTCTGGAGAACTCCAGTCATACATAGGGCTAAACCTTTCCCAGTTCTCTCCATCTCTACAAATATACCTAGGACAAACTTTAAAAGGTGTGTGTGTATATGTATACATATATGTGCATGTATGAGGGAGAAACACACAGAGACAGTAAGAGTGACAGAGAGACCTGGAGAGGGGCAGAGGAAGAGAGAGTGACCACACATGTTCTCTTGGCCCCTCACATACCTCTGCATTGTGATTTTGCTCTTCACCAGCTTGGAGACAGTAGACCTGCCAGAGTCCTATCCCCAGTGAAAACACTGCAGCAAACACAGGTCAAGAATAATCAAAAATGGTATTACAAAGCCTGTGATGGTCGTACCTCTGAAGTGAGAGCCCGGAGTGTCTTGTTGGCAGACATCCAGCCATGGCAGGGACTAACCTGAAAGCATGAAAACACCACTATGATTAAAGAGGAATGGTGATGGGTAATCGGAAGGGTAACTTTGGGAGAAATCAGGGTGTAAGCTCACCTGGAGACAGCTCAGGAAGGAGTAGAACTGTGCATAGGTCACATCTTTATTTAGCTGGCCTGGAAAACAGAAAGGTCTGGGATGTTACGTGTGCTCAGCTATAGCAACCAATTAGAGACATGTATGGGTGACCCTGCCTCCTCTGCAGAGAGTGGCACAGTCAGGACGTACCCTGATTATTCATTCTGCACTGCTCATTCCTGGGTACTCACCTTTGTGTGCTTTCCTTCATGCTGAGACCCCTAGGATTCAGACCTAGGATTGGGGAGGGGCCCTAAGGGGTTCACCCCCATCTAGAGCTCTTTGTGTGGGCCAGGGTAGAGCCAGAGGGACCTGATTGCATCTGGACTCCAGGGAACAGGAAGAGGAGTAGGGGCCAGATACATGAAGCAGAATAGGAGAGTCCCTAGGTGGTGCAAACAGTTAATGTTCTCAGCTGCTAACCAATATGTTGGAGGTTCAAGTCCACCCAGAAGCACCTCAGAAGAAAGGCTGAGCAATGTACTTCTGATAAATCAGCCACTAAAACTCTTATGAAGCACAGTTCTACTCTGACATGGATGTGGTTGCAATGAGTAGAAATGGACTTGATGGCAACTGTCTCTTTAAGTTTATTTTTCATGAACCAGAATGCCTCTGCCAGACTTGGAAAAGCAGTGGTTTCTCCTGGCATTGCCAGATTCCCATGGGGGCACTGAGAGCATTGCAGGTGTGGTTGTTGACTGAGTCTCCTTTCCAATTCTATGAAACACCCTGATCATACCTAATTATCCCACACTGAGCACCTGGTAGGACTTTCTGACTGTGCAGTGCCTTGTGGAGTGATGAACTGAAGCTGCTAATTTTGTCTTCTGAGAAGTTTTTATGTCACTACTTTTGCCTCTGAAAAATGCTCTGGTGGTCCTTGGACTGGGCGGTCAGCCCATTATCTATATCTTTATGTGCTGGATGAGGCAGCGGTAGTTCAGTGGTAGAATTCTTGCCTTCTGTGTGGGAGACTTGGGTTTGGTTCCCAACCAATGCACCTCATCTGTCAGTGGAGACTTGGGTGTCGCTAGAGCTTCTGGGCAACCAGACTAGGATGAAAGGCCTAGATATCTACTTTGAAAATCAGCCAACAAAACCCCTATGAATCACAACAATGATCTCCAATCAATCATGGGGATGGCTTAAGACTGGGCAGCGTTTCATTTCATTATCTAGTCACCATGCAATGGAGGGTGACTGCATAGCAGTTGATAACAACAACATGGCCCTGGATGGAGTGTTGACCAGTGGATATCTTCTTTGAGCCCTCATTAGCAAATATGCCCATACACTTTTTTTTTTTCAGTGCAGGTTAAAAAGGTACATAAGAATAAAGGAAGGGTCCCTAGGTAGCATAGACAGTTTGTACTCTACTGCTAACCTAAAGGTTGGTGATTTGAACCCACTCAGCACACACCCAAAAAGGCCTGGCAATCTGTTTCCATTAAGATGATAGCCAAGAAAACCCTGTAGAGCTGTTCTACTCTGTGACATGTAGGATTGCCACAAGTCAGAATTGACTCAAGGGCAACTAATGACAACAGCAATCCAAATAAAGGTGATTTGCAGCATATGTGGATTCAGCCAGCGCTTTTCCAAAGATCAACTGTAGACTTGAAAGCTGTGGGCATCATTTCTTCTCTCTTATAATTGGGCAGGCACACCAATACCTTTTGCTTCTCTGCCCCTTTCCAGCACACCCACCCCTGGAGGTAATTCCACTTGCATGCTATGACACAAAATACAGGCTCCCTGAAACTCAAGGGTGAGTGCCTGATGCTGTATCCATTAACACTTAAAACACAGTCACAAAAATAAGGAGAAATAATGGGAGCTATCTCAGGGCAAAGTAAAAGATTGAAGGTGATGGAATACACTCTTATTTTTCACTTATACCTCAGATCAGTTAGACTGAAAGATAGATTCAATTTTCTTGTCATAGAGGAAAAATATATTATCTCTCTGTGTGGGTGAGTGAATCCACAGTCGGGAACCACAGGCTTATTACCACCATTAAAGTCACAGTGACACAGCAGGGTCTCCTCTGTTCTGCAGTGGCTCCCCAAGCCACCAGCTTTTGTTCCTGCATTCATTTTATGGAGCCAACTTGGAGCACTGAGCTCCCATCTTTCCCTGGTCCCTGCTCTCACCCAGTGCTGTTCTGGCACCAGGTCCAATTGGACTGGGTTGTTAATGGGAATATCCTTAGTGTGAGTAGCCTGCTGAACAGGATAAGGGCATGTAATTAAGTGTAATTGAGATAACTGGAAAGGCTTAATGAGCTTTCTGGTAGTCCTTCTTTCTTGTATTTCTGAGCTCTGGTGGTGCAGTGCCTAAGGCATTTGACTGTTGACCAGAAGGTTGACAGTACAAACCCACCAGCTTCTCTGCAGAAGGAAGATGGAGCAATCTACTTCCATAAAGATTTACTGCCTTGGAAACCCAATGGGGGTTGCTATGTGTCAGAATTGACATGATGGCAGTGAGTTTGGAATTTGGTTGGAGAGTAGGTGATCCTGGGTCTGGTCTGTGAAAGGCCGCTTGGGAGTGCTTGGGATGGGCTTATGGTTTAAAGAAACGGAAAAGGGAAACTTTTTTTTTTCCCCCTAATTCACTTTTTCTTTGTAGGCATTACCTCTGATTTCTGCCACTTTAATAGTATTTTGTAATATTGGGGAGCTCTGGTATAAAGAGTGATCCTAGCTATGTGTCATACATGTGAGAGCATGTGACATGTATGTGTGACTCCCTGGTCAGAAGGTCAATCAAGGTAAGAGAGTTGATCAGTGATTTCCAAGTGGTGGTGCAGAAGGACTGTCCCACAGTAGTCAGAAATTAGCAGGGGCTGAGGAATTATGTAACTGAAGGGCTGTTTGCGTGCAGGGAGAGCCAGAGGCTGACATCATGGGTGTGATATGCTCCCTCTGAAGATTAAAGGACATGTTCCACCCTAGTTGCTGTAGCAGCAGCTTGTGTCTCAGTAGTTTGTATGTTCTTTAGGGCAGGCTTTTTGGTATTTATTTAATGATTGAAACATTAATTGAAATTTTAGGCACTATAAAAGCTTAGATCAGTCACACCTTCAGGAACTACCATCTGAATGTATTAAGCCTTTGTAAAACCACATTAATTCAGACTGGAAGAGAACTAGTAATAAAATATAAGTTACAACATATTTTAAGACACCTAAAATTAAGGTTTCTTTCTTTTTTTTTTTGTCAGAGGTCCTAAAAGAAAGAGCTTCTTATAGGACTATTTGAGGCTAGCAATCAGCAGTCCCTGACTTCATAACCACAGCCTGACCCTTATGCCAACTCCCAGAATGCCTGTAGCTTGTACTGTTGTTATTATTATTTGGTAGTTTTACTGTCAGGATCTATGTGGTATTTTTTTTTTTGCCCAGTGGAGTTGTGTTTTCTCTCTCATTTGAGGACAAGGACTCCATGTTAGTATCATCTTTACTCCCAAAGCACATAATAGTTACCTCAGAAATATTTATGGAATGATTGTATTATTTTTATAGACTGTGCCTGAGAGGACATGTGACTAGTCAAGGTTGACTTTTTACAAATCTATGTAAGTAGAATCCTAATGTATGAGACTTCCTGCCTGGTAGTTACTCACAAAGAAAATAAACTTTCATCAGAAATTTTGTTACTCATAGATTGCGGGGTTGCCAAATCCTTGGTAGCTAGTCAAGGACTGGTGAGTGATTCACAAGCTTGGCTAAAGTGGGAGATGCTAAGAGGGCTATACTCTCTCCTCCTCAGCAGGAGTGAACCAGGTGCCATTCTTGTTCTGGACATTCATTATCCTGACAGTTAGATGCTCTGGCATTTAACTGTTTCTTAGTTGAGTGATTAGTTGAATTTCTGCCTGCCCTACTATAGGGAGAAGAGGCAACAGACCACAAATGCCAATGACTAACACCTATTTTGCTTCACACTAACCCCTATTTTGCTTTATCACAGTGCCCCAGGAATCAGATTCATGTGTTTGACTATTGATTAAGATGACGTATACCAGTATCAGATTACTCAATAAGCAATGTAAGCACAGGCTCACTCATGCTAACTTACTAATATGTAGTGAATAATTTCACATTTTTTCATCACATCAGAGATTCTACTAGGTATGGCTGGCATCTGTTTCTCTCAAACCCACAGCACCTTCTTTACAGAATCAAAACCTCTTTTCAAATTTATAATCCCTGACTGAGATGGAAAAACAAAAACAAAAACAAAACTCACTGCCCTCAAGTCAATTCTCACTCAGCGACCCCCATTGGGTTTCTGAGGTATAAATCTTTATGGAAGTAGATTGCCCAATCTTCCTTCCACACAGTGGCTAGTGGGTTTGAACCACCAACCTTTTGGTTAGCAGTCCAATGCCTTAGGCACTATGCCACCAGAGCTCCTTATGGAGTGTACCCAATCAGTAGGATAAGCATGGGCTTACTTGTGCTTTCTTACTAATCTGTAGTAAACAATTTCATGTGGGTTTCACCACATAAAAACAATTCAGTATAGATTAGTAAGTAAGCCTGTGTTTACCTTACTGGGTAATCTGTACCTGCTACTATCCTATGGAGAAATGGTTAAGCACTGAACTATTAACCAAAAGGTTGGCAGTTCAAACCTACCCAGTAGCCCCATAGGAGAAAGACCTGGCAGAGCTGTTCCCATAAAGATTACAGCCTAGAAAACTCTATGGGGTAGTTCAGCTCTGACACATGCATTTGCTGTGAGTCAAAAATCAGCTCAGTAGCACCTAACAACAGCAACAGCAAAGACCCCCAGTTACTGTTGAGTGGATTCTGATTCATGGCAACTCCATGTGTTATAGAATAGAACCGCCCATAGGCTGTTCTTGGCTGTACTCTTTACAGAAGCAAATTTCCAGGCCTTACTTCATAGGCCCCTGGATGGGTTTGAACCACCAAGCTTTAGGCTAGAGCAAATGCCCTGGAGGGTGGACCAGCATTAACCTTGTTTTCCTGCTGGTTCATGTCTGAAACTATGCTTCTTAGGCCGAGACGCTTTGAACCAGTGGTTATCAACACTGGCTGTACAGGAGAATCACCTGAGGAGCTTAAACAAAAAATGTTGATGCCTGGGTCCACCTCAGAACAGTTATATCAGAATCTGTGGGGACAAAGCGGGCAGTGATGCTTTGATGTTTGTGTTTTAAAAAGGTCCCCTGACAAGTTTTATGTACTGTTAGAGATAGGAACCACCACAAAACGGACTCCTGCCACATGCAGACACACCTCAGAGATATGACCTTTCGATGACGTGCTCACTGGTCTTGGTGAGAGCGAAGATCCAAAGATTGGGTTTGGAGTGGGAGCAGGACAAGAGAAAACGTGTCCTCTCTCCTCTCACCTATGTGAGTTATGAGATACCAAGAAAGGAGAAACGAGGAAAATGGCCAAATTCCACCTACTCCCCTAGTCTGTCTAGGAAGGACCCTGATGTCTCACTGAGGAATTTATAATTTATTTCCCATGGCAACCAGGCAGCAGGGATAATTTAGGATATGAATAATAAATTAAAAACATTAAATAAAATTTTGATGGTTCCAACTTTCTTCCTAATTGCACCTCCCCACCCCAAACTAGGGATGTTTATAAAGAGCAAATTCATTCCACCTTTTCCCGCTTCTCGTGTGGTGAAATTAATGCATGATTAGTGGCTAGAAAGGGGCACGTGAGGAGGACGAGGTAAAGCCTAGAGGAGAGTTTCCAACCTCAGCACTGTTGAAACTGGATAATTCCGGTAGCAGAGTGCCAAAGGCATTTGACTGCTAACCAGAGGGCTGGCAGTTCAAATCCACCAGCCACTCCTCGGAAGGAATGTTGGGCAATCTACTTCTGTAGTGATACTGCCTTGGCAACCCAAGGAGGGCTTGCTATGAGTCGGGTCCAACTCGAGGGCACATAACAACAACAACAACAACAACAATTCTTAGATGTAGGAGGGGTTGCTACCAGAGCGGGGTAGGATGTTTAGCAACATCCTTGGCCTCTACCCACTAGATGTCAGTAGCATCCTAATTGTCCTAATTGTGACAAATAGACGGTTGGATGGGGTGAGTAAAATTGACCCTGGCTGAGAACCAATGACATAGAGAATCCACAGAAGTGGATGTCGAGTTCCCTAATTGCCCCTTTTCCCTCCCACACTCCATTCCAAATTGCATGTAGTCATTGTTACATAAGAAGACAAAAACCAAAACAAGTTGCCATTGAAGTGATTCCAACTCATGGCAATCCAATGTGTTTCAAAGTAGAACTACACTGCACAGTATTTCAAAGGCCATGACTGTTTGAAAGTGGAACACCAGGCTTTTCTTCTGAGGCACCTCTGGATGGACTCAAACCTCCAACTTTTCAGTTAGTAGTTGAGTGCCCCACTAAAGGACTCTCAGTATTACAGACTGTGGTTTAAGTAAGTGAATTGCATGGCGTATCTGAAATACTTTATGGAGGTAGTCTATTCAGAGTTCATAGAAAGAACTGAGATTGGAAATCAGAAAACCCAAAGTCAAGTCCCCAGTGGTGTGACTGAGTAAAGTGGGAGCACACCTTCCCTAGTCTACTCCTAAGTTCCCATCTCCAAGCAAATGCTTAGCATAGGAGGAATAAAGAAATCTGAAAAAATCTTTTGAGAGAACTGCATGTTTCATGTTCAATGGCTCAGACACCTTCTCAGCCCAAGGATTTGTCCTTTATATGCACAAGCCTGGCTAGGATGGTGTCCAGTTATCTGTGTGATTGTATTCTTATTTCTAAGAAGCAGGTCAAATTGCCATTAACAAGAGAAATAGTCTTTCCTTGTGTGATTTTGGACAGTGTTTTGCTTGGATAAAAACAGCATTTATTGTACACTTAAGTAACTCAAGAGGAAAATGACTTTAGCCTCATTGGTGGGCAGACTAGAATTTAGGTATCCACCATCTTCCGTGCAATGGAAATATCAGACTTTTGAAAGCTGGTTAAAGGGTCCCTTCTCTGGTAGCATAGTGCCTAAGGCACCTGACTGCTAACCAGAAGGCTGGCGGTTCAAATCTACCAGCCGCTCCTCAGAAGGAAGGTTGGGCAATCTACTTCTGTAGTGATACTGCCTCGGAAACCCAAGGAGGGGTCGCTGTGAGTTGGGTCTGACTCAACGGCACATAACAACAACAACAACAACTCTTCTCTCATGTGGAGAGGAGTAGAATTTACTGAGGGAGGAGGTAAGGGAGTTGGCTTAAGGAGGAACTGCAGGAGAAGGACAAGGGAGATTGAAAAGATGTAAAGAAGTTAAATATGCAAGTGACAACTCTCTGATGGAATCAACTATGAAATTTTGCTCTCCATTCCAACCCCCAAAGGATGGCACCAGGGACTGAGTTTCAGGTGTTCCTCCTTTGAATTGCTCACCTGACTCTCATAAGAAACTTATTGGACTTCCAGAACCTTATAGCTTGGGTTAGTCTAAGGAGATCTGTGTGGCATCATCAAGAAAGGGGCATCTTTTTCATGATTGACTGGCATAGATGCTGTCAATAAGGGGCTGAAGGAAGGTACCTACGTTTCTCTGGGTAGACTTTCCTCAGAGAGGACCAAGACCAGCACTTTCCAATCCTCTCATTGCTTAATTTTCTTCCTATAACACTAACCCCTTTCTGACATGCTTTTGGGGGTCTTTCTCTTACTAGAATATAAACCTTATGTGGGCAAGGATTTATGACTTTTTTGTCCACTGCTGCTTACCTCATGCCTAGAACAATGCCTGGCATAGAGCGAGCACTTAATAATGATTTCTTTTTTTTTTCAAACTCTGCCCTGAAACATAGAAAGGAGAGTCCTGCTACACCTAGCTTATATATACAATGAGCTGTGCACATCCTGAAGTCCCTAGGTGGAGCAAATATTCCAGCTGGACTTCTAACTGAACCTGACCTATCTTGATTCTCTCCCCCCCCCCATTTAAAAATGGGCTTAATTAATTAAAACATCTGTCTCACAGGGTTGCTTTAAGGAAAAGCATGGCAGCCCTCCATAATGCAGATTTCTACCACTTTTATTTATTTATTTATTTTTCCCAAAGCATCTGGAATGCTAGAGAAGCCATTACAAGTTACCGGGGGATATTTAAGACATGTCAGCGCCAAGGGACTCAAGGAGAGTGTAGAAGCAGGCAGTGAATCTTAACTGGCCACCAGGGGGCACTGCCTTTATTCCAACTGAGGTTTGAAGAAATCCCTCATACTTGGGTGTTTCTCCTATTTGGATTTCATCAACTCATTCTAGATTTCACTTTCGGTAAAGAGATAGTCCTGATTTAATTCCTTACCTTTCAATCTGTCCTACTTCTCCATTAAGTACTTTTGCTCTTTCTGGCTTTGGCCCTGACTGTGCAGATGTTTAGATACAGATCTTTAGATACTGTACCTGGGGGCTCTTCTGTTCATCAGTACCCATGAACTGGGATAGGATTTGGGGTATATTTTGACAAGGTTTGAACTATCTATATGTCAAATTCTATATACATTGAAGTCTATAGACAGTGATGTTGTTAAAGGGTAAAAGAGTATTTAAACTGATACCGAGAGGATGATATCTGTTGTGTAAATGATCCCAGAGGAAGGCTCCATCTGCTAAGCCATAGAAAATAACATGGCTGCCATTAGGCAGATGGGAATTTAGATGCTTCAGAGTCTGCATGACCTTGGAGTACAATTTCTCAGGAGTGGTCATTGCTGGGACTGGGTCAGTCTTGCTGTTGGTGAAAAGAAAAAAAAAAGAAAAACAGAAAATATCTTAGTAGCTTTTAAGAGTAGATGTACCAAATATAAGAATACAAAACACACACACACATACACACACACACACAATCTAGTGGTTACTGGGGTGCAGTATGCCAAATATTCCTGGCTTCCACTGTTTAAGTACATAGTAAAATTGTTCTTTCTGCTTTCCTTGTGGTTGGTTGGGCCATGTAACTGGTTATGCCAATGAGCAGAAGTGACATGTATCATGCCTGGTGGTGTGAGAGCCTCTAGAACATTCTTTTTCTTCACCATTGGTATGGATGATGGGTCTGTAGGTGGTGCAAATGGTTTGCATTCATCTATTAACCTAAAGTTTGGCTGTTTGAATCCACTAAAAAATACCACAGAATAAAGGCCTAGTGATCTTCTTCCATAAAGATTACAGCCAAGAAAATCCTATGAAGCAATGTTACTGTAACTGCATGAAGTCAACATATGTTGGCATCAACTTGATGGCAGCAGGTTTTGGTTCACCACTCTGAGTCCTGGAGTAGAGCCCTATTCTGATGCCTGGTGGACATGGAATGAGAAGTAAAATTTATTCTACTAAAATTTTAAAGGTTGCTTGTTCTTGCAGCATAGCATCAATTATGCTGACTGATACACATTAATTGAAGCAAAGGAGTCTTGTATTGTATGGTAGTTAAGATGTGTGTCAACTTAGCTGGGCCTGGTTTTGAGTGGCTGGGTGGCCGTCCCTAAGATGAGACTGGTAATCAACCCCATGGTGGAATCTATTGAGGCAGCTAAGTAGCTCCCTTAGGGATGTAGTATGCTTCTAATATATAAGAAGAAGCTTGAGAAAGGTCTCTGTACCTTTTTGGGCACACTTGGACCTTGCATGTAGCTGAGTCTTCATTCAGTAGCCTGCTGGTCTTGGGACTGTTTCTGAGCTTGAACTAGTGGCCTGACATGTTTTCTGGTAATCTTGGGACTATGCCATTTTACTTGTTGACCTTGGGCTTGTTAGCCTCAGCAGCCAGAAGCTGTCTGAGTTAAGAGGTTCCTCCATTTCCAGGGGGCCAGGAGCAAAAGGCAGAGCTGAAGCCCAAGGTCAAGGGGCTTTCACCCAGCCCCTAGAGCTGGCACTTTGAACTCAGAATTCTACCCTGCTAAACTGTAAGAGAATAAATTCCTGTTTATTAAGCTATTACATTTGTGGTATATTTTGTTAGAACAGAGCTAGAG
The DNA here is from genome assembly GCF_000298275.1 of Orycteropus afer afer. NCBI lineage: Eukaryota > Metazoa > Chordata > Mammalia > Tubulidentata > Orycteropodidae > Orycteropus > Orycteropus afer. The sequence continues at coordinate 3,965,455 of NW_006921850.1, read as the reverse complement.
AACTAAAACATATTTGATACTTTGAGATATTTTCCATGTTTTGGTTTTTTGGTTTAGGGAAACAGAATTTCACTGAGAAATGAAGTTATATTATGTGTCCACATCTATCCCTCCTTCCTGCACTGAATTTGTACTTTTGTGCCTTTCCTAATAGATGACTATGCCAGGTTATTTCCCTGCAGCACTACCTGCCAACAAACAAATGCATTTTGCATCATTGTCTTTCTGTATAAAGTAGCGATTGCACTCTCTAGAGGATATTTGAATGTTTATATTATACGTGTCTCTTCTTAACTCTAACTTTTTTGTTAGAAGTTAACAAAAACAGGAGTTCTGGTAAGATGTCAGAATAGGCAGAAAGACTGCACAGACCCTCTTCAACAAAGAAAATGGGAACCAATTAACACAGATACAGAAGATAATTCTGGACCCCTGAGCCTTGAAGGGAAGGATATAGAAATTGAATAAATTCTAACAAGCAGAAGAATTTGCATGAAAATACCAAAAAAGGAGACATATGGGGCTGTGGTCTGACAGTGATCCTGACGGCACAGACACCTTGGATATTGCCGAGTGATGGTAGGACCTAAGAATTAACCTAAAAATCAGCCCTGCTAGCCAGGGACTGCATGGAGGACTGCTCTGGTGGCTGGGGAATAAAAGGGAAAGAAGCAAAAAGGAAGGCAGGCTGAGCTGTGTACTTTTGCTTGTCCAGAGGATGCAACCATTTTGAATGTTTACAAGCAGGGTTTGACCATTTTGGATATTTAAAGCAACAGCGTTCTCCCACATTCCAGGGACTTAAGAACAGGCTCCATTTGCCAGGAACCCCAAGGACACTCTGGACCCAGACAACTGGAAAGGTGCAGCATTCCCTTTGTTATTCTTATAACCTACACCCTCTTGGTGAACAGAGGTGTGGCCATCCCTCACTCCCACCCACTTTCTGGGTTGTCAGGAATTCCAACCCAGTCTGCATGTTCGGACGGAGAGTGGGTGTCCTGCCCCAATTTTTTTTTCTCTTTTTTAGCTTGTTTGTTTTTGTCTGTTTTAAAACTACTACTATTATCATTACTTTTATCCTTTTTGCTATTATTATTTATTCTTCCCCACCCAGGTTTTAGTTTTCAGCTTTTTTCTTTTCCCTGTTCCTGGATGTAATTTTCTTTTTCTTTCTCATGGTTAACCCTGTTC
>NW_006921850.1:3962080-3963679 GCF_000298275.1 Orycteropus afer afer | reverse complement strand
ATCCCTGAGGAAGAAGCAGCATTGGAACTCTCTGATAAGGAATTCAAAAGAATTATATTTAGGTATCTTCAAAGGATTGAGAGACAGACCAAGGAAAACATGGACAAAACCCTAGAAGAATTTTGGAAGAAAATACATGAACAAAATGACAAAATAAATGGAAAATTAGAAATGTTTCTAAATTGACAGATAGAAATCCAGAAGATTAATACTGGATTGTCAGAGATAGATAACACATTGAAAGGGCAAAGGAGTAGAATTGACACAATGGAAGACAGAATTAATGAGATTGAACACAAATACCTGAATACTTCTTGGAAAGGGATCAATCAGAAAAAAGATCAAAACAAAATGAAAAGCCTAAAGTTCATGTGAGATCCCATCAAAAGGAATAATCTACATGTCATTGGAATTCCAGAACAGGAAGAGAAAAAGAAAATCACTGAGAAAATTGTCCAAGATTTGTTGGAGGAGAACTTCCCTGATATGATGAAAGATGAGAATATATCCATTCAGGAAGTCTAATGAACCACAAACAGGATAGAGCCCAAAAGAAAATCACCAAGACATATCATCATCAAACTCATCAAAACCAAAGACAAAGAAAGAATCCTGAAAGCAGCACAGGAAAAACAAAAAGTCATTACAAAGGACAACCAGTAAGAATTAGCACTGATTTCTCAGCAGAAACCATGCAAGCAAAAAGGCAATGGGGTGGTATATATAAAACTCTGAAAGACAAAAATTTTCAACCAAGAATTATATACCCGGCAAAATTGTCCCTCAAATGTGATGGTGAAATTAGGAGATTTCCAGATAAGCAGAAACTACAGGAATTTGTTAAAACCAGACCAACCTTAAAAGAGATATTAAAGGAAGTCCTTTGAACAGAGAACCAAAAACAGCAAATAAAAACTGACCATTAAGACACTAGATGACATAACCCAGAAACCACAGCTATGGGCATATACAAAGTAAAATAAGCTTACAAGACAGTAAACAGGGAACCAGAGACATCAATTGACAAGTGAGAACAACTACAAACCCAAAAGAGGTAAAATACTGTGTAGTTACAGAACTCCTAAATGGTACGGAAGTCAAGAGAGTTGCAAGATAGAATGGACTGTTCTAATCTCAGGGAGAAAATTATAAATCACAGGGTAATCTCAAAGAAAAATGATAAACCTTCACATGACAATAAAAAACAAAAGTGGACAAGCACAAATATTAAGTAAATACTAAAACAATAGCAACAAAGGAAATATTAACACAATTCAGAAACATAATGAGTTCAGCACAGAAAATGACATAACAAAGAAACCAGGAACACCATGAAAAAACACATAACAAAATGACAGCAATGAATTCATACTTGTCAATAATTACACTGAATGTCCATGGATTCAATGCATTGATCAAGAGACGGAGAGTTGCACATTGGATAAGAAAACAGAACCCATCAATATGTTGTCTACAAGAGACACACCTTAGAGCCAAAGACAAAATAGACTAAAAATCAAAGGTTGGAAAAAGATATATCAAGCAAATGGCAACAGTAAGAGATCAGGAGTGGCAATATTAATTTCTGATCAAATTGAC
>NW_006921850.1:3959944-3961214 GCF_000298275.1 Orycteropus afer afer | reverse complement strand
AATAAAACTGACAAACCACTGGCAAACTTAACAAAGGAAAAGAGGGAGAGAATACAAATAACACAAATAAGAAACGAAATGGGTGACATCACAACAGAACCAACTGAAATAAAAAGGATGATATCAGGATACTATGAAGAATTTTACTCCAACAAATTTGAAAATCTGGAAGAAATGGATGGTTCTAGAAACACACCACTTACCTAAACTAACATAGACTGATGTGGAAAAGTTGAACAGATCCACAACAAAAGAAGAAATTGAATAGTTCATCAAAAAATTACCAACAAAAAAATTGCTGGCCCAGACAGTGTCACCGGAGAATTCTACTAAATATTCAGAGAGGAACTGACACCATTCCTACTCAAGCTATTCCAAAACATAGAAAAGGATGGAATCCTCCCTAACTCATTTTATGAAGCAAGCATAACCTTGATACCAAAACCAGGCAAAAACATCAATCAAAAGGAAAACTACACACAATATCCCTCTTGAATATAGATGCAAATATCTTCAATAAAATCCTAAACAATAGATTCCAACAACATACCAAAAAAATCATTCATTATGACCAAGTGGGGTTCATATCAAGTATGCAAGGATGGTTCAACATTAGAAAAACAATCAGTGTCATCCACCACATCAATAAAAGAAAGGAGAGTCACATGATCATATCAATTGATGCAGAAAAGGTATTTGATAAAATCCAACACTCATTCCTGATCAAAACACTCAGCAAGATAGGAACAGAAGGGACATTCCTCAACATAATAAAGGGCATCTATGCAAAACCAACAGACAACATTATACTCAATGGAGAGAGACTGAAACCATTCCTCTTGCAAACAGGAACCAGACAAGGATGTCCTCTATCACCACTTCTATTCAAAATTGTACTGGAAGTCCTAGCCAGGGTCATAAGGCAAGAAAGAATAATCAAAGGTATCCAAATTGGTAAGGAAGAAGTCAAACTATCCCTATTTGCTGATATGATCCTCTACCTAGAAAACCCAAGAGACTCAGTCAAAAATCTACTGGAACTAATTGAGAGATTTAGCATTATGACAGGATTCAAGATCAACATCCAAAATTCAGTTGGAGTCCTCTATTCTAGAAAAGAGATTGCTGAAAAAGAAATGAGAAAGTCAATACCATTTACAATAGCTATGAAAAAAATTAAAATAAAATACTTGGGAATAAATCTTACCAGGGACACAAAAGACCTGTACAAAGAAAACTATAAAAAACTACTTCAAGAAACCATAAGAGA
>NW_006921850.1:3929938-3958321 GCF_000298275.1 Orycteropus afer afer | reverse complement strand
GGTGGAGGGTCGACGAAAGAGGGAAAAGCCTTCAACAAGATGCATTGACATGGTGGCTGCCATGATGGGCTCAAGTATAGCAGGGATCATGGAGCTGGCACAAGATCAGGCAGTGTTTCATTCTGCTGTGCATGGGGTCGCTATGAATCGGAAATGACTCAACGGTACCTAACAAAAACAACAAAGAATAATCTAGAATCTGCAAAACACAGCATAACGTGGATGAACTTGGAGGACCTTATGCTAAGTGAAATAAGTCAATCACAAAAGCAAAAATATTGTATTAGTCCGTTATTGTAAATTCAAGGTAAGGTTTATCTATGGAAGGAAATTTTCTTTGTTGGTTACCAGGGATGGGAGGGTAGGGTAGGGAACACTGTTAGATAGGTAGAGACAGGTATTGATTTGGGTGAACAGAAGTGCAATGTACCAAATGTGAGTGATCAACATGGTGGCATTGAGGAAGAGGAAGACATAGAGAGGTACGTAAGAGATACAGAAAACAAAGATGAACCCTTTTGCACATAGAGTACTGCATTGTCAGTGAAGGCAAACATGGGTATATGGGTGGACAGATGGGTGGACAAGCTGAACTATTAGGTATGTCTATGAAGCGGGGGGGAGCTCTGGTAGCATAGTGGCTAAGGCACTTGACTGCTAACCAGAAGGCTGGCGGTTCAAACCCACCAGCCACTCCTCGGAAGGAAGGTTGGGCAATCCTACTTCCGTAGTGATACTGCCTCGGAAACCCAAGGAGGGGTCACTATGAGTCAGGTGTGACTCGATGGTACACAACAACAACAACAACATGAAGCGGGGAGTATACCCAAGTGCATGTATAAGGTTGGCAGACAATGGTCCTAGAAGTATATTTGTATGATCTGAATTCCCAGATGTGTAGTAGAGTTGACATGGGACAAGGTTGTAGTCACTTCCAGAGGAACTGTGTAGTTGAACCTGTGGGTTTGGAACCATAGTTGCAGGAGACATCAAACTCAGTTGGCATAACATACTACACAAAACATTGTTCCACCTCCTACTGCAAGTAGCGCCTGGGATCTTAAAAGCTTGCAAGCAGCCAGCTGGATGCAACGATGGGTCTCTCCTTGTCCAGTGCAAGAAGAATGAAGAAAACCAAAGATTCGTGGAAAGAATTAGTCCTAGTCACTGGTACACCATGTGATCTGCAACTTATACGACTATGAGACCAGAAGAACTATATGTCTCGGCTACCATTGTCAACCACTCGGAGGGGGATCTATGTAGGAGATCCTGGACAGAGTGGGAGAACAATGTGGAACAAAACTCAAAATCATTTTTTTTGGGGGGGGGGAAAGGAAGGGGCCAGTTTTGCTGGTCTGGTAGAGCCTGGTGGAACCACTGAGATTATGGCCCCTAGTTGCCCTTCAGGTCTGGAATTGAACCCACACCTGTGGCTTCCAGCAGACAAAAGACAGGCATACAAGCTGAACATTTACACTCCTTGGAAAGAACAATCATGGGAAAAAGAAGGGCTGTTTATGCACAGGGAGACAGCTGAAGGGGCAGGGGTGCATGGAGGGATGGACACAGGGAAGAGGTGTCTGTCGGGAGAAAGTGGGAGGGGAGCTGTTGCATTGTGGTGAATTGTGGTTAATGTCATGGGACAAAGTGTATGTGAACTGCTGTATGGAAAGTGAATTTGCTCTGTAAATTTTCGCCCAAATCACACACAATAAACAAACAAACAAACAAATAAATAAATAACAAAAACAAAAAGTGCTGAAAGTAGTGATAAGAAACATACGTCTAAAATCAAAGCTTTTGAGACAAAGATGGAAATCAGAAGTGAAAAACAGTGGTAAATATGAATTTAAGTTTGTTGACTTATTTTCAATTGGTCTGGAAAAGAACTAAGTAAACAATATATGAAATACTAGGAATCCATCATTGAAGGCTGTTTAAAAGACAGGATATAAATAGGGATGTGAGAAAATTTTTAGCTTTAATATATAAGTCTATTATTATTCAATTTTTGCACAATTGACTTTTGTATACCCTTTCAGAAATGTGCCCAGTTTGAGTTAGGATACTAACCTGCATGAAGCTGGGAGTATAATACAGAAATTACTGAGGTTTTTATCTACTGTTTAGGCTCTAAATTACCTGTTACCCATTACTTTTTAATTGTTAGCCAAAATGGAGTGATGCTGTACACTTGTTTTCTGTATTCCACCCTTAAAATTCCAACCTTTTGTAATGATACTATGATAGGTTGAATAACATCTACCCCAAATTTATGTCTACATGGAACCTCTGAATATGACCCTACTTGGAAATAGGGTCTTTGCAGATGTAATTAATTACACTGAATTGGGGTGGGCCCTACTGGTGTCCTTACAAGAAAAGGAGAAGACACAAACAGACACACACAGGGAAGAAGGTCAAGTGAAGACAGAGGAAGAAATTGGAAAAATGCTGCCAAAGGCCACGAACACCAAGGATTTCTGAGAACCACCAGAAGTTAGCAAAAGGCAAGAAGGACCTTCCCTTGAGCCTTCAAAGGAAGCATCACCCTGCCAACACCTTGATTTTAGCCTCCAGAGCTGAGAATAAGTTTCTGTTTTGAGTCACCCAATTTGTGGCACTTTGCTATGGTATCCCTAGGAAACCAATGAATCATTTTATTCTCTTTTCTAAAGTAAGGGGAAAAAAGTTTATTCCACCTAAGCTGTAGCACGAGGGGCAGAAAGCATAGTAATTTTCTGTGTTTCCCCTCCAAAAAAACCCCCCAAACTCACTGCTATCAAGTTGATTCTGACTCAAAGTAACCCCCATTGGGTTTCCAAAGCTGTAAATCTTTACAGAAGCAGGCTGCCTCATCTTTCTTCCGCGGCTGGTGGGTTAGAACCACCAACCTTTTGATTAATTTACACCATTAGAGCTCAGTTTTGTGTTTTCTCCTGCAACTACTTCATTTAGTTAAATAAAATCACCTCCCAGATTGGCTGCTATCCAGGAGGTGACAAGGCTGACCAGGGGCCTGAAGGTCATGAGCCAATTTGTGATGAGCAACAGGTATACATTACAGAGGAAAAGGTGAAACTAGTCTGGTGTTCCTGGGTAGCAGTAGCGTGGTAGTTATAGTTGGTGTAAGTGCTTCTACTCTACATAATATGTTGCCTAAATTTTCCTTTTATTATCATCTTTTAAAGGTGTTCTTATAAAACACCAGCATGAAGAACTGAAATCTAAATTCATGTTTTCATTAACATGAAAATTATTATACTACTTTATAAATAAACATCCTCTTAAACTATATGAAAGGCACTAGGAAGGATTTGGGGAGCTCTGGTGGTATAGTGCTTAAGGCATTTGACTGCTAACCAGAAGACTGGTAGTTCAAACCCACCAGCCACTCCTTGGAAGGAAGACTGGACAATCTACTTCCATAGTGATACTGCCTTGGAAACCCAAGGAGGGGTCGTTATGAGTAGGATCTAACTCCACAGCAGACAGTTTGGTATTTTGGTTTCAGAAAGATTTGAGAATAGGTTGCCTACCTGCTGGGCACAGAAGGGTAGTGCTATGGATTAATAGCATATTTTAATGTTCTCCCCAATTAAATATATGTTGGATTCCTAGCTCCTCCTCATGTGGATGTAATCATGTTAGCAAAATAGGGCTTTTTTGTTATGTTAATTAGATCATTATGAGATTGGGTGTGGGTGGTTTCTAAATCTAATCACTTCTGAGTTATAAAAAGAGCAAATTAGACCCAGAGACACACCATACACATGAGAAGATACATGCTATGTGAGGATTGTCTACAAGCCAATTAACCAAGGGATGCCTAGGGCATACACACAGGAGACCCTGATTTGGACTTTTAGCCTCCAGAACTGTGCGAAAATAAATTTCTGTTCTTTAAAGCCACCCACTTGTAGTATTCATGTTATAGCAGCAGTAGGTTACTCAGACACTCAGTTACTCAAATAAGAGTTTTTGCTTTATTTGCATATGCACAAGAGGACTCCTGTGTGTGAAGGGGATCACAAGTCCCTTATGGATTTATTCAGACTGGGGGCATCTGCCCAGAGTAATAACCAGGTCTTACATTTACTGTGTGTTTGGAGTGTGATAGCAGGGAGTGAAGTGAAGGGCAAGTTGTGTGTTTATATTTCATCTTCTGTTATTGGTAGAGCTAGCACACACTGTCTAGCTATTTTATTAACTATTGCCTTGGCGCCCTCATTATTTTATTTATTTATTTTGCTGCTAATACAACAGCACTTTGGCACAAAGCAATTATGCTGAGCTAAGGCTCTCCAGCCACAGAACAGCAAGATGAGTTAAGATGGAGCAAAATCTCCCAAACTCCCTATTTAATCATAATCATAATTATTATTTTGGTTAGAAGCACAACTCTCATGATAAGGGCTTAGGGCTAATTTGTGAAAGGGCACCCCACAAATTAAGCAAGCATAATCAAAATAGCTTGTTACTAAGTGAAATCAAAATGGAAGACTTGGTGTTGCTGATGGAACATTCACCAGTCATTTTTTTCTGTCACATACAGCTACATACTTTGCCCATGTGCATTGTCAGTTGTATCCTTTGCTCTAATTAACAATATTAACCAATTGATAGTTCAGGCAAGGGCAAAAAGGGTCTAAGTGGCAGGTGGTGGGTGTTTCTTTTCTGGGAGCCATAGACGATGTTTTCTGTCTTCCATCCCTCTGGATCAATGCCCTTTGTATCTATGTACCCTTTCTCCTTTGGTGGTTTTTTGGGAAGACTCTCCTACCAGCAAGGACAGTGATGGTTCATTGGTAGAATTTGTGCTTTTGTGTGGGGGTCTTGGGTTTGATTCCTGGCCAGTGCACCTCACCCTCTGTCTATAGAGACTTACATGTTGTTGTGTTGCTGAACATGTTTCAGTGGCACTTCCAGACAAAGATAGACTTGAAGAAAGGTCTGGAGATCCACTTCTGAAAAGCATCCAATGATAACTTGTATGAAAACTCTGTGGATCATAATGGTCTAATCCCATTGGGAGTGGGGACACTATAAATTGGGGCCAACTCCATGGCAACAATATGGCAACAGCAATAGCACTAATATTTTGGGAAACAGTCAAAAGCTGAATGTAGTAAGTTGAAAGTGGCTGAGACTTTTTCTATCCAGGTGTTCTAGAGCCCATTGTCAGACCCACCCTGCCATTCTGGGTTTGCATGTCCACCCCATGCCCTGGTACCCATCTCTAAACACTGGAGACTGCACATCAGCCCCACAGATAGAGAGGTGAAGGGTTGGGAGGAGAAATTTGGAAAGCAGCCTGAGGTCATGACGGTTATATCAGGGAAAATAATCAGAGAGAAGTCAATGCCACCAACTCACCTTGGCACATGCCAGGAGCATATGGCCGGGCTCCAAACACAGAAGCAGCTTCACCCCTTGGGGTGGCTCAGAAGCCTGTCTCTGTCTTAATGAATTGTGTCTGATCTAGCAAAATAAGCCTCATTACTTGGGTGCAGGGCTGGCTACGGTCATTTCATTACCCTAGCAGGCCAGATTTCACCTGTTGGATGCTGGAGAGATTTCCTCCTCTCAAGGAAGAAGGCAAAGAACCTTTGCAGAAATCAGTTCCCCAGAACCAGAGCTCAAGTGCAATCATCTTTGTTTTGTGCTCAGTTCTCACTCATAACTGCCTTTTTTTTTTTTTTCCTAGAAACATGCAGATAATAGACTTTTGCACGTGGGCTAGTTGTAATTTCATTGTTTACCGCCCATCTAACCCCTCCAAAACCAAATGCTTAGGCTTTCAGAAAGGGAAGGAATGGGGGCTCACTGGGTCCACATTACCTTGTGTGTAGAGATACTAAGAACTCTGGTGGCATAATGCTTAAGGCATTTGACTGCTAACTAGAAGGCTGTTGGTTCAAACCCACCAGCCACTCCTTGGAAGAAAGGTTGGACAATCTATTTCCGTAGTGATATGGCCTTGGAAACCCAAGGAGGGGTCACTATGAGTTGGATTTGACTCAATGGCAGTGAATTTGGTTTGGTTTTTGATAGAGATACTGGGTCCCCTACATATGGGTGTGGTAGGAACATGTTGGGGGCAGGGTTGTGAAATTTCTTATCATTGTCTTTGTCACCCATGCCTCTGACAGAGGAGGCTGGAGGGAGTTTCCCCTGAGCAATAGGAGTCTGTTCATTCTCTTCCCTGCTAGTTTTCTACAATTTGGATGAATGGAATTTGGAGGAGCAGCCTGAGCTCCTTGGGGCCTGTGACCTGTCTGCATCTTTGCAGGCTTCCTGTTAATGCAGCACTAATCAGCTGCTGGGGTGCCATCTGATCCATTGGCATTGCAGAAAAAAAATTCATCAGAAGATGCCCTGGATGGTCCTGGCTCTCTCCATTCGATGAAAAATGGACAGCTTACAATTTCTATGCCCACTGCAAAAAAAAAAAAAAAAAATGCACCTATGCCCATTTATGTGACCTAAGTTAGATACTTTTATAAATCTATCACAAAAATTATTTGTTGGGATGTTGGGGGAGGAGTTGTCATAGCCTTCATGTAGCCTTTGTAATTTGATGGTTTAAGGCCATCTTCAATTCCCACCAATGCCCCTGCTACCCAATGATTCTGCTGCTGTAGCTCACATTTGCCATGCGTTCTGGTTTCCTAGTGCCACTGTGAGAAGAATATCTCACAAATGGGATGGTCTTAACAAACAAGAATTTATTATCTTACAGTTTGAAGGCTTTAAGTCCAAGTTAAAAGTGCCAGGATCTAGGGGCTGGGTGAAAGCCCCTCAACCTTGGGGTCCAGCTCTGCCTCCTGCTCCCAGCCCACTGGAGCTAGAGGCTTTTCTTCACTCAGATAGCTGCTGGCTGCTGAGGCTGACAAGCCCAAGGTTGACAAGTGAAAAGGCACAGTCCTGATTTTACCAAACCACATGGCAGGCCATTAACTCAAGTCCATCGTAAGTCCCAAGGTCGGCAGAGTAGGGCAGGCTGCTGAACAACAACATAGTTACATGCAGGGTCCAAGCGTGCCATAAGCTAGAGACCATTCCCAAAGCTGCTTCTTATATATGGGAAGAAAACTACATACCCAAAGCAGCTACTCAGCTGCTTGTGGTAGATCCCACCATGGAGTTGATTGCCAGTCTCACCATGGGGAATAACTACCACCAGCTGCCCAGCCACACAACCAGGCCCAACCAAGTTGACCTACAACTTTAACTATCACACCATGTTTCCAGAAATTTTCTCCTTTGATATCACTCACATTACATTACTTTTGAGGACAGGGAGGGACAAAGTCCAAAGGAAACTGGGTTAGCTTAGATCAAATACAGTAGAGTTAAAATGAGGAAGCTAGGTTCTTCTATAGCACAGTTTTTCTTGAATTCCTGTTGCCATAAACTATCTTCCAATCCTTCTTTCATTCATTTAATAAGTAATCATCACAAATCTACATGAGGTTAGAAAACTGAGAAAGAAGCACAGACCTGTATTGTGTCGGTCAGAGTGAGCATTATCATAAAAAAGAAAAGGACAGAGAAGAAAAAAAGTCAAACAAATATCACAAAACTTGTACCAGGACAGAATTTTTATGCAACTCCATGCTGGCTCCAGCTTTCCATGAGCTCACTTTGTTCATTTTGGGACATCTCCTCCACCTTGGCATTCTGGCAGATGGGGAGGTATAGCTGCCATCTGTCTTTATTTTTCTAACCCCTCCACAGGATGCCACAAAGTGAGCACGGCAGGGACATCCCACACTGCCAACTCCATTCTTTCACCCAAATGCATGCTACTTCTCTGCTCAGGTTCCCAGCTCAGGGAGAGGCTGGCAGGGGGAGCTGGCTGATGCATGATGCCCTTTGGCTCTTCGGAAAAGGAAATGTAGGGAGTCATTTCTCCTGGAAGGGTACAGTTGCAGGGTTTTTGGCTTTTGGAGTGAGTCTCTTTCTGCAGCTGTTCTTCACTCAATATTTTCACTCTGCTGTCTGTCCCCCTCTGGACTGATCTAGTGCTGGAGAGGCACTGGCTGGTCTGACTGTGGGTTTGTTCTGTTTTGTGATGGTGTAAGGAGACTGTAGCTCATTGCTTCTCCTTGCATATGCTTCTTAAGGTCAGGGACCATGGCCTATTTGCTATGATATCCCAAAATCTGGCATAGTGCTTGGCTCATAATAGGTGAGCAATACATGCTGTTATGTAGCAAATGAATAAAAGAAAGCAAATAAGGCAAGTGTGGGATGTTGAAAGAGCACTGAACTTAGAGTCAGAGACTCTAGTTTGACTCTCAGCTCTGCTACTCAAAAGCTACATAAATAAGCAAGTTTCTTAATTTGCTGAACCTCAGTTTCCTTATCTGTAAAATGGAGACAGTCTTATTTATCTTTCAGGGCTGCTGTGGACATGAAATGATACACAGAGTGGCGTGGCACTGGTCTCATGGCAGGTCTTAGGGATTGTTTATTATTTATTAGAGAGTTGTAGGGAGAATGGCAAACCAGCCTAATGGCCTCTAAGGAAGTGTCTGGCATATCAGGATCTCTTCTGTCTCTTGCCTTGAACTCATTGCACTGATAATATCTACTCTTCTTTTACCATAGGCATTCTAGGGCTCTCATGGAGGTATCTGTGAGAGCAAATATGCTCTAATAATATTGAACTTTATTTTTACCATAGGCTTGGAAAAAGTGATGAGTGACAGGAAAATGTAGGACAGAGCAGTGAGCTGGATGGCTTGAATTCTAGCACCACTTGGATTGGATTCTACCTCTGACATTAAGCAATCATGTGGATTTGGGAAAGTCATGGAATCTCCCTGGGCCTTACTTTTCTCTTTTGCAAAATGGTGAGTGGGTGGCTAATGGGGATTTATCCTAGATCAGTAGTTCTCAACTTTCTTCGTTGGCCACACTCACAGGACAGATGGTCCTTACATGTGTAGCATATTCTTAGGGGTATACACAGATTTTGAGAGACCTCTCAAAATATTGTGGGGAACTAAAGCATTCAACATTTTGAAATCACTACCAATATTAGCTGTTTATTCAAGCTACTTTCTTACTATGGGCCATGGAAAACATTAAGATTCACTTTGAGTTGTATGTAATTTCTTTGCAAATGCTATCAGTCTATGCTGTCTCTACCAGGAAATATGTCAGAATATGAGTGAGGAAGGTGTTCTTTAGGGGTAATCATGATTCTATATTCTTTTATTTAAATTTCATGACTCTCAGTCTTGGATTCTTATTTGTTGTTGTTGTTGTTGTTGTTTGCCGTTGAGTCGGATTCTTGTTTAGTAGTAACATATTTCTTGTGACAGAGCTAATAACTAATCATGCACACCCATTTGTGGTGACATCAGAGCTGTGAATTGATGGATCATGTAAGTTTAAGATGCTTCACAGATTTGTTCTGTTGATGTCACATGTGTCTAGGTCTTGCTTCTAAGATATTGTTGTTAGGTTCTGTTGAGTCACTTCTAACTCATAGTGACCTTATGTACAACAGAATGGAGTATTGCTGGGCCCTGTGCCATCCTCACAATCATTGCTACTCTTGAGCCCGTTGTTGCAGCCACTATATCAATCCATCTCAATGGGGCTCTTTCTCTTATTTATTTTCTTTTTTTGCTATCTACTGCTTCTAAGCTAGAGAAATTTAGTTCAATAGCAGGTGCTATAATGGAGTGGAATCGGTGTGGACTAGTGAAGGTAAAAGGACAAAAACCCAGAGCCAAAGAATTAAAAATATTTCTCCATAACTCACCCATTGCAGACATCATTTCCAATCATGGCATATATGACAATGGCTGGGTTATCCAACAGCTGGTTCCTAGACAAACTGGGAAGCCAAAGATGAAATCTGAACATCAAACACTTAGAAAGCTTTGTAACCAGCACCACTGGCTGATTATCCAACCTTTACCATGGTCTTGGTGAACTTTTGGTATTGTTGCTATAATTGGTGGTAATTAATCACCATTCTCATTTTCCCCTTCTTCTCTGCAATCTTTAAGCACTTCCTCATCAGGGAAAGGCCACATAAATGCATGGAATTGGAGCTCCTGCAGTATAGACACCCTGTCATCTTAACATCTTTTACATTTGCTGTCAATCAGACATGTGAGTTATCTGGGTTACTTGGGTCCAGATCTGTAGGATATACTGACAGCCATGGTCTAAAGTCTACTTTGTAAAGGTAAAGGGTCCACTGTGGACACATAGGGTCTCCCTACTGAATTTAAAATCCAAAATGAGCACAAAATTGTTTTCTTGCTCATAAAACAAGAATATGACATGCTCCTTTTTGTCCCCCTTTCCATTTTTTAGTTATTTCTGTCAGACCTAAGTTTTATCTGCTTTGCATGCTTTTTATGATCCCTTTTTCAGGGCAGATGCAAATAAATCACTTCCTGTGCTCACTGGCCCATGAAGTGGCATCCTGGTGTTTGGATACTGACTAATAAGTTATTGATGTGCCATAAAAGTAATTATAGGATAATATTAGAGTGTTTCCATTTATGTTTCAAAGCAAAAGGCAAATTTTTTAAAAACAACTTATTATATCCATTTTCCACATACCTTTCTAGAAAACTTTGCAGGTTCTGGGAAGATGCACCTGAAAATTAAAGTTAAGAAAATAATATAAGTTAATGAGTTCAATTCAAAACTATCAACATGAGAGTCTGATTGGGCTGAGATTATGAAAAAAATATTAATGTACCTCCCAAAACCATCCAGACCATTGCTTTGATGGGAATAATTTGCTTCCAGTGAATTTCTGTAATGTTCTACCATGGAACTTTCTCTATTGGGTTTTCTGTTTACTTGGCACTATATTAACATGAGCAATAATTCTTCGGACTCAGGGATCTCAAGACATTTTCTAAAAATAAATGACCAAACTTTCTAGTAGATGTGAGAAAATTAGAATACATTATCACCAAAGAGAGAAACTTTACCCAAAAGGTTCGGGAATGAATTGAAGCAGAGAAACAGAAAAAAATGGTATTCTTTGAGAACTCCTAGTCTCCTTACCAACCAGTCAGTTGCTGTCAAGTTAATTCTGACTCATGGCAACCCCAAGTATGACAGAGTAGAACTGTGCTCCACAGAGTTTCCAGTGGCTGATTTTTCAGATGTAGATCACCAGACCTTTCCTCTGAAGCACCTCTGGGTGGACTTGAACCTTCAAACTTTTGGTTAGTAGCTGAGTGCTTTAACAGTTTGCACCATCCAGGGACTCCAGTTTCCTAGAGAGACTCATCTGCTCATCGTTGTAGTTAAGGTTATGTGTCAACTTGGCTGGGCCTGGCTTTGAGTGGTTGGGCAGCTATATGTAGTTATTCTGCAGGAGGAGACTGGTAATCAGCTCCATGATGGAATCTACCGTGAGCAGTTGAGTAGCTGCCTTAGGGATGTGCTCTACTTCCAGTATAGAAGAAGAAGATTTGAGAAAGGTTTTGAGCTTCTTGGCCCATTTGAATCCTGAATTTGGCTGAGTCATCAGTGAGTGGCCTGCCATGTTGTCCGCTGATCTTGAGACTTCTTCTGGACTTAAACTAGTGGACTGCTGTGTTGCTTGATAATCTTTGGACTGTGCCATTTTACTTGTGGACTTTGAGTTTGTCAGCCTCAGCAGCCAACAGCTGCCTGAGTTAAGAGATACCTCCAGCTTCAGTGCACTAGGAGCAAGAGACAGAGCTGAAGCCCAAGGTCAAGGGGCCTTCACCCAGCCCCTCGAGCTGGCACTTTGAACTCAGACTTCTAACCTCCTAAACTGTAAGAGACTAAATCCCTGTTTGTTAAAGTCATCCACTTGTGCTATTTCTGTTAGAGTGGCACTAGGGAACCAAAACTATCTGCAATGCTGAACTCTGGCTCTGTGTGCCATGTTGCTCCTCTAGGCCGAGAGTCTAGAAAGAGTGAACCCAAACAGGTTTACTTGGGGGCCAATCTAATGTCAAAAATAAGTAATCCTCAGATGGGTGATACAACTGAGGGATAAGAATTGAAGAAAATATATCCAGCTGTTTCTTTCCATAGGAAGATTATCCTGTAACTTCAGCCATGGAAGCTTAGGAGTTAGAGCACTTTATGACAGAGCCAATGTGTGTTACAGCTTCACATGAGAAAAAGGACTGCATGTAACTGTGAAGGACATGCTGGCCCATGTTCCCTGGAAGCTATGTGACCATACAATGACTGCCTTTGTGTCACATCCAACCAATTATAAGCTGTATAGGTAGCACTGATGTTCTCTTGCTTGATTCAAGAGTAATAGCATACAAATGAATATCATTTATTTCTTTTTTGAAGTAAGGTAGGGTAGTATTAAGAATGCACACAAAGATACAGATTAAGGCCAGTCAGTCCATTTCACAATGCATGTATTCGTTTACCATTTCACCACACACACTATTTCACCATGCAGTCACCCACCATTTTATCATGCATATGTACCCAGTGTTTTACCACGCATGGGCATACCCAGCATTTCACCATGCACATGCATCCCCCACATCACCATGCATGCAGATACCCACTAATTCACCAGTCAAGTATGCACCCATTGCTACACATACTTGACAAATAGTAGGGAATTATCAGATGAGTTGGGTACATTTTCTGTACCTGATGAGTAGTGTTTATGGGGAGCAGTCACATAATGGAGAGTTGGGAAGTGGTTTTGAAAGGATTAGTGCAAACCCAACCCTAATATTGAAAAAAAACCCAAAAAAACCCAATGTGGTTTGAGACCTGTTATCTTTACTTGTGGAAGGTTTTATATTTTACGTCAATGAGGCCAAAATGTGAAGATTCAAAGTATTTTTGGATGCTATATTGCTCCCTATTGTCTTCAAGAGGGAAGAGAGTGTGCAGTTGCTGCATGCTGACAGTGGTCTCCTGCAGCGGCTCATTCTTCAGCTGCCCCTTCATTCATCCAGACCCACAATACTCAACTTCCCATTTTCAGTAAGATAATAAATCAAGAGGTGTTTAATTCTCACTCTTTGATTTTTCTCTTAATGAGAAATGAAAGCTAATGAAAGCTCAAGCTATGAGTGAGGAGAAAATTAAAGGACCAGGTCAGACCAATAATTTTTCTCATTATGTAGAGTCCAGTTGGAAATTTGAGGTGCAGTGTACCTACAGAGCTTGAAGAAGATAAAAATAAAAACTTGTTATGACATGCCATGTTGGCAGCCTCCTACGACATCTCATATCACCTGCATTCCTTTACTGCTCAAAGGACAGGTGACAGGCCAATGGCAGCCAGTTGTGGTTGATTTAAAGAAATAAAAAAATAATCATAGAGAGATACACAAGGAGGGAGGAATTACCTGCCCCTCTCTACTCAAATGTTTATTTTTTCTGGTGGGTATTTATGACATGATCACACAATTCTCTTTGTTTCAAAGTAGTTGTACCACCACTATCAACATTTCCTTTTTATGAGATTATGTAATAAATGTATGTAATTCTCATCACTTTCTATTCTTATTTCCCTTTCCTTTTGTTCTGCTATCCTTTATCCATCCACATCAACACTCTCTGTCTCTGTCCTATGAAATACCCATTGTCTTTCTCCTCCTGCATATAGACTTCTCCCCAGCTATTTTTAAAATGCATTTTATTGAAATATAATTTATGTACAGTGAAATACACAAAACTAAAGTGACATGGGTCAATGCATTTTTTTTTTTTTTTTTTGCAGTGCCTTCCCTCCCACCCCTGGCAACCAACTGTGGACTGTGATGCTCTGTTGTTTCTGAAGCATTGTGATGTTTTTGTGTTTATATTTAAATTGGTGATTGTATGTTGGAGTGACTTGCTCATGATTTTCGTTTTGTTCTGTTTGTATGTTATCTGCGCAAGCAGGGTACTGTGCTGTGCTCCTCTATTCACTAGTTGACAGCATTAGACATTCACTACCTGTCTCCTTTTCTTTTGTCAGCCTCTTGTATGTCCTTGTCGACCTTGCAAACAGAGCCTATTCTTAGATCCTTGGAATCCAAATGAAAATGCTATCACTTTAAAATCCAAAATGGTTGCCATTTGTAAAGATTAAAAATGGCTGTGCCCTCAGTCATTTTAAATATCCAAAATGGCCACCACTTGTAAACATTCAAAATGGCTGCACCCTTTGTCGCTTAAATATACAAAATGGCCTCCACTTGTAAATATTCAAAATGGCTGCACTCTTTGTCACTTTAAATATGCAAAATGGCCACTGCTTGTAAACATTCAAAATGGCTGCACCCTTGGTCACTTTAAATATCCAAAATGGCTGCCACCTGTAAACAATCAAAATGGCTGCACCCTCCGGAGAGCGGAAAGTTAACAGTTCAAGTTGTCTCCCTCCTTGCTGTTTCCCTTCCTAGTCACAGGCCACCAGCATAGTCATCCCTGTGTAGGCATCCTTGGTGACCAGGGCTGATCTTTAGGTCAGTTCTCAGGTCCCAATACCACTTGGAAATATTCAGGCTGTTGGTCCCGTCAGAGTAGCTGACAGTCTGCAGCTCTGCCTATCTCTGTACTCACTGTTTTCATTCAGTCTTTTCCACTAGTTGGTGCCTAATCCACTCTGAATAGTTCCTTTCAAAGCTCAGGACTCCAGGATTATCTTCTGTATCTCTGTCAGTTGTTATTTCTTTTCTTTGTTGAAGAGGGTCTGTGTTGCTTGTCTGCCTATTCCTCCATCTTACCGGAAGTCTACTCTCCCCAGCTATTGATTCTGCTGCTGCTGCTACATTACAGAAAATCCTTAGTGAAGCAATTGGAACTGGAAAGTCAGAGCAGGAAAGAAAGATAGCTCCTGGACTGTGAGATGTAGCAAAACAAAGTAAACATTTAAAGAACTGATACTACCATTAAGAGGTCCATACTCTGGTGTCTATAATCATAATTCAGAGAAATAGGAAAGGTTTGACTTTGAAGGACTGGCATTTTATTTAAATATTTTTCAAAGTGGTCCAATGGAGTATCTGCCTGTACTTAGTTATGAGGGACAAGGGTCCATACTGGACATCAAAATACTAACTCTGGCTTGTCTAGTGCCTTGTAAATAAGGTGGAGGGCATTTCAAGAAGAGAAGAAGGACTTCAGCTTATTAAATAAGTAGTAAACATCAAGTGTTAGGGATTCAAAGAAGCCTTCATTAATCTTGACAGAAAAGTAGGTGTTTCTTTTCCTGAAGTCCTAAGATAAGACCTTGTTAATTCATTCCCAAGAAAATACCTGATGCTTTTTGCACACTAAAATTTCTATTTCATGTCATATTTGTTACAACTATCTATATATGTCAAGGGCAGATACAGGCTTGGTGAGTGTTGAAGCTTATACCACTTTAGGAATTCTTAAGGAAAAGAACACAAAAACAAGATCCAACATAAATGGCACATACAACAACACAAACAACAGAGTAGTCACAATCGTTAGTGGCTAAATATATAATTATTATTTTACTGTTTTAGCACAATTTTATTTTCATATTCTCATATGATTGAATGAAAAAGCAAGCATATCTAGCATCTACATATATTCAATGAGGTTTTAACCCAGGTGATGGCACTGATAGTTCAGTAGAATTCTCGGCTTCCATGAAGGAGATCTGGGTTCGATTCTTGGCCAATGAATCTCATATGTTGCCATCACCCATCCATCAGTGGAGGCTTGTGTGTTGCTATGATGGTGAACAGATTTCAGCTGAGTTTCCAGACTAAGATAGACTAGGAAGAAAGGTCTGGTGATCTACTTTGGAAAATTAGTCAATTAAAACCCTATGGATCACAATAATCCAATCGGTAATAGATCATGGGGATGGTGCAGGACTTATGTTTTAAAATGTTACAAATACATATGGTCACCAGGCAAGTGGGTGGCCCTCAACTTGAAACATCATTATTTCCAGTGTAACTCACTCTGCCTATTGATACTCCTTAGAGATTAATGCATGAAGTCATGGCATATTAGCATTGGGTGGGACCTTAGAAAGCATCTGGTCAGGTACACAATTTTACAGATGAGTCTCAGAGAGGGAAAGAGACTTGTTCAACATCTTACAGCTAGTCAGCAGTGTCTCAGTAATCAATTTTAGCTAGCAATTTAATAATGTCACTGTCATCAAGTCAATTCTAACTTACAGAGAATTGCCTTAGAAACTCATTAGGTTTCTGAAGCAATAAATCTTTATGGAAGTAGATTGTCCCATCTTCCTTCTGTGGACTGGAAGGTGAATTTGAACCACCAACCTTCTGGTTAGCAGTTAAATGTATTAGGCAGACTTGGGTTTCTGAGGCAGGCAGTATCTCTATGGAAGTAGATTGTCCAATCTTCCTTCTGAGGAGTGGCTGGTGGGTTTGAACCGTCAGCTTTCTGGTAAGCAGTCAAGTGCCTTAGGCATTATGCCTCCAGAGCTCC
The DNA here is from genome assembly GCF_000298275.1 of Orycteropus afer afer. Classification (NCBI taxonomy): domain Eukaryota; kingdom Metazoa; phylum Chordata; class Mammalia; order Tubulidentata; family Orycteropodidae; genus Orycteropus; species Orycteropus afer. The sequence goes on along the minus strand of NW_006921850.1, from coordinate 3,941,881 downwards.
TGTACATCATAATGTTGTTTTTGTTGTTGTTAGTTGCCACCAGTCAGATCCGACTCATAGCGACCCTTCCTTGGGTTTCTGAGGCGGTAACACTATGGAAGTAGATTGCCCAACCTTTCTTCTGAGAAGTGGCTGGTGGGTTTGAACTGCCACCCTTCTGGTTAGCAGTCAAGTGCCTTAGGCACTATGCTACCAGATCTCCTAATAGGCATCAATAATTAACAAAAACTGGTTATATCTACCCTGTTGTTGTTGTTGTTATGTGCCCTCGAGTTGGACCCGACTCATAGCAACCCCTCCTTGGGTTTCCGAGGCAGTATCACTATGGAACCCTATGATCCTTTAATCCCAATCCTAGGTATATACCTTACAGACCTAAAAAGAATGACACAAACAGACATATAGGTACATATGTTCATTGCTGCTTTATTCACAATAGCTGATAAATATGAACAACTAAGGTGTCCATCAATAAATGAATGGATAGCAAACCATGCTACATACATACAATAAAATGCTACTCAACTGTAAAGATCAAAGACAAGGCCATGAAACACAACATGGATGGACCTGGAAAGCATAATGCTAAGTCAAGAATATAAGGACAAATACTGTATGATCCCTCTTTTATAAGAAGACAAGAATAGATAAATAGAGAAAGAATAAAGTTCATCAACAGATATCAGTAAGGGAGGGTAGGAAAATATATTTTATACAGTAAAGACTAGTTATTTTTGGTGATGGGAAAAGTGGAGCTGATTGTAGATGTACTGCACAAGCAAATTAATTAAGCAGTTACCTGGACTTGGGTCACAAGCTCAGACACCTGCAGGTGAAGTACATGAGTGAAGTTGGCCAGGCCAATTACAGATCACATAGCACATGTCTTTATTTTTCCTTTATTGCTGAAAACTATTTTACTGGATATAGAATTCTGGGTTGGAAGTTCTTCTCTTCTAGCACCCTGAAAATAGTATTCTACTTCTCACGGACAGATTTCTAGAAACACACTACTTACCTAAACTAACACAGACTGATGTGGAAAAGTTGAACAGATCCATAACAAAAGAAGAAATTGAACAGGTCATCAAAAAATTATCAACTAAAAAAAGTCCTGGCCCAGATGGTTTCACTGGAGAATTCTACCAAACATTCAGAGAAGACGCACCATTCCTACTTAAACTATTTTAAACAGAAAAAGGATGGAATCCTCCCTAACTCATTTTATGAAGCAAGCATAACCTTGATACCAAAACCAGGCAAAGACATCACTCAAAAGGAAAACTACAGACCAATATCCCTCATGAATATAGATGCAAAAATCTTCAACAAAATCCTAGCCAATAGACTACAACAACATGTCAAGAAAATCATTCATCATGACCAAGTGGGGTTCATATCAGGCATGCAAGGATAGTTCAACATTAGAAAAACAGTCAATGTCATCCACCACGTAAATAAAACAAAGGAGAAGAACCACATGATCATATCAATTGATGCAAAAAAGGCATTTGATAAAATCCAACACCCATTCCTGATCAAAACTCTCAGCAAAATAGGAATAGAAGGGACATTCCTCAACATAATAAAGGGCATTTATGCAAAACCAACAGCCAACATTATTCTCAATGGAGAGAGACTGAAACCATTCCTCTTGAGAACAGGGACCAGACAAGAATGCCCTCTATCACCCCTTCTATTCAACATTGTACTGGAAGTCTTAGTGAGGTCCATAAGGCAAGAAAGGGAAATCAAAGGCATCCAAATTGGTAAGGAAGAAGTCAAACTATTCCTGTTTGCTGACAATATACTCCTATACCTAGAAAACCCAAGAAACTCAGTCAAAAATCTACTGGAACTAATTGAGAGATTTAGCATCATGGCAGCATACAAGATCAACACCCAAAAATCAGTTGGATTCCTCTACACCAGCAAAAATATTTTTCTACTTCTTTTTGGCCTTCATGGTTTCTGATGAAAATTCTCATTTAATTTTTTTTTTTCTCTTACAGTAATGCATTATTTTCCTCTGGGTGCTTTCAGGATTTTGTTTTTGTTTTTGATTTTTAGTCTGTAGTTTCAACAGCTTGATTATTAAATGTGTGGGCATGGATAACTTTGGATTTATCTTGTAGGGGTTCACTGTTTTTTTGCCAAACTTGAGATGTTTTTGACAATTATTTATTGATTTTTTTTTTTCCTGCACTGCACTTTCTCCTTCCCACATGGGACTCTGACAAAAATGTTAGATATTTTGGAATTGGCCTACCTGTCCATGTGCTTTTGTTAATTATTTAAAAATATTTTTACTGTCTGTTTTTTAGTTTGGATAATTTCTACTCCTCTATCTTCAATTTTCATTTTGTTCTTTTTTTTATAAATTCTATTTATTTTCTTAGAATTTGTATCTTTCCATTTATTTCAAAAGTATTTGTCCTTACCTCTTGGGGCATTGTTTTTATAACAGCTGCTTTAAAGTCTTTGCAGATAGTGTTAATATCTTTGTCATTTTGTTGATATTTTTCCCATGTGAGTTGAATATTCCCCATTTCCTTTTATGCTGAGTAATTTTGGATTTTTTTTCCTGGACATTTTGCATTTTGGATTATAAAACTCTAAGCCTTGCTTAAATACTATGAGTAATGTTGACATTTTTGTATTAGTAGGCAACTGACTTAGTTGGGTTCAGTTGGCAAGTTCTAACCAACATTCTGTGAAGCTGTGATTCCCTCAGTTCCATTTTCAAAGGCTTTGCAGTGTAATTTGGATTTGTTCCACATGTGCCCTACCCAGTGGCCATTCTTTTCCTGGGCAGTGGTCTACCTCAAGGTTCTCAGAGACTTTAGTATGCTATTTAGAATCAGATCCATGCATGTGTACCTCAGAGGTGAGCCTAGGATCTCAGAAACAACTTCATGGGTTTGCTTTCCTTAGCTTCTCCATCTCTGTGATCTCCCTGGTCCTTTCTGACTTCCTGGGTTCCACTTTTAGTTCTCTAGCCATAGAGCTGGGAGCTCTGGTGGCGTAGTGCCTAAGGCACTTGACTGCTAACCAGAAAGCTGGCGGTTCAAACCCATCAGCCACTCCTCAGAAGGAAGGTTGGGCAATCTACTTCCGTAGTGATATGCCTTGGCAACCCAAGGAGGGGTCACTATGAGTCAGGTCTGACTCAATGGCACATAACAACAACAACAGCCATAGAGCCAGGGCTTTAGTTACTCCATGATGTCATGTACTTTCTACAAATACACTCATATCTGTAACTAAACATGGAAGGACAGAGTGAGAATAAAAGCAATGAGGTTTGTTCTACCCTCATCAGACCATAGCTCCTCCAACTGGAGAGGCAATTCCCTGTCCCCTTCCCCTGATGTTTAAATAACTACAGGCCACTACTGTTCCCACTGTTGCTGCCAGAAGACCTCATTCCCACTTGAATGAGAACTGGAGGGCTTCTTCTGGAGTTCTCTGTTTAGGCCACTGCCCACTTCTGGGTTTTGGGCTTTGGGTCTAGGTTGGGAAACACTAAAAGAACACAAAAATGTCAACTCCCTGATGGTTTGTGGTACTCCTAACTCTGGATTTCCTTTTCAATCTGACTGCTTTGATTGACTTTTGAGCATTTTCAAATATCTATTCTATCCGTTCTGTCCAGGTTTGATAGAAGCTTTGAGTGAGTGAGACAGTATAGAGCATGCTTACTTCACTGCACCCACAACCAGAACCTCAATGCATTATAGACACTATAAAAAAAATCACAGAAAAATACGGTGTCATACATTGACTCAAAATAAATCTAATGATGTTGTTTAACATTTACTAGATTTTAAATACTGTATTTTTAACTTGTTATTGTGATTTGGGTGAAATTTTATGGAGCAAATCAGTTTTCCATTCAATTCATACATGTTTTTTTCATGCCATTGATTGCAATCCCCACAATGTAACAACATTCATCCTACTTCCCTGTATTTCCCATTTTTATTCATCCTTCTTTCCTATCCTTTTCTTACTTCTGAACATTGTCTTGGAAATTGCTGCCCTTTTGATCTTGTACGATTGATTGTTCTAAGGAGTGAGTCCCTCCCTGGTGTTATTGTTCACCATATGTTGTTGTTGTTGTTATGTGCCATCGAGTCGGATCTGACTCATAGCGACCCCTCCTTGGGTTGCCGAGGCAGTATCACTACAGAAGTAGATTGCCCAACCTTCCTTCCGAGGAGTGGCTGGTGGGTTTGAACCCATATAGACCTGTCTATTGTTTGACTGAAAGTTGAGCAATGGGGGTAAACTCAGTTCCAGGCTTGAATGGTGACTAAGGACAATATCGCAGGGGTTCCACCAGTTTCTATCCAGCCACTGAGCCTCATTTTATTTATGATTTTGAGTTTCTTTCCACATTTTTCTCCCACTCTAACCAGGACCTTCTAATGTGATTCCTTTCAGAGCAGTCAGTAGAGGTAGCTGGGCACCATCTAGCTCTGGTCTCAAGTCATGGATGACGAGGTTCATGTGGCTTATTAGTCTTTTGGATAATTGTTTCCACACATCTTTGATTTACTTCATTCTTCTTTGCTCTGGATGGGGAGAGACCAATAGCTGCACCTTATATGGTTACTCACAAGTTTTTTTTTAAAATACATTTTTTAAAATATAATTTATGTACAGTGAAACACACAAAACTAACCCAGGAGCCACTCCTCAGAAGGAAGGTTGAGCAATCTACTTCCATAGTGATACTGCCTTGAAACCCAAGGAGGGGTCGCTATGAGTCGGGTCTGACTCGACAGCACATAACAACGACAACAAAGTGACATGGGTCAATGCTTTTTTTTTTCAGTGTTCACACATACTCACCAGCTTCTGGTAGCATAGTGACTAAGGCACTTGAGTGTTAACCAGAAGGCTGGCTGTTCAAACCCACCAGCCACTGGGAGGAAGGAAGTTTGGGCAATCTACTTCTGTAGTGATACTGCCTCAGAAACCCAACGAGGGGTCGCTATGAGTCAGGTCTGACTCGATGGCACATAACAACATCAATAACAGTCGAAACTCACCAAAGTAGAATGCAGAACATTTTCTTTATGGATTATGCTGTGACATTTGATCTTGATGTCCAAGACATGGTTCTGAGCCCCTAGCCCCAGGGACTCACTTCCTCAAGGTGTTTCGTTATGGCTAAGAAGTTTTTGTAACCTTGCCCTTGTATGTTTTCTATATTCATGGATATATTTGCAGCATAAGTAAATACGCATGTAGAAATATTTTCTGTCAAACCTATATATATGTATTTGTGGGTGTAGTCCCATTTGCTTTCCTACCCCTGTTCAGCTTGTGTGTCTATCTATGTATCCACTTATAAGTTATGGTTATTACTCTTACTGCAGGATTGTGTATGTATTATTTACCTCTGTTGCCTTTAACTTTTGAGCTCCTGCCAGTGTCTTTCTTTGCTTTGATCATTTTGTGCAGACATCCTCCTTATTGTATATTGCCTTTTCTTTCGCCTAAATTAATACACGTCTACCCTTTAGTTAGTGATTTACCTTCCTTCCCCTCCCATCCTTGATAACCATCAAAGAATCTTTCTTTCTGTGTGAAAACATTTTATTGACTTTTTATAATAGTGGTCTTATATATCATTTATCCTTTTATGATTAACTAATTTCACTCAGCATAATGTCCTCCAGGTTCATCTATGTTATGAGGTGTTTTGCAAATTCATTATTTTTTAACATTGTGTAGTATTTCATTGTGTATATGTACCATAGTTTGTTTATCCATTCATCCATTGATGGACACTTAGGTTGTGTCTATCTTTTTGCTATTGTGAATAGTGCTGCAGTGAATAAGGGTATGCATATATCTATTTGTGTCATGGCTCTTTCATCTGTAGGATATATACCCAGTAGTGGGATTGCTGGATCACATGGTATTTCTGTTTCTAACTTTTTAAGGAAACACCATACTATTTTCCACAGTGGTTATAACATTTTACAGTCTCACCAGCAGTGTACAAGAGTTCCAATCTCTCCATACCCTCACCAGCATCCATTGTTTTCTGTTGTTCTGAGTTTGCTATAATGCTGGATGAGATGATATCTCATTGTTGTTTTGATTTGCATCTCTCTAATGGCTAATGATCATGAGCATTTCTCCATGTACTTGTTTGCCACCTGAATGTCTTCTTTGGTAAAGTGTCTGTCATATCCTCTGCCCATTGTTTAATTGAATTATTTGTGTTTTTGTTGTTGAGGTGTTGAAGTGTTCCATAAATTTTAGAGATTGGTCCCAATATGTTGTTGCCTTTTTTTTTTTTTTAACCCATTCTGTAGGATCTCTTTGAACTATTTTGGTGAAATCTTTTGATGCACATGAGTGTTAATTTTTAGGAGGTCTGAGTCATCTAGTTTGTCTTCTGTTTGTGCATTTTTAGTTATGCTTGATCATGTATTTATGTCACATTTTAGAGCCACTAAGTTTGGCATAGTGCCTAAGGCAGTTGACTGCTAACCAGAAGGCTGGCAGTTCAAACCTACCAGCCCCGCCTCACTACTTCTGTAGTGATACTGCCTAGGAAACCCAAGGAGGGGCCACTGTGAATCGGATCCAACCCAATGGCAATGGGTTTGGTCTGGTAAGTTTGCACCTATTTTTTCTTTGATGATTTTCATATTTTTAGGTTTTACATTTAGGTCTTTGTTCCACACTGAGTTTGTTTTTGTATATGTGTGAAATATAAATCCTATTTCACTTTTATGCAAATGGATATCCAATTTTGCCAGAACTATTTGTTTAAAAGACTATCTCATTCCTATTTAATGGGTTTCAGCACTTTGTTAAAGATCAGCTGTCCATAGGTGGATGGATTTACTTCTGGGTTCTTAATTCTGTTCTATTGGTCTATGTGTCTGCTATTGTACTGGTACTAGGCTGTTTTGACTACTGTGGCTATGTAGTAAGTTTTGAGACTGGAAAGTGTGAGGCCAACTATTTTGTTCTTCTGCTTTAGTAGTGCTTTGCTTATCTGAGGTATCTTTCCTTTCTGTATAAAGTTTGTGATTAGTTTTTCCATTTCTTTAAGGAAAGATGATGGAATCCATATTGGGATAACATTATCTCTAGATTTTTGTGGGTAGTATTGACGTTTTCACAGTTTTAAGTCTTCCTGTCAATGAGCAATACATTCTTCCATTTATGTAGGTCTCTGGGTTTCTTGTAGTAATGTTTTGTAGTTTTATTTGTATAGGTTTTTCTGTATCTCTTGTTAGATTTATTCATAAGTATTTAATCTTTTGAGTGGGTCTTGTAAGTGGTATTATTTTATTTATTTCATTTTCAGAGTTCTCTTTGTTAGTGTAAAGGAATCTGTCTGATTTTTGTATTGATCTCGAACCCTGCCATTTTGTTTAATCTATTACTTCCATTAGTTTTCTTGTTGAGCCTCTGGGATTTTCTATTTATAGAATTAAATTATGTGCAAATAGAGGTAGTTTTACTTCTTCTTTGTCAAATTGGATGTTTTTTTTATTTCCCTTTCTTGACTCTTTGTTCTGGCTAGGATTTCTAATACAATATTGAATAGAAGTGGTGATAAGGGGCATCTCTGTCTTGTTCCCATTCACAAGGAGAATGCTTTTTCAGTCTGTCTCTGTTTAGAGTAATGTTGGCTATAGGTTTTGTATATATGGTTATATATATATATATATATGTCCTTAAGTATGTCGAGGAATTTCTCGTCTATTCCTTTTTTTTTTTTTCAGATAAATCAGAAATTGGTGCTGGATTTTGTGAAATAGCTTTCCTGTATCAATTGCTAGGATTATGTGGTTCTTTTCCTTTGTTTTGTTTATGTGGTGGATCAGGTTGCATTTTACCAATGTTGAACCATCCTTGCATACCTGGTATGGATCCTACTTGGTCATGATTTTTTTTTTTTTTTTTTGCTATTTTGCTGAATTCTATTGGCTAGGATTTTGTTCAGGATTTTTGCAACTATGTTCCTGAGGTATATTGGTCTATAATTTTCTTTTTTAGTGATGTCTTTCCCTGGTCTTAGTATCAGGATTATGCTTACTTCAGAATGAAACTAGGAGTATTCCCTCCTGTTTTATGTTCTGGAATAGTTTGAGCAGAATTTGTGACAGCTCTTTTCTGAGTGTTTGGTAGACTTCACCAGTGAAGCCATCTGGGCCAGGACTTTTTTTAAGGGAGGTTTTCTTTTTTCTTTTTCAATGATCAGCTCAGTTTCTTCTTTTGTTACAGGTCTATTCAAACTTTCAACTCAGATTGTTGTAATTTGGGTAGGTAGTGTTTTTCTAGAAATTTGTTCACATATTTTTAGATTTTAAATTTTTTTGGTGTACAGTTCTTCATTGTTGTTGTTGTCATTGTTATGTGCCATCGGGTCAGACCTGACTCATAGTGACCCCTCCTTGGGTTTCTGAGGCAGTATCACTATGGAAGTAGATTGCCCCATCTTCCTTCCGAGGAGTTTCAGTTGGCTCTGTTGTGACATCATCTCTTTCATTTCTAATTCATGTTATTTGCATCTTCTTATTTTTCTTTGTTAAAATTTCCAGTAGTTTGTCAATTTTATTATCCCTTTCAAAGAAGCAACTTCTAGTCTTATTGATTCTTTCTATTGCTTTTCTGTTTGATTAATTTCTGCTTGAATCTTTAATTCTTTTCTTCTGGGGACTGTAAGCTTTTTTTTTTTTTTTTTTTCCTGTTGTTGGAGATCTTGGCTTAGGTATTGGTTTTGGTTCTCTTTTCTTTTTTGAAGGATGCATTTGTTGCTAGAAATTGTCCTCTGAGCGCTGTGTCCCAAAGATTTTGGTATATTGTGTTTTAATTCTTGTTTGTTACAAGGAATTTTTTACTTCATTTTTTATTTCTTCTATCTGGTAGCATAGTGCATAAGGCATTTAACTGCTAACCAGAAGGCTGGCGGTTCAAACCCACCAGCCACTCCTCCGAAGGGAGGTTGGGCAATCTACTTCCGTAGTGATACTGCCTCAGAAACCCAAGGAGGAGTTGCTATGAATTGGGTACAACACAATGGCAGTGCGTATTACCCAGTAGCTCTTAAGCAGGGTGTTATTAAGTTCCTTGTATTTTTTTTTTTTCCTTGCTCTTCCTGATGTTGACTTCTAATTTTATACCATTGTGATCTACAAAGTACTTTGTAGTATTTCAATGATTATAAATTTATTGAGGCTTGCTCTGTGGTCTAACATATGGCCAAATCTGGATAATATTCCAGGTGTGGTGGAAAAAAAGTGTATATCATGCTATTGTTGGGCAGAGTGTTCTGTATATGTCTATGAGGTCAAGTTGGTTGATTGTGTTGTTAATATCTTCTGTATCTTTGTTAAGTTTCTTTCTAGTTTTTCTATCTTTCAATGAGAGTAGTGTATTAAAGTCTCCTACTGTTATTGCAGAGTTGTCTATTTCCCTTTTCAATTCTGGTAAAGTTTGGTCACTCTATTTTGGGGCTTTTTCATTGGGTGCATATTTATTATGATTATGTTGTTTCTTTGGATTCACCCTTTAATCATTACATAATGTCCTTCCTTGTCTCTTTTGATGATTTTTGCCTTGAAGTCTATTTTATCAGAAATTAGTATTGCCACTCTTGCTCTTCTTTGGTTGCCATTTGCTTGATATATATTTTTTCATCTTTCAATTTTTAGCTTAGTTTTGTCTTTGTTGCAGACAGCACATTGATGGGTCATATTTTCCTACCTATTGTGGTACTTTCTGTCTCTTGACTGGTGTAGTTAATTCATGTATGTTCAGTGTAATTAATGATAGGTATGAATTTATTTCTATCACTTTTTTGGGGGGGATGTTGATGATTTCCTTGTTCCATATATTTTTCTGTGCTGAGTTTATTGATTTTCTTATAATTTCTTTCATTGCTCTTGATTTAGTGTTTACTAGAACTTCATGACTTTTTCTTTTGATGGAAAGATTTATTAATTTTCTTTGAGGTTACCCTGTAATTTATTATTTTCCTCTCAAATTTAAAACAGTCCATTCTATCTTGATATCATCTTGACTTCCTCTCCATTTGGAAGTTCTGTAACAACACCATTTATTCCCTCTTTTTGCTTTGTGGTTGTTTACATTTACAAATTGATGTCTATGGTTCTCTATTTTCACTTTTTAAAATTTTTATTGTGATTTGGGTGAAAGTTTACAGAGAAAATTCACTTTCCATGTAGCAGCTCACATACACTTTGTCTTATGACATTGGCTGCAATTTCCCACAATGCAACCGCACCCCTCCTACTTTCTCCCTGTAATTACCTCTTCCCTTTGTCCTTCCCTCCCATGCACTCCTGCCCCGCCAAACGGTCCCCCTGTACATACACAGCCCTTCTACTCTTCTATGATTGATCTCCCCAAGGAGCATCTACCTAATGTAAATGTTCAGCTCATATGCCTGTCTTTTGTTGAGCTGGAAGCCATGGGAGTGGGTTCAGTTCCAGACAGAAGGGCAGCTAGGGGCCATAGTCTCAGGGGTTCCATCAGGCTCTATTAGACCAGCAAAACTGGCCCTTTTGTTTTGTTTTGTTTTTAATGATTTTGAGTTTTGTTCCACATTGTTCTCCCACTCTGTCCAGAATCTCCTACATATTTACCCCTCTGAGAGGTTGATAGTGGTAGCTGGGCACCATCTAGTTCTTCTGGTCTCATAGTCATATAGGCTGAGGATTGCATGGTGTACCAGTTGCTTGGACTAATTGTTTCCATGAATCTTTGGTTTTCTTCATTCTTTTTTGCTCTGGACAAGGAAAGACCCATTTTTGCATCTAGATGGCTGCCTGCAAACTTTTAAGATCCCAGTCACTATTCACCAAAGTAGGATGTGGAACAATGTTTTTGTGTAGTATGTTATGCCAGTTGAGCTTGATATCCCCTGTGACTATGGTCTCGGGGCACAGGTCAAACTACTTGCTCCCTCTAGGTGGCTGGCTGTGGCCAAGAAATGACTACAACCTTGTCCCTTGTCAGCTCTACTATGTTGTGTTGTTGTTTTTATGTGCCGTTGAGTTGGACCCGACTCATAGCAACCCCTCCTTGGGTTCTGAGGCAGTATCACTATGGAAGTAGATTGCCCCATCTTCCTTCCAAGGAGTGGCTGGTGGGTTTGAACTGCCAGTCTTCTGGTTAGCAGTCAAGTGTCTTAGCCACTATGCTACCAGAGCTCCTACTATATAGCTTTACTATATACCTGGGAATTCTTACAGAACATACCAATACACTTATAGAAACATTGTCTGCCAATCCTATACATCATCTTGGGCACACTCCGCCTGGCATGTTGTTGTTGTTATGTGCCATCGAGTCGGACCCCGCCTGGCATAGACATACCTAATAGTTCAGCCTTTCTGCCCATCTATCCACCCATATATCAGTGTTTGCCTTCACTGACAATGCAATACTGTATGTGCAAAAGGGTTTTTTCTTTGTTGTCTGTACCTCCCATGCACTCTCTATGTCTTCCCCTTCCTCAATGCCACCATGTTGATCGCTCACATTTGGTACATTGCCCTTCCCTTCACCCAAATCAATACTTGTTTGTACCTATCTAACAGTATTACCTCCCCTCCCCTCCCACCCCTGTTAACCAACAAAGAATCTCTCCTTTCATATATAAACCTTTCCTTGATTTTTTACATTAATGGACTAATACAATATTTGTCCTTCTGTGATTAATGTTTTCACTCAGCATAATCTCTTCCAAGTTCATCTATGTTATGTGGTGTTTGCCAATTCTAAGTTATTGTAAATAGTGCTGTGATCAACATAGGTGTGCATATATCTGTTCTTGTCCTAGCTCTCACTTCTTTAGGATATATACCTAGTAATGGAATGGCTGGGTCAAATGGTATTTCTAATTCCAACTTTTTAAGGAATCACCATATTGCTTTC
>NW_006921850.1:3922536-3928892 GCF_000298275.1 Orycteropus afer afer | reverse complement strand
TAAGATTTATTCCCAAGTATTTTATTTTTTTGATAGCTATTGTAAATGGTATTGATTTCCTTATTTCCCTTTTAGCAATCTCTTTGCTGGTGTAGATGAATCCAACTGATTTTTGTATTGTGATCTTGTATCCTGCCATGATGCTAAATCTCTCAATTAGTTCCATTAGTATTTTCTCACTGAGTATCTTGGGTTTTCTAGGTACAGGATCATATCATTAGCAAATAGGGATTGTTCGACTTCTTCCTGACTAATTTGGATACCTTTGATTTCCCTTTCTTGCCTTACTGCCCTGACTAGGACTTCTAATACATGTTGAATAGTAGTGATAAAGGGCATCCTTGTCTGGTTCCTGTTTGCAATGGGAATGGTTTCAGTCTCTCTCCATTGAGAATAATGTTGGGTGTTGGTTTTGCATAGATGCCCTTTATTATGTCGAGGAATGTCCCTTCTATTCTTATTTTGCTGAGAGTTTTGATCAGGAATCGTTTTTTAATTTTATCAAATGTCTTTTCTGCATCAATTGATATACTCATGTGGTTCTTTCTCTTTGTTTTATTTACATGGTGGATGATGTTGATTATTTTTCTAATGTTGAACCATCCTTGCATACCTGATATGAACCCCATTTGGTTATAATGAATATTATCATTATTATTTTGATATGCTGTTGGAGTCTATTGGCCAAGATTTTGTTGAAGATTTTTGCATCTATATCCCTGAGGGATATTTGTCTGTAGTTTTCCTTTTTAGTGATGTATTTGCCTGGTTTTGGTATCAAGGATATGCTTTGTTCATTAAAGGAATTGGGGAGGATGTTCTGGAATAGTTTGAGTAAGATTGGTGTCAGTTTTTCTCTGAATATTTGGTAGAATTCTCCAGTGAAACCATCTGGGCCAGGAATTTTTTTGTTGGTAAGTTTTTTATAACCTGTTAAATTTGTTATGGATCTGTTCAAGTTTTCCACCTCAATTTGTGTTAGTTTAGATAAGTAGTGTGTTTCTAGAAATCTGTCCATTTCTTCCAGATTTTCAAATTTGGTGGAGTACAGTTCTTCACAGTATCCTGATATTATGCTTTTTATTTCAGTTGGTTCTATTGCGATGTCACCCATTTCATTTCTTATTTGTGTTGTTTGTATTATCTCCCTCTTTTCCTTTATTAAATTTGCCAGTAGTTTGTCACTTTTGTTAACCTTTTCAAAAAACCAATCTCTAGTCTTGCTGATATTTTCTATTGTCTGTCTATTTTCTCTTTCATTGATTTCTTCTAGAATCTTTATTATTTCCTTTCGTCTGGTAACTGTAGGCTTTTCTTGCTGTTCTTTTTCTAATTGTTGGAGATGTTGGTTTAAGGTGTTAATTTTGGCTCTTTCTTTTTTGATGTATGCATTTATTGCTGTAAATTGACCTCTGATCACTGCTTTTGCTCTGTCCCAAAATTTTTAGTATGTTTGTTTTCATTCTCTTTTGATTCAAGGAAGTTTTTCATTTCATTTTTTATTTCTTCCCTTACCCAGTCATTCTTAAGGAGGGTGTTGTTCAGTTTCCATGTGTTTGCTCTTTTTCCATTGATCTTCCTATTATTGATTTTTAATTTTATAGCATTGTGATCTGAGAAGACACTTTGCAGTATTTCAATATTTTTCAATTTATTCAGGCTTGCTTTATGGCTTAACATGTGGTTTATCATGGAGAGTGTTCCATGGTGCACTGGAAAAGAATGTATGTTGTGCTGTTGTTGGATGAAGTGCTCTGTAGGTCTCTATAAGCTCAAGTTGGTGGATTGTATTGTTTAGCTCTTCTGAGTCTCTGTTAAGTTTCTTTCCAGTTGTTCTATCTGTGATTGAAAGTGGTATATTAAAGTCTCCCACTATGACTGTGGAGTCATCTATTTGCCTTTTCAATTCTGTTAAAGTCTGATTTATGTATTTTGGGGCTTTTTCATTGGGTCCGTAGATATTTATTATGCTTACATCTTCTTGTTCAATTGATCCTTTAATCATTATATAATGTCCTTCCTTGTCTCTTATGGTGGTTTTTGTCTTAAGGTCAATTTTATCAGAAATTAAGATTACCACTCCTGCTCTTTTTTGGTTACCATTTGCTTTATCTTTTTCCAACCTTTGATTTTTAGTCTATTTTTGTCTTTGTCTCTAAGGTGTGTCTCTTGTAGACAGCATATTGATGGGTTATGGTTTCTTATCTGTTCTGCAATTCTCCATCTCTTGAGTGGTGCATTTAACCCATTGACATTCATTGTAATTATTGAGAGATATGAATTGATTGCATCATGTGGGCACTCAGTTAGGCAAAACAATGATTAAAAAACCATTAGACTGCATAAACACACAAGATCAATCACCGCAAAAAGAAATAAGTAGAGTAGGAGAATCATGAAGGAAAAAAAATGGGAAAAATGCATAAAGAAAAACAAGGCATGGGGAGAACTACAAGAAAGAAAAAAAATGGGAATCAGGAACAGGAAAGAGAGAAAAGGCTGAAAACTCAAACCTGAGAAAGGAAGAATAATGAATAAAAATAAAAAGGATAAAAAAAAAAAAGGAATAGTAATTTTAAAACAAACAAGCTAAACAAAAATAAAGGAAAAAATCTGGGTAGGGCAGGGCACCAAGGCTCCATTGGTGCACACAAACTGGGATGGAATTCCTGCCAGCCCAGAAGGTGGGTGGGAATGAGGGATGGCTGCACCTCTGTTCATCAAGAAGGTGTGGGGTATGAAAGTAACAAGGGGATTATCACACCTTTCTAGTCATTCGTGTCTAGAATATCCTTGCAGTCCTTGGCAAGTGGAGCCTATTCTTAGGTCTCTGGAATCTGAGAGAATGCTGTTATTTTAAATATCCCAAATGGTCAAACCTCTTGTAACATTAAAAATGGCTGCATCCTCTGGACAAGCAAAAGTCCATAGTTCAGCCCATCTCCCACTTTGCTGCTTCCCCTTTTATTCATCAGCCACCACTGTAGTCCTCTGTGCAGCCTCTGGCTATCAGGGCCAATTTTTAGGTTAATTCTTAGATCCTAAGCCCACTTGGCAATATCCAAACTGACAGACCGCAGCTCTGTATGTCTCCTCTTTTGGTGTTTTCATGTAGGTTCTTCTATTAGTTGGAGTTTAGTCCACTTGTGTATGCTACCTTTCAATGCTCAGGGCTCCAGGATTATCGTCTGTGTCTGTGTTAATTGGTTCCATTTTTCTTTGTTGAAGAGGGTCTGTGTAGTTTGTCTGCCTATTCTGCAATCTTACTGGAACTCTCTATTTTCACTTTTGTAGGTTTATTTTACTACTTTTTTTCCTCTTAGTGTCTTCTTTTACATTGATCACTTTTGTGTCAACTTCTTATACGTTTATTTTATTTTGCATGCTTTTATATCTGGATTGGTTTTTGGGTCATGGAGTCATTTGTGTTAATCTTAGCTTATTGTCTTCCATTATTGGTTCTCCATCAAAAAAACTCCCTTTAGTATTTATTATAAAGTTGGTTTGGTTTTTAAAAATTCTCCTAATTTCTGTTTGTGTGGAAATGTCCTAGTCCTGTCATCAGAATGGGGAAACAGTTTTGCTTGATATACCAATTCTTGGTTGGTAATTGTTTTCATTCAGGATCTTATATATGCCACCTCATTGCCTTCTTGACTCCATTGTCTGCTGGTAAGTGAGAGCTTAGTCTTACTGGTTCTCCTTTGTAGGTAACTTTTCATTTTTCTGCTCCGAGGATTCTTTGTCTTTGGTTTTGCAAAGTTTGATGATATGTCTTGGAGGTTTTTTTTTTTTTTTCTTGATGGGGGTTTCTATCCTGTTTGGAGTTTGTTGAACTTCTTCTTGTCTTTCATGATATTAGGCAAATTTTCTTCCAACGAATCTTTGACAATTTTTGTTTTTTGTCTCTTCCTTATCTGGAATTCCAATCACACAAAAGTTATTCCTCTTGATAGTGTCTCACATAATTCTTAGACTTTCTTAATTTTTTTCTGATCATTCCTCTAATAGATTAGTGGTAAGACACTTGTCCTCTAGTTCACTAATTCTGTCTTCTATTAATTCAATTCTACTCCTTTGCCTTTCCAATGCATTATCTATTTCTGAAATCTTAGTATTAATCTCTCTACTTCTATTTGCTATTTTTGCATGGCTTTATTTATTTTGTCAATTTGTTCTTGTCTTGTTTTTCTGAATTCTTCTAGAGTTTTGTTTGTGTTTTCCTTGATTTTGTCTGTTTTCTCTGATCTTCATCTCAGTCCACAGCAGGGACCTAAATATAATTCATTTGAATTTTTTATAAAGTAGTTCCAATACCATTTCTTCCTCAGGAAGCTTTTCTGACTTTGTATTTTGATCACTTGTTTGAATCACTCTGTCTTGTTTCTTTTTGTGAAATGAGGCTGTCTTTTGCCTCTGAGATACTGTAGTGGTGTTATATTTGTATTTAATTGATGATTGCATGTTGGTGTGTTTCACCTAGGTTTCTTGCTTTATTTTGTTTTACTATATTGCTCTCGTAGCTTAGTACCTAAGGCACTTGACTGCTAACCAGAAGGCTGGTGGTTCAAACCCACCAGCCACTCCTCGGAAGGAAGTTTGGGCAATCTACTTCTCTAGTGATACTGCCTTGAAAACCCAAGGAGGGGTCGCTATGAGTTGGGTCCAACTCGACGGCACATAACAACAACAACAATATATCCAGGCAATAGGGCAGGTGTGCTACTCTACTCACTAGTTTGGCAACACTCAAATGCTTATGATCTGTCTTCTGGTGGGTGTTGTAGAGGATAGGAGTGTGTGCGCAGTTCTCTGTTCACTGTTCATATGGAACAGTTGAGAGTGGGCTGCATTGGGCTGTTATTTGTCATTGATCAAGGGGTGCAGGAGCAGGTGGTGGCACTTGTCCTGTGGCTGGGGTGGTAGGAAGTGCAGGTGTGGCTTGGTAGTGTGGACTTGGTTGCTGCCTCTGCTGGCTCTGATATAAACAAAACAAAAGAAAACAACAACAACAAAAAAGACAAATAAGAAAATAAAAAGTAAACAATGGAAGGAGAAAAAGAAAAGAGAAAAAAGGAAAAATGAAAAACAAGGGAGGGGGAAAAGAAAATAGAAAATCAAAATACAAATAAAAGATAAAAACACAGAAATGAAGGGAAAAAAGAAACAGGCAAAAGAAAGAAAGAGAAAAAAGCAAAAGTGAAAGAAGGGAAAGGAATTTTTTTTTTTTTTAAAGGAGAATGCTGAAGTGGCAGGAGAATGGGATGACCAGTCTGAGATGGTGTGTGCTGCTGGCTGAATGGTGGCAGGGGATGTTCCACCCAATCTGGGATGGTGCATAAATAATGCAATTTTTGTTTGCATTAACATTTAGAAAACATTTTGACCAGTAGAATTTTTATAAGCCAGTTTTTTTTAAAAAAATACATCATGAGCAATTTAAATGAATTCCCTCTTATTGTCTAAAAATGTTGGCTTCAATAAGCAAAAATATTCAGACTAATATATTGACCTTTAAGCTCAAAATAGTAAGCACTTAATTGTTTGTTTTGACAGCTTCTCATAGTGTTTCTACTACTGAAAATACTTTTAGATTCACAAGTGTGATTCTGAGTGCCAGTGACAAATTAGATAAATTATTCCAAATATATATAAGTTTTCCAAAGAATGTGGCTCTAATCTATCTCCCAGTCTCAAATCTTGACACAGATCCTCAAGACTCTTTTGGCCACACTGCAAGTATGCCTTGGAGGTGACAAAATTGGCAAGTTCATTTATATTATCAATACAAGTAGCAAATATCAATTCCCATGATGTCTTTTATCTCATGCCTTGAAAAATTGGAGAGTCTATTTAAATGAAATCTCACAGGACTGAAGGAGCCCTTGCCACTGACAATTAAGTAAAAAAGGGTATAAACTATTCGCTTCTGAATGTGCTCCCTGTAGGTGTGCTGATTCAAGTGGTTGTTGCTGTTGTTGTTAGGTGGTGTCAAGTTGTTTCCAACTCATAGTGACCCCATGCACAGCAGAATGAAACACTGCCTGATCCCGCACCAGCACCAAGATCCCTGCTATACTTGAGCCCATCATCGCAGCCACCATGTCAATCCATCTCGTTGAAGACCTCTCCCTGTTTCTTTAACCCTCCACCCTACCAAGCATGATATCCTTCTCCAGGGAATGGTCCCTTCTGATAACATGACCAAAATAGGTGAGATGAAGTCTGGCCATTCTCACTTCCAAGGAGTATTTCAGGTGCACTTCCTCCAGGACAGATCTGTTAGTTCTTTTAGCAGTCCATGGTACTTTCAGCATTCTTTGCCAGCACCACAACTCAAAAGCATCAACTCTTCT
>NW_006921850.1:3919420-3921371 GCF_000298275.1 Orycteropus afer afer | reverse complement strand
ATGACCGAAAACCAGAAGAATTGTGGGAGGATATCAAGAACATTATCCATGAAGAAAGCAAGAGATCACTAAAAAGACAAGAAAAGAAGAGAAGACCAAAATGGATAACAGAAGAGACTCTGAAACTTGCCCTTGAGTGGAGAGTAACTAAAGCCAATGGAAGGAATGACAAGATAAAAGAGATGAGCAGAAGATTTCAAAGAGTAGCTCAAGCTGACAAAACCAATTACTATAATGAAATGTGCAAAGACCTGGAGTTTGATAACCAGAAGGGATTCAAGTGGTACAGAATGAAAATCATTTTTTTAAAATTTTGTTGTTATTGAGAATATACATAGCAAAACAAACACCAATTCAAGTTTTTACATGTATAATTTAGAGAAATTGATTACATTCTTCAAGTTGTGCAACCATTCTCACACTCTTTTTCTGAGTTGTTCCTTCTTCATTAACATAAATTCCCTGTCTCCTAAAGTTCCTATCTAATCTTTTGAGTTGCTGTTGTCAATTTGATCCCATATAGATAGTTTTTAAAAGAACATAATATTTATCATGGATTGCATTGTGTCCCCCTAAAATATGCTTCAGCTTGGCTGGGCCATGATTCTCAGTGGTTTGGCAGTTATGTAATGATGTAATTTGGCAATTATATAGTGATGTAATCATCTCCCATGATGTGATCTGATGTGATCAGTCAATCGGTTGTAACAGGATTAGGGTGAGATGCAAAACACTTACTCAGGTCACAGCCCTCATTCAATGTAAGGGGAGTTTCCCTGGGATATGTCTTGCATCACCTTTTATCTTACAATAGATAAAAAGATAGAGAAGTGAGCAGAGAAGGTAGGACCTCAGTACCACCAAGAAAGAAGACCCAGGAGCAGAGCGTGTCCTTTGGACCTGGGGTCTTTGTGCTGAGAACCTCTTAGACCAAGGGAAGAATGATGCAAAGACACATAGATATCTCTAAGGAATACTAGGCCCACAGGTATTGAAAGGAGACAAGGACTTTCCTCTTAAACTGTGATCCAACAGAGAAAGCCTTCCCCTAGAGCTGTTGCCCTGAATTTAGACTTCTACCCTTATTAAATTTAGAGAGAATAAATTTCTATATTAAAGCGATCCACATATTGTATTTCTGTTATAGCAGCACTAGATAACTAAGACAATGCTCAAGGCAGACATTATCACTTGTTGTTTTTGTTGTTATGTGCCATTGAGTTGGACCCAACTCATAGTGACCCCTCCTTGGGTTTCCAAGGCAGTATAATTATGGAAGTAGATTGCCTAACCTTCCTTCTGGGCACTGGCTGGTGGGTTTGAACCACCAGCCTTCTGGTTAGCAGTTAAGTACCTTAGGTACTATGCTACCATAGCACTGTTGTTGTTGTTATGTGCCCTCGAGTTGGACCCCACTCATAGCGACTCCTCCCTGGGTTTCCAAGGCAGTATCACTACAGAAGTAGATTGCCCATCCTTCCTTCCAAACCAGAGCACTAGTTAGGTTAAACTATTGTTTGGTTTTAGAAGACTTCAGGGGATGTTTTTGGCTTAAAGTTGAAAGATTATCTCAGGGCAATAGTTTCAGGAGCTCATACACCCTCCATGGCTCCAGGGAGTTGAGAGTCTATGAGAATTTGAAATTTTGTTCTGCCTTTTCTTCTTTTGATCAAAGTTCAGAGTGAAAATCTGGATACAACATACACAGCTTGTGAATAAACTAAAAAAAAAATCACTGAATTATATACTTTAAAATGGTGAATTATATCTAATAAAAATAAATTAAAAATACCCACATACTTTTCACATGGCCTGCTCTTATTTAGACAAATTGCATAGAACAGGGAGAAGCCAAGGTTTGCATGAAAAAATCCTAAGAAATAGGTCCATTTGGATTGGAATGTCTCCAGTGTTCAATGATCTTTTGAATTCCAAACTCTTTTTTTTTTTT
>NW_006921850.1:3896116-3911685 GCF_000298275.1 Orycteropus afer afer | reverse complement strand
GGTATTTTCACGCAAATTCTTCTGCTAGTTGGGGTTTAGTCCAAATCTGCATCCTTTCCTTCAAGGCTCAGGGGTCTAAGATTATCTTCTTTGTCTGTGTTAATTGGTTTCCCTTTTCTTTGTTGAAGAGGGTCTGTGCAATCCTTCTGCCTAGTCCGCCATCTTGCCCCGCCTGAATTCCAAACTCTTGAAAGTATTAAAAATGGAAATGAAAGTCTTCTATAAAAAGGGAATTATTGTTCCTCGAAATGAGATGTATCAAATTGAAATGTTTTACTTTGAAAATTTTCTATTATAATTCAACACTATCATCTTTGAGACACATTTGGTCCTCAGGATAAATAGGTGCTTTGATGCCTGCAAGGCATGTAGGTGTATGTAAAAGCAGTTGTCTTTTAGATCAAGGATTTGAAAAATTGGGACTAAAATCTGTCTTTGTTGCTGTGACTATACTGGGTCAGGGCTCCCCAAACAGAAGCATCCTAGTTTTTTTGTTATAAATAATGTCCTGTCATCTCCTCTCAAGGTCTTGGGGGATTCTCAGTTGTGTTTACCAAAGGCTTGCTGAGTACCTACTTCAGCTTGGCAGAGATGACTTCTTTATTTCTCCCCAATACTCTGCTATGTAGCTTTTAAAAAGTTGTCTTAATTTCTTCATTTTGAAAGAATTTTCAAAAAGTTGAAAAAGTGGAACAAAGGATACCCATATGACCTTCATCCAGATTCCTGGATGTGAATATTTTTCACAATCATAGTACAAATAACAAAATCAGGAAATGATCATTGGTACAATGCTATTGCCTACGCTATCTACCTTATTCAAATTTCACTACTGATGACCTACTAATATCCTACTAATGACCATTTTTCTGCTCCAGAATCCCATATTGTATGCAGTTACCACTTTTTAAAGAAAAGTAGCCTTCTTCAATCTGGACAGTTCCTCAGTCTTTCTTTGTCTTTTATATTTGAAACTTATAGATTGTCCTTCTATTTTGGTTTGTCTGAATTTCATCATGATTAATTCAGATTAAGATTGTTTAGCAAGAATGCAATAGTAAAATCTCAGTTAGCCAGTTCATGGTACAAAATTTATTTTGTTTCAGAATAGAACTATATCTTTGGGACACAAAAATTAGAAGCCCTTGTAACCATAACTGAATTCATCTAAGTCTGGATTAGTACTCATAGTCTGTCTCTACAACATTTTTTCTTGCTTCTGCCTGTTTCCAAAAAGGCTATTTCAATAAAGTACACTGGTACAGAATGCTGGGTTAAGGTATCTAATTCTGACAGTCAGATGACGCCAGGGCTGGTCTCGGTTGTCCAAAGCAGCAAGATGGTGGCTTTAGAGGCCAGAGTTTAAATGGGGGACAGAATGGCATGGTTGGGAGCATAGATTTTGGACTGAGACAGATCCTGATTTAAATTCTACCACTGGCAAGGTAAAAGACCTTGGACAAGTTTTTTAACCTTTCTGGGCTTCAGCTTCCTCATGACTAAAATAGGGTTGCTGTGTAGGTTAAGTGGGGATGTAAAATGGGTATGTAAAGTGCCTGTGTCTGGTTTAGAGAAACAAACAAACAAAACAAAACAAAAACCTGTCGCTGTTGGGTCAGTTCTAACTCATGGTGACCCCATGAGTGTCAGAGTAGAACTGCACTCCATAGAGTTTTCAATGGCTGTGATCTCATGGAAGGAGATCTCTAAGCCCTTCTTCTGTGGTGCTGGTGGGTGGATTGAAACCACCAACCTTCTGGTTAGTAGCCAAGCACAAGCTATTTGCACCACCTAGGGAAACTGGTTTAGAGAAGGTACTTAGTATTAACTAAAATCTGTAAAATTAATAACAGCAATAGCAACCTCAAACAACCTTCTAGCTAAATCACCCATCCTTCTAATGAATGGCCTGGAGGGTTGTGCCCTTACCAACTGATAGTATTACTGGGTAAAATATGATTAGCTGCCTTGGGTTCCCAAAAGACATCAATTTATTCTTCCTGGCTTGGAGTAAAGCCCAAATAGTATGTTTCTCTTCCCAGGGCAATCTCTTTCAACATTTATCTTGCTTATTAAGGAGGCAAAATCCTTTTGAGGGTGGGGGTGGGGGTAAAAGATTCTTTGAATCTAATAGCAAGATGGACTAATCCCTCATCTCCTTGTGAAAGGACGTTTTCCTGAGGCACTCTCTCTCCTTCCCCTGGATGCCTGGGGTCAGGTCACCTCTCCGGAACTAGTCTGTTCTCTCCACCTTCTGACTTGTACACTGAAGTCTTGTGCTACTTTTGTTTGCACAGTTCCTGGTCTCTTGGCTTGGGAGAGTGATTGAAAACTCAAATGGCCACTGGGACTAGGTGGCTGAATCTATGTAAGCAGAGTGGGACTATAGCCAACTGCACACACATTCATATAAAGGGGAGGCTATTGCACAGATCAACTGCTGGCTGCCAGGCAGGAAGGGGGCCCAATGAGAAAGAGCTGTTGGTTTTCTAAAATGAATTGAAAATTGGATTTTTATGTAAAATTCCTCAATTTTTAAATGTTAGCAATGAATTTAATGAAACAAAACACTTAAATATCGTGTGAGTCTGAAGACTGCCTATTTAGAACAGCACGCTTTATAATTACAGACTCATAGAGCTTGAGTGGAAGTTAAGATTATCTGGTTTAAACCCATTATTTTGCACATAGGAAAATTGAGGCTCAAAATAAGGAAGTGACTGCCTGAGGTTATAGAACCAACAGATGAGAGGTCAGGACTGCAACTGGGGTCTCGGCATGCATTAAATTTTAGTCTTTTTGTTCTCTGTGCTTACCACAGTGGCTGGGGCTCAAACATATTAGCAGAATTATTGAAGTTATGAAGGATTCATTTCATTAATTTAGGGCTGGCCTTCCTCCTGATTTTTCACTGGAGAGCAGCAAGAGTGAGTTGTATTAATATAAGGTTTTCAGATTAGTGTTTTTTTTTTTTTAAATGCTGATGAAATAAAAATTGGACCAAATGCAGGTCCCTTTCCAGTACACAGTCAGGCCAAAACAGTTTGCACACAGAGTGATTAAGAGGAGAGAAAATTATTTATTGAGAAGCAGCAATGCAAGGAGATAGGGGTCTTTACCCAAATCTGACTCCCTGAATCTAAATCAAATTACAGTTTTTCTAAGTTTCAGGAGAGAGGGTTATGCATATTCATAAAAATTTGAATCTAAATCAAATTACAGTTTTTGTAAGTTTCAGGAGAGAGGGTTATGCATATTCATAAAAATTTCAGGAATTTAGGGATGAAATAGTTGACGATTGGCTGAAGTTTCCTTTGCCGTGGTTTAAAGGGGCAGTCATTTTTTTTTTTTTTTAAATTGTGATTTGAGTGAAAGTTTACAGAGCAAATTCACCTTCCATACAGCAGTTCTCCCATACGTTGTGTCTCATGACATTGGCTACAATTTACCCCAATGCAACCGTTCCCCTCCCACTTCCTCCCGATAGTTACCTCTTTCTTGTGTCCATCTCTCCATGCACTCATGCACCTTGAACTGTTTCCCTGTGCATAAACAGCCCTTCTTTCTCCCATGAGTGTTCTCTCCAGGGATTGTATCTACCTCATGTACTGTTCAACTATTATGCCTGTCTTTTGTTTGGCTGGAAGCCACAGGTGTGGGTTCAATTGCAGACCTGAAGGGCAGCTAGGGACCATAGTCTCAGTGGTTCCACCAGGCTCTATCAGACCAGCAAACCTGGTCCCCCTTTTTTTGTTGTTTTTCATTCCAAATGATTTTGAGTTTTGTTCCACATTGTTCTCTCTCTCTATCCAGGATCTCCAGGAACAGTCATTTTTTAATGCAGTGTGTTTGCACACCAAATGAGTCACACTGGCTTCCTGTCATCAGCTGATTGGGGCTTAGGCAGAGGGAAGAATGTCAGACACATTAACATGCTTATCACATATTTCTAGGGGAACAGCAGGAAAAAATGTGCAAATTGGCTTTTTGTTCCATTCAGTTTTTAAGGAACTGAGTTATTGTGTTTACTCATCTGTCTCCAACCAGGGTCCTATTTGTCTTAACCAGAGTGGGGAAATAGTTGAGCTTCCATCCTATTCAACTTTTAAGGAACTGAGTAATTATGTTTACTTATTTATTTCCAACTGGGGATGCAGGTTGAACTTTGACTCCACTCAGATTCATGAGCCTTGTATGTAGGTAGTCTGATGTGGTTCATTCTTATAGCAGTGGTGTGTTGAAGAAATTCAGTTCAACAGTCTTTTAAAGGGAGCACAAAGCTTGACTCATGATTGTGTTGGACACACAGTCCCCAGCAACACATAGAAACCTTCACTCTTCTTCCATCTTCATCTCTCACTTTAATCTGCTCCAGAGCCTCCCTTCTCAATGCCCCTCAGAAATTCTTCCTTCATCCCTTCCCTGCCCAATTTCCTTATCTTCTCCTCCCTCTACCCACTTAGTCTTCCCAACACTTAATTATGTAGGTGGATTTCATATGCTGACCTGAATTTTGCCCTCTCTCCCTTGTTTTGAAGGTGCTCTGGTGACACAGTGGTTAAATGTTCAGCTGTTAACCAAAAGGTTGGTGGTTTGAACCCACCAGCTGCTCCACAGGAGAAATACGTGGCAGTCTGTAAAGATTTATGGCTTTGGAAATCCTATGGGGCAGTTCTACTCTGTCCTATATATATATAGGGTTGAGTTGGAATCAACTCAATGGCAGTGGCTTTGGTTTTCGTTTTATTGGTTCTCTAGTTTCTCCAGGTATATTTGCTTCTTTCCAATTCTCCAGATTGTCTAACCAAAGCCTAAAGAAAAGAGCTGGCAAGAAGTTTTTCAGGGTAGGGTGGGGAGGACATGGAAGCTAAGGAGGCCAAGACCAAATTTGGTATGCAGCAAGGGGAATAGGGGCAGGGGTGGGGTAGGCAGACTGAAAACATGCATTTCATAGAAGAGCTAACATTCTCCATTGTTTTTCTATATGTATTTTAAATGAGTCCTCTTGCTCCCCAATGCTCCTTAAATGAGTGAATCATGCTTGGAGAGAGGAGGCCTCTCCCTATTTGGAGGGAAGATTGGTCCCAGAGAAAACATACCCTTAAGCACATTTGAATTTCTGAAAACAAAACAGCCAAAAACAGGTGTTTAAACAAAGCTTTTTGCTAAACTTGCAAAAACAAAATGAGGAATTCTGCCAGTAGAAGGACTTATATTCCAAATTAGAAAAGTCTTGTTTGGGAACAGCATAGAGGTAGAGGCTGCACTATGGAATCACATCAGAGGTCCCCTGAGCAGACTGCACATTAAGGCCATGCACCAGGCTGGGGTTTATTGTTGGTTTTCAACAAAAATTTATTTTTTTATAGACGTTTCATGTTTACAGAAATATTGGGCAGAATGTACAGAGTCCCCATGTACCCCTTCATCCCCACACACTGTTTCTTCTATTGTTAATATCTTGCACTTATATGGTACGTTTATTAGAGTTGATGAACCAGTATTGGTAGACCTTATTATCTTTGAGGAAGTTCTGGTGGTGTAGTGGCTAAGGCATCTGACTGCTAACCAGAAGGCTGGCAGTTCAAACCCACCAGCCATTCCTCAGAAGGAAGACCAGACAATCTTCTTCTGTAGAGATACCACCTCGGAAACCCAATGAGGGGTCTTATCTTTTAATTTATCTCTCTTTCTTTCTTTTTTTTCCTCCAAATTGACTTTTAAAAACTATTTACATTTGAAGTCACTAGCCACTCCTCGGAAGGAAGGTTGGGCAATCCTACTTCTGTAGTGATACTGCCTCGGAAACCCAAGGAGGGGTCGCTATGAGTCGGGGCCGACTCGACGGCAAACAACAACAACAACAACAACAATCTACCTGTCAGTTTGCTGTACTGTTGTGTTTTCCACGTTGCTGTGATACTGGAAGTTACGCCACGAGCATTTCAAATATTAACAGGATCACCCATAGTGGACAGGTCTCAGTGGAGCTTCTAAATTAAAGACAGACTAGGATAAAAGACCTGGCAATCTGCTTCTGAGCATTAACCAATTTTCTCTCCATAATTATAGTGCACAACCTGCCGAGGGGGCCTCTGACAGGCTTATGTGGTGCAGACTATATTTTTTTGCAGTTCCAAAATGGGACTTTTCTAGTTTGGAAAATAAGTTAATAATGATTGTTTTGGGGTATCCTGATGATGGAAATTTAAGAAACACTGCATTTTTTTTTTTTTTTTTCTCAATCAACCTTACAACAACCCCATAAAATCCAGGTCTATTTTGTTATTACTCCTGTTGTGCAAAGTAGACCCCATCTGGGTCAATTATGCATCAGGTTTTGTGATAAATGTCATGGGGCTAGTTTTAGGAATTGACTTTGTTGGAGAAAGGGCAAAATTACAAGACTGGGTTTATAGAAGATGAGAAGGCATTTGTCATCACCCCACTGAGTTTGGGTATAGCCCCTTCCCCAAGGACGATGGGGTGAAGATGGTACACTCAAGCTGACTCCTTGTCTAGGCAGCTGAGAATGAACTCCTGGGGCCAACCTTGGCAATTCTCACTGAACTACAGTTCCCATTTTACAGAGGTCAAACCAAGCTAGAGAAATGAAATTATTTGTCCAAGTCATAAAACAATACCAGGGACTAATTCAAACCATTATGCCTCCTGAGATTTTATGAGGCAAAGGAGGAAGAAGACCTACACTCTTTTTTCTCTGGTGTGATAGTTGAAGTTGTGTGTCAACTTGGCTGGAGCACAATTTTGTGTGGTTTAAGCAATTGTGATGTGGGTTGTTCTAATGATGGGATCAGATGTATGTTTTGAGCAGCCAATCCATTGAAAGGGAGTTTCCCTAGGAGTGGGACCTGCTTCCAGTATATCTATGGACATCCTGGAAAAAGAAACATTCTTCTGTGGATCAGGATTCTGTTGTGCTGCTGACAACTGTCCGTGAGCGAACAATCCACCATTCGGCCTGGAGATCTTGGATTCATCATTCGTTGGAGTCAACAGCCAGTATACTATCTGCCAACCTTGAGCTCCTCAGACCCTGCAGCTGTGTGAGTTGGGAAAAGCCTCCAGCTTGATGTTTGATCCAAGAACTTTGGACTTGCCAGCTTCGATAAGTGTGTTATCCATTTTCCTAAGATAAATTTCCCTTCCTCTCTTTATATAAGCTTTACTGGTTTTGTTTCTCTAGAGAACCCAGTCTAACTTAACATCTGGGCAACACTTTCTGTCTTTGAGAAGTAAGATGATATTCTGAAAGGAGCCAGCCAGCTCCGCAGTACTTGAACTCTTTTCCCTTTAATGGCCTGGTTGCCCTCCCACCCTGGATCAGTTTGGCATGTTGGAGGATATCAAAGACACTGAAACTATTTTCTTTGCTAATTGTAGATTTAACTAGAGCCTCAAAGATGACTTCTACATTTTATATTTTAAAATGCTTTACAATCCCTGTAGTAGTCGCTGTTGTATTTAATTGCTGTTGACTTGAGTTGGGAGCCCCATGCACAATGGAATCAAATGCTGCCTGGTCCTGAGCCATCAACATGATCAATTGCAGGTTGAATCATTATGATCCACAGGATTTTCACGGGCTGATTTTCAGAACTAGACTGCTGAATCAACCTGCGTCTCCTGTATGGGAGGAGAATTCTACCACTGAACCACCAATACCCCCTTCCAAAAACCTAAAGCCAATGTAGTTGCTGTAGAGTTGATTCTGACTCATGGTGACCCCATATGTGTCAGAGTAGAACTGTGCACCATGGGATTTTCAATATGATGTTTTGGAAGTAGATTGTCAGACCTTTCTTTTGAGGTACATATATATGAATTTGAACTGAAAACTCTTTGGTTAGTAGCTGAGTGCTTAAACATTTGTGCCTCCCAGGGAACCCTTACAGTCCTTAAAACCAAACCAAACCAAACTCACTGTCGTTGAGTTGACTAGACTCATAGCGATCCCTCCTTGGGTTTCCAAGATGGTATCACTATAAAAGTAGATTGTCCGACCTTCCTTCCGAGGAGTGGCTGGTGGGTTTGAACTGCCAGCCTTCTGGTTAGCAGTCAAATGCCTTAGGCACTATGCTACCAGACTTAGCAATGACTAAATCATGGTATCTATAGAAAGTTTTGAGATCTCTAACATAAATACCAAGATGAAAATAGGAGCTGTTTCTTTAATTCTCACTATACAATTTTTAAGAAGCATTTTAATATTCCACTCAACTCTTTTCTCCTATTCTCCTCCTCTTTCTCTCTCACTGGCTCTGAAAAAATAAGCATAGCCATAAATATGCAAAATGTGGAAAGCTGACTTTTCCTATACCTAATAAAAACCTTGGGGAGTAATTGACATTACTCAGAGTGAGTAGTCAGGTTACATGCTGCATAATATCAAAAGAAAATCCATAGCAAGGAAAAGCAACAGAAGATGGGAAGGGAGACTGGAGAATAGAAACAGAATAATGAGTAACTGTGAGAAACTGAAAAAAAAAATCCTTTTAGAATCACATTTTTAGAAAAATAGTCAAGAAGCATCTTCAAAGAAATTACTCTAGACAAAGTGAACATTTTAAGCATTTTTAAGGATCACACATTTAAAGAAAAGGGAAGAAATATCCTCCCTCCCCTTGGCATCTATTCATCAGATAAAAGACTGAGAGAAGCCACAGGTTCCTATCAAATTTTGACATACATGTTTTTTCATGATTATGCTCTTCTCCCCTCTCCTAGTTCCCCTTTTATCTCTACCATCTAAATTTTAAAAGAATACTGCCAAGACAGCATATCACAAAAGAATTGCCTCCTATCAATTGTACTGAATACTTTTTGCTACATATTGCTTTGGTCTTTTTGATTTTACAAATGATTGCTATATTCATGGTGGGTAGAAAAACGATATTGATTTGACATGTCTTGGTTTTAGGGAAAGAAATGGTGGCATTGTGGGCATATGGAGAGAGAGTAGCTTATAGAGTAAATTTCTGACAGAATCCTATTGGTTATTACCTTGCTCTCACTGGATATATTCAGCTATCTGAGTTCAGGCAAATTCCTTACTGTTTCTAGACTCATTTTCTTTCTAGTGTATTATTGTTAATTAATTTTTAGGTTATTTTCATATAAAAATAAAAAACTTTGGGAAACAGAAAAGTAAAAAGAATGAAAATCAATCATCCATAACCTTACCAAATGTAACAACTATGTATCGGTGAGTTTTTCATCAATATTACTTCCTAGATACAAGCTGTTTTCTTTCTTTTTTCCCCACATTATAGAAATTAAATTATTTGATCTTATTTTCTTTCAGCAGTGTTTTGTAAGTCTTTCAAAATAAGAATATATAGATTTTTAACCATCATTATCTGCAAATGATACCCATTGCTATTGAGTGGATTCTGATTCATGGAGACCCCATATATTGTGGAGTACAGCTGTGCTCCATAGGGGTTACTTGGCTGTAAGCTTTATAGAAGCAGATCACAAGGCCTTTCTTCCATGGTGCTGCTGGGTGGTTTGAATTGCCAACCGTTAGGTTAGTACAAACTGCGCTACCCAAGGACCTTATCATTGTCTGTAGCTGTATAATGTATGCATTTTTGTTCTTTGTTTTTTGACAGAGACCTTTCCATAGCTTTCAGGCTCATTGATTTTCTCACTGAAGTAACAGACGTGCAAGTCAGGGCCTGATGTGTACTTCGTATTTATGATGGTTACAGCCAGGCTCAGCTTTAACTTCACATTAAACTGTTGGTTTAGTTCATGTGCAAAAAGGTGAGGTTGATGTATTTCTGCAGATCATTTCAGATCAAAGACCAGTGACTGTACTATCTATGTTGATGTCTCTGAAGGAAGTCACACAGACTGGCGTACCAAGTCCAGCTTTGCAACCGACTATTTCTGTGACCTAGGACAAGGTCCTTGACCACTCGGTGCCCTATTTCCTCATCTGTAACAGTGGGAATATCATTATAATATCTCAATTCTGAGAAATATCTCTTAATTCATTTGCCATTGGGTTGAACACTGCAATCAATGTGTATATTGTAATTTTTTCTTCCTTTTCCCTTCATCCACACTCCTCAGAACTATTACAATCAATAGCATCTTAGAACTGAAGAAATATACTTGTCTTAAAGTGCTGTTGAGAGAATTAACTGAAATATACACTGTTCTGGTTACCTAGTGCTGCTCTGATGAGAAATATACCACAAATGGGATGGCTTAAACAAACAGGAGTTTATTATTACAATTTGGAGGCTTTAAGTCCAAGTTCAAAGTGCCAGGCTCTAGGGGCTGGGTGGAAGCCCCTCAACTTTGGGGTCTAGTTCTGCCTCCTGCTCCCAGCCCACTGGACCTAGAGGCATTTCTTCACTCAGACAGCTGCAGGCTGCTGAGGCTGAGAAGCCCCAAGGTTGACAAGTAAAAAGGCACAGTCCCGATGTTACGTAACCACATGGCAGGCCATTAACTTAAGTCCATGGTAACTCCCAAGGTCGGCAGAGCATAGTAGGCTGCTGAGCAACAACACGGCTACATGCAGGGTCCAAGCGTACCATAGGCTAGAAACCATTCTCAAAGCGTCTCCTTATATACAGGAATCAGACAACATACCCAAAGGCAGCTACTCAGCTGCTCATAGTAAATTCCACTATTGAGTTGATTACCAGTCTCATCATGGGAAATCCTACATCCAGCTGCCCAGCCATTCAACCAGGCCTAGCCAAGTTGACATACAAACATAACCATCACATACACAAAGTGTTTTTGCTATTGTATAATAGTGCACATGGTATTAACTCAACAAATGAGTGAACAAATGGTTTATGCTTAACTGCTAACATAAAGGTTGGTGGTTTGAACCCACTCAGTGATACCCTGGAATGCAAGCCTGGCAATGTGCTTCTGTTAAGATTACAGTGAAGAAAATCCTATGGAATAGTTTTAATCTTAACACATGGGGTCACCATGAGTTAGAATCAACTCTATGGCAACTAACAACAATAATTTTGTTAGTAAAAAATACCTATGCATTGTTTTTAGAACAGTAGAACATTTACTCTGTGTAGAATATTTATTATGAGAAACACATTATTTTTAGATAACATATTTCATTAAAATTCATGCTTCTTGGAAACTTTCTGTGATAGTTGGAGCTGTGTGTCAACTTGGCTGGACCACAATTCTGTGTGGCTTAAGCAGCTGTGATGTGGTTATTCCCATGATGGGATCAGATGTATATGTTTTGAGCAGCCAATCCATTGAAAGGGAGTTTCCCTAGAGGTGTGGTCTGCTTCCAGTATATTTGTGGACATCCTGGGAAAAGAGACACTCTTCCGTGAATCAGGATTCTGTTGTGCTGCCTAAAACTGTCCGTGAGCGAACAATCCACCATTCGGCCTGGAGATCTTGGATTCATCATTCGTTGGAGTCAACAGCCAGTGCACTGCCTGCCAACTTTGAGCTCCTCAGCCCCTGCAGCTGTGTGAGTTGGGAAAATCCTCTAGCTTGACGTCTGATCCAAGAACTTTGGCCTTGCCAGCTTCTATAAGTGTATGAGCCATTTTCCTTAGATAAATTTCTCTTTCTCTCTCTATGTTAGCTTTACTGGTTTTGTTTCTCTAGAGAATCCAGTCTAACACAATTCTTCAACACTCTTTCATTAATTAGAGATGGCACAGGGATGACACATAGGTTTATTTTCATGTGCCACATCTAATCTACTGCTGATTGTCAGACATACTGTGTTGTGAGAATTGATGAGGCAGAATCTGGGTACAGCAGACAAGAGCACAAAGGCTTATTAGTAGTGTCTCCCCCAGGCTTTGGAAGGAGTAGCAATACATAGTATGTATTCACCATCTCCGTATTATGGTGTCACAACATATTATGTGGAGAGTCATTACAGACCATGGTTTATCAATCAATGGGTCTCATTAAAATCTTGTGGCATTTCACTGACTCTGGGTTCATCTAGGAGGTGCAAACCCACATAGGTAAGAAGAAGCAAGTCTAGAATATGCTGATGGCTGGGAAACAGAGAAGCTGATGAAGACCTGGAAGTGTCAACAACCCTCTGAAAACACATTCTTTCCCTTAATGGCCTTGAGGATTTTAGCCACATGGTAGCTAAAGTATGATGGAAATGAACTCAGGAAATTAAATCACTGCAGACATGTTTTCTGTGAACTATGAATCCATTTTTGAAAACTGTTACAAGAAATAGTCCAATGGAACAGGCTGTACTTAGATATTTTTCTTAAAACTCCAACCCTAGAAAAAACCTGGAAGACTTCCACCAAAGGAAAGGGCAGAGCCTTAGCTGTGATACTGATTGTGTTGAACCCTTACTTTGCTAACATTGTCTTAGATATTGCCTCCTGATTCTTGAATGCCCTGCACTGTGGATTTTCTAGGGTTTTGCTGTTGGATGCCTGGCCTTCTCCCCCTTGGTCGATGCCATGAATACATCTTTTTCTTGATTGCCTTTCTACCTTCACCACCAGTTGCTCTCATGTCAATTCTGACTCCAGGTGTATCAGAGTAGAACTACACTCCATAGAGTTTTTAATGGCTTCTATTTTTGAAGTAGATCTCCAGATCTTTCTTCTGAGGCACCTCTGGGTAGACTTGAACTGTGACATTTTTGGTTAGCAGTCCAAGGCATTAACTGTTTGTACTACCTGGAGACTCCTGGGCTCCTTTGTTGTGGGTAAAAGCCTAAGTCCAGAGCCCATCTCTCAAAAAAGGCAATGGTATTAGAAAAGGGACTATTCACTTTATTGCATGGTCCTTGTTATCTAATTCTCAGCTTTTTTTTTTTTTTTTTTTTGTATTTATGAAAAAAAATCAACTATTAAATTTGGGTGAAAGCTTAAATGGAAAGCTACATACCATTTTTTGAAATATTCTGGTAGTCCCTGTGATTGCAGTGGTTTCTTTTCCATAAACGAAGGTAAATAGAGTCTTCTTTAATTCTGAAACAAATATATATGCATATATTTATTGTTAGGACATTCATATTATAAAGTTAAAAAAATATATTATTATTTTGATTTTTTAAAAATATGATAGAAATGAACTCAAAAAATTAAATCTCTGCAGACATATTTTCTCTGAACTATCAATCCATTATTGTGAGTTGTTACAAGAAATAGTCCAATCTTCATGGCTCCAGGAAGTCTGGAGTCCATGAGAATTTGAAATTCTGTTCCTGCATTTACTCTTTTTGATCAGGATTCTTCTGTGGAATCTTTGATCAAAATGTTCAGTAATAGTAGCCTGTTTCTCTGGTCTCATAGCAAAGGTTGTTGTTGTTGTCAGGTGCTGTCAAGCTGGCTCCGACTCACAGAGACCCTATGTATAACATGACAAAACATTGGCCAGTCATGTGCTACCCTCACAAGACTTCCTATACTTGAGCCCATTGTTGCAGCCACTATGTCAATCCATCTAGTTGAGGGTCTTCCCCTTTTACTGACCCTCCACTTTACCAAGCATGCTATCCTTCTCCAGGGAATGACCAAAGTAGGGAGATGAAATCTAGCTATTCTCATTTCCAAGGAGCATTCCAGTTTCACTTCCTCCAGGACAGATTTGTTCATTCTTCTGGCAGTTCATGGTTGTTCTAGTATTCTTCACCAACACCACAACTCAAAGGCATCAACTCTTCTTCAGTCTTCCTTATTCATTGTCTGATTTCTTGACTGATGCTTTCATGGGTGTTAATTGTGGATCCTGACCAACTGACTAGGAGAGATCCATATTTGTATCCATTCCATAGAAAGGTGATCCAACAGAATATGGAAATTATTGAACAGTATCAATATCATATGCAAGTAAAATTTTGCTGAAGATAATTCAAAAACGGTTGCAGCAGCATATTGACAGGGAACATCCAGAAATGAAAGCTGGATTCAGAAGTGGAAGCTGAAAGCAAAGAATACCATAAAACTGTTTTGTGTTTCATTGTGCAAAAGCATTTGACTGTGTTGATCATAACAAATTTTGGATAACATTAACAAGGAGAATTCCGGAACACTTAATCGTGCTCATGAGGAACCTGTACATAGACCAGAAGGCTGTCATTTGAACAGAAAATACTTTGTATGATTTCACTCTTTAAAAATTTATCAAGACTTGCATTATGACTCAAATAAATAAAATAAAATAAATTAATAATAAGGTCTATCCTGGAGAATGATCAATGTGCACAAGAGTAGAATGCATATAGTACTGTTTTTTTTTGTGTGTTCTATACATGTTTGTTAAATCTTGTTGGTTTACAGTGTTATTCTAGTCCTCTGTTTCTTGTTGAACTTCATTCTGGATGTTCCATCCAATATTGAAAGTATTGTATTGAGGTCTCCAGGTATTAATTGTACTACTATCAATTTCTCCTTTCAATTCTATCAGTTTTTCCTTTACTTATTTAGATGCCCTGATGTTGGGTGCATATATATTTCTTATTGTTAAATTTTTTGATTAACTGGACTCTTTTATCACAATATAATGACCATCTTTATCTCTTCTAACAAATTTTGTCTTAAAATCTATTTGGTCTTGTATTAAGACTATGGCCCCACATTACCCTTCATGCCTGGAACTGAACTCACTTCCATGGCTTAACTCTCAACCAAACAATAGACATGACTACGAACTGAACAACTACACCAGAGAGATGCACTCCTTAGGACAATCAGTCATGAGAGATCAAAAGGGCAGCATTTGCACAGGGAGAAAGGTAAGGAGGCAGGAATGTATAGGTAAGAAGGACACAGGGAAAGGGTACCCACAGGGAGGAAGTGGAAGGAGGGCTGTTACATTGCAGGGAATGTAATCAGTGTCACAAAACAAAATGTGTATGAACTGTTGAATGTAAAACAAATTTCCCTTGTAAAATGTCACCCACATCATAATAAAAAGTTAAAAAAAAAAAAAAAAAAAGATTACCACTCCAACTTTCTTTTGTCTCCTTGGATTTAAAGTGCATCTCTTATAAACAGCATATAATGAGATCATTTCTTTTCTTTCTTTTTTTTTAACCCATCCTTTTACTCTCTGTTTTTTGGTTAGAGAACTTACTCCATTTACATTCACTGTAATTACTGAGAAATGACTTTTTCTGACATTTTGTTATTTGTGTGTGTGTGTGTGTGTGTTGTAAGCATTCTTTGGGAGCTCTGGTCTTTGTCCTTTACCACTGCTTGTTTTTGTGTTTTATTGGTTTATTGTAGTGAGCCTTTTTACAATTTCCCTTCTCCTTTCATTTTGCATGTGTTTAAAATATATTTTCTTAGTGGTTATCATGTATATTACATTGAACTTCAGTAATATACAAGGAATTGTATATCTATACCATTCCTTTCCCTCCCTTTTGTGGTTGTTATCATTAACTAAGTATTACATTTAATGTGCCCTATGACATAATTTTATCCTTGATTCATATATATATATATAGGAGCTCTGGTGGCATAGTGCGTAAGGCACTTGACTGCTAACCAGAAGGCTGGCGGTTCAAACCCACCAGCCACTCCTCGGAAGGAAGGTTGGGC